>NC_079389.1:14444209-14750857 GCF_029220125.1 Pseudoliparis swirei | reverse complement strand
ATTGTTAATGCAGAATATCATTATTATCCATCATTCATCCCGGATCAAGCTGCACTGGACCGGCGGACAGCAGGACAGAGCACAGGACTTCTGTGGGACAAAGGAGGTGGACTCTGTGCTTACATCAGGATCAGAATCAGAATCAGGTTTTTTGGTCATATATATGTGCACATACATGGAATTTGACTCCGGTTTCACGTACACTCTCATTGTACGTACATGCAATTTACAAATAACAGGATAAATATAAAAAGAGACTTGGAAGACATCAGAATAGCAACACAAATGTATGTACAATATAAAACAACATAAACAACAACAGTGACAATGATAGCGGATGTTAGTGCAGAAGAATGTGGCGATAGTGCAAGTATGTGGATGTGTCTGATTAACTGTTCATCAGAGTGACGGCCAGTGGGAAGAAGTTGTTCCTGTCTCTGCTGGTTTGGGCCTACAGGGCTCTGTAGCGCCTTCCAGAGGGGAGGATTGGAACAGCCTGTGTCCAGGGTGTGAGGGTCTGCAGTGATCTTTCCAGCGAACTTCAGGAGTTTAACAGACGGGTCCCCTGAGGTGCAGTCGTTGGTGTTGTAGAGGGATAAGAGCAGTGGGGAGAGCACACATCCCTGGGGGGCGCCAGAGCTTATAGTCCGGCCACTGGTATTTTATTTTTCCCAGCATCACCTGCTGCTTCCTGTCTGTCAGGAAGTTAGTGATCCACTGACAGGTGGAGAGTTTGTGCTGAAGTACCTCCAGGATGATGATGTTGAACGCTGAGCTGAAGTCCACAAACAGGGCCCTGGCATATGTCACTGGGGAGTCGAGGTGTTGCAGCACATGGTGCAGTCCCATGTTGACTGCATCATCCACCGACCTGTTTGCGCGGCAGGCAGACTGCAGGGGGTCCAGAAGGGGCCTGTGATCTCCTTCAGATGGGTCAACACCAGTCTCTCAAAGGATTTCATGACCACAGACGTCAGGGCGACGGGCCTGTAGTCATTTATTCCTGTGATGGAGGATTTCTTGGGGACCGGCATGATCATGGAGCGCCAGAAGCATGATGGGACTTCACACAGCTCCAGTGATCGGTTGAAGATCTGCATGAAGATGGGGGCCAGCTGGTCCGCACAGACTTTCAGGCAGAAGGGAAACACGCCGTCTGGGCCCGGAGCCTTCCTGGTCTTCTGTCTGTGAAAGAGCCGACTCACATCCTCTTCACAGATCCTCAGGGCCTGAGGGGGGTTGTTTGGGAGAAGTGAGAAGGAGGTAGAGAGTGTAGGTGGTTGTTTGGTGATGGGACAGTTGGGGGGTGGGGGGTTGAAGTGGGCTTATCAGCCCTGCAATAGAAGGTATTCAGGTCGTCAGCCAGTCGGTGATTGTCCTCAGTGCAGGGGAATGGTCTGTTGTAGTTCGTGAGGACTTCCAAGGCCTCTCCAATCTGGCGAGGGGTCGTTGGCTGAAAAACTTTTTTCCAGTTTTCCAGGGTAGCTCTTTTTAGCGACCTTGATCTCCCTCGTCAGTGTTCCTGGCCTGGTTGTACAGAGTCCTGTCCCCACCTCTGTAGGCCTCCTCTATGGCCGACGGAGCTGCCTGAGTTTTGCATTGAACCGGGGTTTGTTGTTATTGTATGTGCAGAAGCTTTTAGTCGACACACACATGTCCTCACAAAAACTGATGATGTCACAGTAGGACGGGAGATGCTAAACCAGACAATGATCAAAGAACCAGACAATGATCAGAGGTAATGCTTGGTGCTCAAACACAGTCAAATGATGGACAATGTTTTCCTCATGTTGAATTTTTAATAAAATATGTCGGCCATATTATCTGGCAGAATTGTTTTCGTTGTTGCTGTTTTCATTCCTTATGAAGTAAATTCATAAGGAATCCAGGAATGCCCTGCTGTTTTGGTTTGGGTTTTCATGTGTTTGTTGTGGTACAAATGGCTACAGCTGAATTGCAAGTGTGCATTCCTATGTCGCAGGATGACAATATATTATTATTGAATCCTTTACTCCTTTACTCCTTGAATCCTTGAATCCTTGAATATGGTAAATGAGAGTTCAACCCTTAGGTAACCTATAGGTTCCTAAGAGCAGTCTCTGAACAAAGTGTAATACATTGTTACTTCTAGACTAGATTACTGCAACTCCTTATTGTCAGGCTGCTCTAATAATTCTCTTAGGTCCCTCCAATTGATCCAGAATGCTGCAGCTTGTGTACTCATATAAAAGAGATCACATTACTCCTGTTTTAGCTGCTCTGCACTGGCTCCCAGTAAAATCAAGAATCATATTTAAAATTATTCTCCTCACCTACAAAGCCTTGATTGGTGATGCTCCATCATATCTTAAGGAGCTTGTAGTACCATATTACCCCACTAGAGAGCTGCGCTCACTAAATGCGGGACTACTTGTAGTTCCGAGAGTCTTAAAAAGTAGGATGGGAGCCAGAGCCTTCAGTTATCAAGCTCCTCTTTTATGGAACCGGCTTCCACCTTCAGTCCGGGAGGCAGACACAGTCACCTTATTTAAGAGTTGACTTAAGACTTTCCTCTTTGATAGTCTTATAGTTCGGGCTGAATCAGGTTCACCTGGTCCAGCCCCAAGAGATGCTGCTATAGGCTTATAGGCTGCTGGGGACATTTATGATATCACTGAGCACCTCTCTCCTCTTCTCTCTCTACTTATGGATGAATTTTCATCTCTCCATTGCACATTACTAACTCTGCTTCCTCACCAGAGTCCTTGTGACTTCACGTCTCATATGGTCCATTGGACCTGCCCACTCCTCCTCTCTACCTCCATCTGCCTGATGAATTATGGAGGTCTGGATCGTGGTCCATGCCTACAACCGACTATTCATACACTCTATTCATTCATATATGTTACTGGTTAAGAGTAAATAAAGATGAAACATAGCAAAAATAGAAGTTTCAGGTTCGCCTAGGGGGAAAAAACACTTTCAGGATGTTCATCTCTTCGAAGGATGCAGTTAAAAGGTCTAAACTGACCCAGATCGCAGCACAATATGTGAACAGTCTCTCTGCAAAGTCTGAATTTGAAAAAGTGAAGCAAAACAAAGTTATAGGTTTTAGTACAGATAATTTAGGCGAGGTCTCCCGGAGTTTTTGTGAATTCACGTCTCTTAGGTTGTGTCTGATGTCTGATGTCTCTTGCCATGGCCCTGCAATGCCCCCCCCCCCCCCTCCTCTTTACATCTTTCTGTCTCATGGATTGTGGAGGTCTGGATTGTGGTCCATGCCTACTACCAACTATTCTCATACACTCTGTCATACTCACTGAATGTGTTGGAACTCTGTAATGATTCCTTCTGTACACATGACATATATTGCTTCTGACCATTCTGGAGAGGGATCCTCCTCTGTTGCTCTCCTGAAGGTTTCTTCCATTTTCTCCCTGTGAAAGGGTTTTTTCTATTTCTTGGGAGTTTTTCCTGATCCGATGTGAGGTCCTGGAACAAACTGAATTGAATTGAATTAATAGTTCTGATTGTTTCATTGTTGATGTTATTATCTCAATTCAGTTGTATCATCTTTCTATGGATGTTCACTACACCAGCAACTTCCAAGATACTGCCATCCTCCATATGTGCCGGGTATGAAAACTACAGGACGTCCAGAAAACCAGTTACAAGAGTCTTCAGGTATTACAAAACAGGCTTCTCAAAGGTCTTCTTGCCAAGCACAGTTAGCACCACAGACCTGTAATGACTAACATTTATATATTAGACATATTATATTATTAGGATCTTTAGCTGTGGATAATGCAGGCCTTCTATAAAATAAAAAAATGTAAGCCTCTGTAAAAAGTGAAAAAATATATATTCCATCACCAAAGAGGTTTTATTTACATGTTATCAGTATTGGGTGTATTGAAACTACTAGTTTTGAATTTTCCAGATGCTTTAGGTCGCAGAGTATTTTTTACAATCATATTTTATTTCTCGGTGTGCGGCAGATCGCTTAACACATTATTTTATCAGTAGGAAAAAAAGCTCAGAAATGATTGGACATCGTCTTTCAGCCTTTTGATTATGTACCTCCTTGTTCTGTGTTTCAAGCCCACGAGCCGGTTTGATTCTGGAGCAGGGCGAGAGTAGGACCGCTCACTGACCTGTCCCGAAGGACTTGCCTGGCACCTGAGAACTGGTCAACTGGGTGGGAACTGATCTGGTGCCGGTCCTGCTCTCTACACCTTTGTGTCGACAGGGGGCCACACGAGGACACAGTTGCATATCATTTAACACACACAGTTATATTTTCCTTACTTTTGTGAACACAACATTGAATTGCATTCATTTTCTGGAGACTTACCCTACACTAAGTCTTCAGCCTAATATGTTATGATTTACCTTGTGTGTACAGATTACGTCCCTATATAAATTGAGTAAAATGCACACACACACACACACAAACACACTGCAATCATTCTAATGATTCACCAACTTGAGAGAGAGAGACTTTTAATAAGTTTTAATTGAGTGCAATGGCATTTTACGCAATGTGTTAAAGTGTATGGAACCAGACATCCGACTTTGACAACCAGATTAATTAGCTTTTTTGGTGTGATTATTGTTCAAAGAAAATAATGGCATGCATTTGCTTGTTATAAGACTACTTCAGAATTATGAGTATGTGGCTTGTTTATGTCTGCCTGAAAGCCAGAACCTCACTCGAGCAGCAGTGCATCTTCCCCCTATTTAAAAATAAAATATTGATTAACAATAGATGTTTCTTGATGTGAAATAGAGTCCATTTGTTAAGCTACTGAAAGTATATTGTAGTTTGTTAATTTCATCAAAGGTGTAGATTTTGCTTTCATCCACCAGCCAGAAACTAGAGTGAGTTGACATAATAATTGTAATACAGTATGATACAGTTTTTTCACATCATTGTATAATAGGCAGCGTTGTAAAACTGTACTTTACTAAAGGACTCCTTTTTTTAGATAAATTATTTATCAAAGATGTTCTTGAGTTTTTAAGGAAATAAGGTCTGGAATTAGATTAGTGTTAAAGCGCATATAATGATGATTTGTTTTTTCTATACGTTTCTTATTTTCAGTATCATGTAAGCTTCAAATAGTGGAAGCTGAAACACAGAGGAGTCATATAATTGTAAAAATCCATTCTCTAATCATAAAAAAATATGTTATATATTTGTATCAATTAATGATATATTGCGCTGTTATGTGTGTCTGAAAGCAATATAATTTTGTTTCAAACCATAATCCTTTCCCCTGCTTGTCATCCATAAACCAGTGAAATGCTTTGCAAACTGAAGCCTGTTACTTCCGGTAAATACAGTAACAGCGTTGAGCCTGGACTTTCTGCTCCTCATACAATACAGTAGCTATTGTAATTTAACAAAGTGGAACTTAAATCCATACAACATATTCTAATATATCGATTCTTTTAAAATGGTAAATACAGTAACAGCGTTGAGCCTGGACTTTCTGCTCCTCATGCAATACAGTAGCTTTTGTAATTTAACAAAGTGGAACTTAAATCCATACAACATATTCTAATGTATCGATTCTTTTAAAATGCAAAGCAGCTGTGACATTAAACACCATAATAAATGTGGTAGGCTTACATGCGTCCATTTCACTCTCCCCATTTCTATCTCTTGTATTCAAAGCAGATCAACTGCACAAATGCGTGTGAACACAAAATAAAAAGTTATTGTTGAATTTTAAACATTATTTAATAATTATACCCTTCAAACAGAAAACAGAAAATAAACAGTCATACCCAAAATTAAAGATATCATTTTCAAATAATTTTCTCATAGCATCATTGACATAAAAGAAAACCTGTCAGTGAAAAGGTAGAACCTGAAATATGTACTTAACAAAACAACCATCCGTTGAGCCAAATAAAGTGATTTAAGAGCGCGTACATATCAAACCTTGACTCTCAATTTAAATATTTGACCGACCATGACACATGTATATATTATTTTTGTTCTTATTTTAGTCAGAATCAGTCCATAAATAAAAGGGTTTACCATTGGTGGAATTATGACAAATTGTATGGCCATGAAGTTTTTTTAACTCTGGGGCACGGATGCTGATCCATACCTAGAGTACATAGTATCAAAAAGCAAAGCGGCAGTGACATTAAGCAGACATAACAAATGTGGCACACATGTCTGTATAAACTTTCTCCTGCCCTCTTTAGATTTTAAAGCTGAATTTACCAACCGCACATAAGAACACACAATGAAGATGACATGCACACAATAAAACAATAAGACTAGTAGCTTTTGGTCGGACCTGGATAGGAGGCTGTTGGTGTGCAACACTGACTATTGGAGGGACATGGCGTTCTGCACTTGTAGATACAGGTTCGTCAGCAACCCTGGTGAGGCCCGATGTGGTGAAAAATGGAACTGTTATTTCCCCCACTATAGTGGAACTGCAGTCAGTCACTGGAGAGCGAGTTCTCATGGTTGAGGGGCAATTGTGACTGGGTCTGGGAAGAAAATCTGTCCGCTGCCCGGTATGGGTTGCTAACCTGGATAACTGTATACTGGGACTGGATATTCTTGGGGCTTTGGACTGTGTCATAAACAAAAAGGAGAGAAACTCTCACTTTTTCTAATGGCCTTGCCATCCAGATGTGGCTGTGTCGCTACCCACACTGTTGCTGACGACTGAGAAAGCAAACTCTGCTGCTCCCAGCTGCATTCCTCCAAACAAGACA
Organism: Pseudoliparis swirei; assembly: GCF_029220125.1. Taxonomy (NCBI): domain Eukaryota; kingdom Metazoa; phylum Chordata; class Actinopteri; order Perciformes; family Liparidae; genus Pseudoliparis; species Pseudoliparis swirei. Next base: position 14,744,131 of record NC_079389.1, on the reverse strand, counting down.
CCTCCACCGCCCTCCACCCTGCCAGCGGCTGAGCTGCACCCACCCCTACCACTGTCTGGCCAGCTGCAGGTTCACACACTTTTAGTGCAGGAGTGATGTGATCTCTTTTCTTAGTTTTAGTGAGCATTCTGGATCAACTGGAGGGACCTAAGAGACTTATTAGAGCAGCCTGCTAATAAGGAGTTGGAGTAATCCAGTCTCGAAGTAACGAACGCGTGAACCAATTTTTCTGCATCTTTTTGAGACAAGATGTGCCTGATTTTTTAAATATTACGCAGATGAAAGAATGCAGTCCTTGAGATTTGCTTTACGTGGGAGTTAAAGGACAAGTCCCGATCAAAGATAACGCAGAGATTCTTTACAGTGGTGTTGGATGCTAGAGCAATGCCATCTACAGCATAATACTGTTATGGTACCTCTTTATTTGTGTTTCAAACACAATTCTTATTGTGGTCATATATATGGACAAAAGCTTGCATGAGCCGATGTATATACTATTATGCAATTTATTTGTGAATGAAATGGGTGGCTGCACATCACTGTATCCTCTTCTGCTCTCACAGATGTTTTCAGATACGCATGAAGTTTCAAGTTTCAAGTTTCAAGTTTTTTATTGTCACATCCCCTTTTATACAAGTATAATCGGTTTGTGAAATTCTTATGTGCAAAACACCCGACAGCAGTAGCAGACTAAAAAAAGAATAAGAATGAGAATAAACTATACAATATCCACACACAAAAAAAAAAGAAGAAAGTATTAACAATATATATATAAAACAATGTAATAGAATATACATCATGACAATATATATATATAAAACAATGTAATAAAATATACACTTTTTTGAGACAATATATATATATATGTATATATACAATATATATATACAATATATATATATATAAAAAACAATGTAATAAAATATACACCATGGCCATAGATATTCACAGAATATGTTCTGGTGTATAGTGTTAATGAGGGTCTCAGTCCTTGTTCAGCAGCCTGATGGCCTGACTGAAGAAGCTGTCCCTCAGTCTGTTTGTGCGGCACTTGATACTGCGGTATCGCCTGCCTGACGGTAGAAGGGTGAACAGTTTGTGGCCGGGGTGGTTATTGTCTTTCATCATCCGTTTGGCCCTGGCCACGCACCGCCTGGTGTATATGTCCAGGATGGAGGAAGCTCACCTCCAACGATGTACTGTGCCGACCGCACCACCCTCTGTAGTGCCCTACGCTCCAGGGCGGTGCAGTTCCCGTACCAGACGGTGATGCAACCTGTCAGAACACTCTCGATGGTACTGGTGTAGAATGTTCTGAGGATGCGGGGGGCCATGTTGAATTTCCTCAGTCGCCTAAGGAAATACAGGCGTTGTTGGGCCCTTTTCACCACGTGAGTGGTGTGCGTGGTCCATGTGAGGTCCTCGGAGATGTGCACGCCGAGGAACTTGAAGCTGCTGACCGTCTCTACTGCAACTCCGTCTATGGAGATGGGGGTGTGCTCTCCTCTCCGCTTCCTGTAGTCCACGATCAGCTCCTTGGTCTTCTTGACGTTGAGGACGAGGCTGTTCTCCTGGCACCACTGTACCAGTGATCCAACCTCCTCCCTGTAGGCTGTCTCGTCGTCGTCGGTGATCAGCCCCAACACTGTTGTGTCGTCAGCAAACTTGATGATGACGTTGGAGCTGTGCATGGCCGTGCAGTCGTGGGTGTACAGGAAGTAGAGGAGAGGGCTCAACACGCATCCCTGAGGGGCTCCCGTGTTGAGGGTCAGCGGCTCTGAGGTGGTACTGCCCATCCTCACCACCTGGCGGCGGCCCGACAGGAAGTCCAGTATCCAGCTGCACATGGTAGAGTGCAGGCCTAGACCTCTGAGCTTGGTGTCGAGCTTGGCGGGAACAATAGTGTTGAACGCTGAGCTGTAGTCCACAACCAGCATTCGCACACAACAGTTCCTCCCTTTCAGGTGCGCAAGCGCTGTGTGAAGTGCAATGGCAATTGCGTCGTCGGTGGATCTGTTTTGACGATATGCAAATTGCCATGGGTCCAGCGTGGCAGGCAACATGGAACAAATAAAGTCCTTGACCAACCTCTCGAAGCATTTACTGACAATCGAGGTGAGGGCTACGGGTCTCCAGTCATTCAGGCAGGTTACCTTGGGGTGTTTGGGGACAGGCACAATGGTGGACATCTTGAAGCTCTCAGGAACAACAGCCTGGGACAGGGAGAGGTTGAAGATGTCTGCGAAGACTCCTGCCAACTGGTCTGCACATGCCAAGTGACACTGCCATGGTGTTTTCTGCAGATGTGTTGTGTCTACACATGTAGTTCTATTGCGTTTAGCAGTTTAGCAGCTATGGCCTATGACAGACATGTCTGTATCTGTTATGTGTTGTGACTATGGTTATCCCATTTAGTCTTATTTTAGTCTTTTACGTGAAGATTTTGTCGGTTTGTCTAAATACTTCCAAAGAAAACAGACATAAAGCCATTAGCACCTGCACACCTCAGATTGTCTCACTGTCAAATATGTTTGTTGGCGCCATTTTTCATTTTGTGGATTCCAGGGTTGATGTGGCCCATGTCCCAAATAAAGTGCACATCATTTTATCTGTATATATCTTTGTTTTCCAACCAATGATCAGCCCCTTTATGTATGGATTTATGCTACCCAAAATAAGAGAATCATGTAAAAGACTTCTGTTTTATTGACAATAAATATGTTGGATATTGTACAGTCTGATCTCAAATTCTTTGATATGTTTCCCCATAAAAAAACATTTGAAACAAAAATAAATATTTGTCTCCATGTTGCAAGAATTTTTTAGAACAAGGTCAGATATCTCTGCTTATTGGAAAAAAATGTGTTTGTCTCCAGTGTGAGTTTAAAAATAATCTAGAAAGTTGCACAAATCTTCAAACTTTACAAAAAAAGACAAAGCCGTTTTAGTGAGATATGGATTAGTTATTGTAAAGAATTTTATGAACTGCATTAGTGATGCGTATGAAGTGACACTGCCATGGTGTTTTCTGCTGATGTTTTGTCTCTACACATGTGATTCTGTTGAGTTTTGCAGTTTAGCAGCTCTGGCCTGTGACAGACATGTCTGTATCTGTTATCCTCTACACTACAATGTGATTATGAGCACAGGGAGAGTAGGTACGATCCTTCTGCTTTAATTGATGTATTCATTTGCTAACTATATTTTCTAATTTGCATTCGTCATCATCCCTTTGACATTTTCAGGAAACGGGAGTAAAACATAAATCTATTCGGCCCAGTTTGTGCATTGTCATATTATATTGAACGCACTGCGACCATTATACCAGTGGTTTGAAACGATGTACCCCCTGTGGAATTTTTTTCCCAGCCAACTACCCCCTAACCAGCGCAAATTATTTTTGGTTGAAAAATGTAATACACAACATTGTGCCATCAGTGTAAGATTTAATATAGAATATATACAATTCTGTTTATGAATTTACACTTATTTCACAAATTACTCACTCATGATGCTCATTTTAAATATATACAGCATAGAGTGCCTTAACCTACCCCCAGGGGTATATGTACCCCAATTTGAGAACCAGTGCATAAGGCGAACTTAGTTTCCTTGAGCAAGACAGTAAACCCTGAGTTGCTCCCCAGCGCTTTACAGCAGCCCACTGCTCCTATCTATTTATGGAGCATTGTTTTTTAAGGATTTCAAACACATTTCTCTGAAATGCCTTGAAATTATTTGAAATATTGTATTACAATATAAGTATTCAAGTCAATAGGAATGGACAAATATTAGAAACACTTCCAAATAATCAAAACAACAGTAGTAAGAAATACAGCTCCCAGAATGACCATGACGTGTATTCAACAGCTCTCTGAGACAACAACAACTGAGGTGTGATTCACACATGTGCAATATAGAATATAGGACATTAAGTTTAAGATTACAGGAGGAGATGGAATATACATAACTGCTCTGATTAAAATACTTACCTGACAACTGATGCTATTGTAAATGCAATTGATGAAGAAAAAAAATGTATATGAATGGAATGTGAATTAAATGTGCTATTACATAACCTCTCCTTTACACGTCATCGGATGTAACCGAGTGACCTTGTGTTTATTGTGTTATAAAACAGAACAAAAATAAAGTTGTAAATAAGCCAGTGGGTGCAGCCAGTGTTGGTAAGCCTAAGCAGATACCATGTAGATACGAGGCCGGGTCAAGCTACCGGGTATCTGACTCTGGTCATAGTTGTGGTTATTCAAAAGGTTTTGGTCAGATATTTTTTTGTTACAATGTATCTAAGAGCATAAATCCTTTTTTTTTCAATATCAAAGTACAGAAAACCTTGATAAAAAAGCTTTTGTCGTGCAGTAGCTGACGTTAGTGGCTCTCTGCCTATAGGGAGTTGGCGCACACAGTTGCATGTTTCCTCTGCATGGAGACTGCTGGTCCCAGTGCAGGACATCAACAATAGATTAATGTCCTGGGGATACATAGAGAATGTAGTGGACTAATGACCTTGAGGCTTCATCATCATGTTTACTCTGCATTTCTGTGTCCCTGTGACATTACATTACAACAGGTGGGAGTTACATCAGCAGATCTTTATTGTCAATAACATAGTGATCTCATGTGAATTAATGGAGCACATTAGGTTCTCTCCTGGGAAATGTGTTGGTTGATGTCCTCGGTGTTACAGGCCAGTGTTTCGTGAAGCTACACTTTTATTAAAGTTTTTGTTTGTCACAAATACACTTCAATGAAAGAAGACATCTTTGTGGAGTCTGGTGCCGTACAGTGTAACGTGTATGCATAATATATTTGGTATTATCTGGAGTAAATAAAACTATTTGTCAGCTTTTTCAGACTTTGTTTAAAATGTGTCTCACTAAATCCATACAAGCCCAACAGTAGTCCTCATATATAGCGTATAATACCATATCACTGATTTTATATATTATGTTCAGTGTATTCATTTAAACTGTATGACTGTATGAAAATAAAAAAATATAAAAAAGTTTCAGGTCCGAATTGAAAGAAAGCACTTTCAGGATGATTATCTATTTGGCATGATGCAGTTGAAAGGTTTAAAGCTCTTCCAAATCAGAGAACAATATGTGAACATTCTCTCTGCAAAGTTTGACTTTGAAAAAGTGAAGCAGAACAAAGTTAGAGAGTAGAATTGAGGGCTACCAAGACAAGATTGACAACACTGTGAACCAATAGAATCCTATAGTAACTTCACTACACCTGGTCACATGTTACCTCTACATGTCCAGAGGAGTTGAATGAGGCACAGGGTATAGATAGAACTTATATCAGTGTGGATTTACCAGGAAAATGTGTTTTAATGGTCCTAGTCAAGAAAGTTAAGAAGAATTTGCTGATTCTAAAAGTATAAAGCGATTCATGTTGATGTGTTCTTTGGCTCATATCTCGCTGATGCTTTGGTCTAGAGGGATTTGGGTGAAATGTGTGGAATCAGTGTGGAATGGTTGTGCTTTTTGCCATCAGGCTTTTTCTGATAGCACCCAGCTAAGGGTCGCTGGTTCCGGAAACGTATTGAGTGGGCCGATTTATAATAATCATATCATAATAATCATTTATTTTATATAGCACTTCTCAAGTCACCCAAAGTCACTTTACAGAGTGCAGAGTCCAGTAGTCATACACACACACAGTCATCCCGGTGGTGGTAAGCTACATCAGTAGCCACAGCTGCCCTGGGGCAGACTGACGGAAGCGTGGCAGCCAATCAGCACCTACGGCCCCTCCGACCACCACCAACATTAATTCACATCCATACGATGCGGCGCATGTCTTTATGATGGTGGGGGAAACCGGAGTACCCGGAGTAAACCCATGCAGGCACGAGGAGAACATGCAAACTCCACACAGAAAGGACCTGGACGACCGGGATTCGAACCCAGGGCCTTCTTGCTGTGAGGCAACAGTGCTAACCACTGAGCCACCGAGCTACTCGTATATTTATGATTATTTGAGTTCTTTGTTTGAGTTTCTTTTTAAATGGCTGACTAATTATTGTAGCCCAGGCTCTTTTGTTTAATTTGAGGTACAATATTAATATATATATATATATATATATATATATATATGCTTGTTTTGTATAGCAATAAAGTCCCCAGACCCCCTAGGGCGTCCAAGGTTTCTAAAAAAAGAAGTTTGACCACGCCGTTAAACTTTTACGTATGAGGTCCATCAACGAAACAGATTGTGCCTCATGTTAGGACAATGATGTACACTATATACCATAATAACTGTGACCGAGACCCAAAACAAGGTTCAAAGCACAAACAGTTGTGTGATGCGGCCTGATCCACGGTCAGCGTTCCAACTCATCAACAGGTATTGGATGGGTTTGAGGTCAGGGGTCCCGACAGGACAGTCTATTCAGTATACGGGTATACAGATTATTTCTTCTCATGTGCTGCTTTTCTATTTGGGGTCCATTTAGTTTCTTTATCTGATGCCTTTTTGTTTTTCCATAACTTCAATTTGCATCTATTTTCTTTTTTCCTGGTTGTTTCGTTCTCTGCTTCTACACTTATTTTCTACATCTATAATATGTCACTGCTAACTCAATTAAATTAAATTACATTTTATTTGTATAGCCCAACCATTCCTTTGACCCTCACATCGGGATAGGAAAGATTTCCCTAAAATAAACCTTGAAGGGGGCAAAAAAAAAGGAGGAAATAGTACATCCTCCTCCTCCTTTTTAAGGTGCAAGATACACCATTTGGAGCATTTAGATTGTCTCTCAACATGGCGAAAGGAAGCCGGCAGCTCGCACAGAGCTGATGATGCTAACAGTGCAAACTACGGTAAAAGTGCTAACAGAACTAGCAGTGCATACCTGAGGGGGAACCGGAGGGTGGGAGCTTGGCTTCAGCGAAGACACTCTTGTTCGGAACGAGGTTATCAACTGTAACCGCCATATTAGAGGGGTGCAGAGCGGCGGTTCTGAGCTAACTAGTACTAACCTACACACACATGTGGTCATTAATTATTATTATTTTAATTTTTAATTTTTAAGCAGGTTTTGGCTCAAACTTGTACTTCCTGCAGAGAAGAAAATGCAAAGAAAAACTATGTAGAGGACAGAAGAAGACCACAGATTCAAATTTGAATATCTAAAATTGTGTTTGCCTGCCTTCTACCACGATTATAAGAACATTTGAATGCAGGTAGAATATTATGTTGATTTATTATTTAAAAGGATAATCGATAACACTATTACTGAACCAGTGTTTCTGCTTTAGCCTCTGTGTTCTCCTTCGGGACACTGTTAATGACTTCACTTTCCTTTAGCCTACTAATGTTGGCTAATATTTGACAGAGATTGTGACGATTTTATAGATCATTTCTCATTTTAATTATGGACATAAATGGACCAACATGAGCCCAGGTAGACAGGCGTGAACCTGAAATATCACTTTCAAATTCCAATAAATTTACAAACATTAAGATGAACTACACGGATAAACTGAATTTGGTTATTTTGCTACTTTTGTTTTGTGGTATAAAGCACAAGTGTATCTTGGAAGCCTTTTGCCCATTCATAATATCTCTATATTTGACCATGTTGTGGTTACAGTTAAATTAACTCTCAACATAATAAACAACCAGAACATGTTGGTATTTTTTATGTTTTGCTGTCACAGAAATGCAAGTAATGACTGCCAAGCCTTGTTCTTTTCTTTTTTTTAACTCAAAATTAAAATCATCCAAAAGTATTTATATAGGAATTTGTGTATATCCTGCTGTGTCAAATTGTTCAATCTTCTAAATTTGCATCCTTGCTACAAATTAATGAACGTGTTTTAATGTATGTCCTTTGTTTTAGTATTGCAAATCCCAGGACAGGAGAGGCAGTGAGTGGGAAACCCACTAATGCAACTTACCCCTGGTTTGTCCTAATGTGGTGGTTCTCAAATGGGGGTATGTGTACCCCTGGGGGTACGTAAAGGTCCTCACGGGGGTACGTGAGATTTGTTTTAAATATATTTAAAATGAGCATCCATTAATAAAGCCTTTGAAAATAGTTTTTTTTATAAATATTCAATAAAATATAAATGTAAGTTCATAAACTGAATTGCATATACTATATATTATATGCAAAATGGTGCATATTACTTCTTTTTTGCTTTGCACTGGTCAGGGGGTACTTGGCTGAAAAAAATATTTTGACAAGGGGTATATAATGAAAAAAATGTTGAGATACACTGTCCTAATGGATGATATGTTGGGACTAAGGCCTTCCATCTTGTTTCTTATTAGCTCGCTTTTTCACGCGAGACTTCCCTGTTACTCTCGCGTCACATACACTTTGCACATAGCAACACTGACACCTACTGACAATCTGTCACTGGTACTACTACCCAACAATGACACTGTTCCCCACATTCTGAATTGTTTCCCATAAACACATCGGGAACATAACAAACTCTCTTTACTTCACACTACAAAATAATTGAAGGAAAGAAAAGAAAATATGATTTGATGAAACCATGCTCTTTTTTTGTATTCAACAGCTGGTTATCCAGCTCCTCACCCGAAGCTGCGATAACACTCCCAGAATACAAGACCTTCAGGAAAGATAGGGTTCATGGGAAAGGAGGGGGGGTTTTGTTCTATGTAAAAAATAACCTGAGATGTAACCAGATGGTGTGGCCTGATGGCAACATATTGGAAGGTATTGGTGTTAACATCTTTCTCTCAAATGAAATGTCTCTTACTGCTATCTGCATCTATCGTGCTCCCTCAGCTAAAGCTGAATTTTATGATCACCTTAAAGCACTTCTTAATTCGTGTAATCATAAAAAAGAAATTCTGTTGTTTGGAGATTTTAATGTAAACTGGGACGATAAAAAGGAGAGACAAAATCTTAAACTTATAACTGAGTATTTCAACTTCACCCAGTTAATAGAGCGACCCACCAGAATCACACACCGCTCACAAACTAGAATTGACCTAGTCTTCACTAACAAACCCGAGAGAGTCACCAAAACCCATAACTTATTGACGGGATTCTCGGATCATAATGCAATTTTTTTTTCTAGAAAACTTAACAAAAAACGTTTTGAAAACTCTTTTTCTAGTACCCCTAGTAATCGACCTAATACTAGAATAATCCCCAAAAACCAACAACAAAATCTAGAAAAAGCCTTAAAAGACATCAATTGGGATGATCTTCATAAATGTGAAAATGCAGATATCTGCAGCGACTCTTTCCTCTCTCAAATCAAGGGGGTAATTTTCCCTTTCTCCAGACAAGGGAGCCGTAGGAGGAATAAAACCACCCTTCCCTGGCTCAACCCAGATTGTGTACACTTAATGAAGCGAAGGGATATGGCTCTCAAAAAATCCATAAAATCAGGGTTAAGTACAGACAGACATATTTTCACAGCTACCAGAAACAAAGTTACGATGGAGCTGCGAAAGGCCAAAGCAGATTTTTTCATAAAAATTATTGAAAATGCTAGGGGGAACAGTAAAACAATCTGGCAGAATATAAACAAGCTAACAGGGAAACAACATAAGCAGGATAATAAAGGCCTAGAACTAAGAGTTGACAATCAGTTGGTGCGGGACCCCGTTATTCTGGCACAGGAATTAAACTCCTTTTTTATTAAATCTATTGAAGATATATCTAAACAGTTCATTTCACCCGTGTGCTCTGATAGTCCGGTAAATAGAGCTGCAGACAATTCACTGATAAAATTTTGTATTCAAGAAATCACTGTGACAGAAGTCATTAATATTATTAATGCTTTGAACAACTCTAAAGCCAAGGATATCCATGGTCTCGACACCAGCTTTTTAAAATCACACAAGGAGGCGCTGGCACCCCCAATCATGCACCTAGTGAACCTATCGATTAGACACTCGATGGTTCCTGGAGCATGGAAGATGGCCTCAGTTATCCCTGTGTTCAAATCGGGGGATAGCTCCGATATGAACAACTACAGACCAATTAGTATTTTGCCTAGCATCTCTAAAATTATAGAAAAATGGATCGCTAAACAAATAATAGAATTCCTTAATAATGGTCAAACCCCCCTGCACCCCATGCAGTTTGGTTTTCGACCGCATCATTCCACGGAATCTGCACTGGTTATGCTCATGGAGAAATTAAAAAGTTTATTAGATAAGAAGAGCTGCGTAGGTGCTGTATTTTTAGATTTAAAAAGAGCGTTCGATACAGTTAACCATGATGTGCTACTAAGCAAACTGTTAGGCTTCAACTTCTCTGATCAAGCCATCAAATGGTTTGGATCTTATTTATCCCATAGAGAACAATGTACTGTGGTTGATGGTGTCAGCTCCTCTTACCTGGGCTGTCCAGTAGGGGTCCCCCAAGGATCCATACTGGCGCCCATCTTATTCTCTCTTTATATTAATGACTTACCTGACTCTTGCTTCAATGTGGATGTTCAGCTGTATGCTGATGACACGGTCATTTTTACGGTGGCCAAAAATAGTGAGGAGGCAGCACGAGTGCTCTCTACTGCTCTGAGTCATATTCAAGGCTGGCTCACCAGGTCCTGTCTCTCATTGAACACGAAAAAAACAGTGTGTATGTTCTTTTCTAAGCAATCCTCAACTGTTGCACATTCTAATGTGTTTTTGGGAACTGAGAAACTGAATGTTGTTAATAAGTTCAAATACTTAGGCATTATGCTTGATTCCACACTCTCCTTTAGGAGCCATGTTAAAATGATGTCGAAAACCATAAACCTCTATATACATAATTTTAAACAAATAAGAAACTCTCTATCGACTAATGCCGCTTTGCTGTTTTTACATTCTATGATACTCTCACGTGTGAGTTACTGCTTAACCAGTTGGTCTATGACAAGCTCAATAGTTATTAAACCGGTCGAACTACTCTATAAAAAAGCATTGAAAATACTGGATAAAAAACCATTTAAGTATCATCATTGCTATATTTTAACCAAATACAAAATGTTAAGTTTTAATAATTTTAGAAAATTCACTTCGGCCTGTTTGATTTTCAAAATACTAAATGGCCTAGCGCCACCCCCCCTTAAAACCTTAAAACCTTTATCAAACATCGATCTATTAACTCCACTCTGTCCACCAGAGCTGTCACAAACAGGGACTGTGAGGTCCCATTTAGAAAAACCCTGTTTGGGCAAAATGTGCTGTCCTTCAAAGGATGCATGGTGTGGAACAGCCTACCTCCTTCTATAAGGGAAAGCCCCAGCCTGGTCACCTTCAAAGGCCACCTGAAGGCATGGCTCAGACTTCATCAGCCCTGTGACCATTAGAGTTAATCCGCACGGTATCCAAATGTCTTGCATGCACCTTTTTATTAATCTTTTTTTCTTCTTTTGTATTACTGTACTGTCATGTGTGAAGTGATGTGTGCTTTCCATTTCACTCTGCTTGCATTCTTAAATTACATCAACCTGCCAAGGGACTACAGATGGAAACTAGCCTCCCGGCTATAATCTGGCATATTTACATGTACATTGTACTGTCAATCAATATGCACTGTCCCTTATTCTCTAAATAAATAAATAAAAATAAAAAAATCTCTCAGTTTGACTGCTGCTGATCAGAGTAAACCTCAAGTCCTCTCATGAACTTTCTGTCAACATCTCTTCTCATAAAGCAACTATATCTAAGATCTGAAGATATCAGACTTTGGTGACTCCAAGTCACAGACACAGTCTCAAAAACATCCCAAGGTACATATACCGTTCAAAAGTTTGGGGTCACTTAGAAATGTATTTATTTTTCAAAGAAAAGCACTGTTTTTTCAATAAAGATAACATTAATCAAAAATACACACTATACTTTGTTAATGTGGTAAATGACTATTCTAGGTGGAAACGTCTGGTTTCTAATGAAATATCTCCATAGGTGTATAGAGGCCCATTTCCATCAACTATCACTCCAGTGTTCTAATGGTACATTGTGTTTGCTAATCGCCTTAGAAGACTAATATCTGATTAGAAAACCCTTGTGCAATTATGTTAGCACAGCTGAAAATAGTGATGCTGGTGATATAAGCTATACAACTGGCCTTCCTTTGAGCTTGAAGTTTGAAGAACAAAATTAATACTTCAAATATTAATCATTATTCCTAACCTTGTCAATGTGTTGACTATATTTTCTATTCAATTTTCAATTCATTTGATAAATAAAAGTGAGTTTTCATGGAAGACACGAAATTGTCTGGATGACCCCAAACTTTTGAACGGTAGTGTACCTTAGGACGACAATACTTCCTACTACTACTACTACTACTATACTTATTACTACTACTACTACTACTACTATTACTTATACTACTACTATACTTACTACTAATAATAATACTACTTTAATAATACTTTCTGAACCAGGGCATCTGTTTAAAATGGAGAGACTGCTTCATTTAGATTTTTCTTGTAGGATTTGTGTTGCTTTTGTGAAGTAAAAACTGAAGCTTTCATACAATCGAGTCAAACAATGGCGATACGCGATGAAGTCAAATGAATGAAGCAGGATGATTGTATTACAGGCCTGCTGTAACAGCAAGCAGACTAGTGCATGCTGTAACAGCTTTTGCCACTAGAGGTCAGCATCACACCGTCCATGTGAGAGACCTCTGAGAACCGGCCACAGGTCTTGGGGACTCCGACTTCGATGTGAGAGGACGAAAGGTTGTATGAAGCACTTTATAAAGCAAGGTTGACAAATAGGGTAAAAAACACATCAGTTGACTTGCATTGTGGGTAATGTAGACTCCAGGAGTACTCTTTTCAGTTCTAGCTTGTCAGAGTTAATCAGTATGATTGTCCATCAGCTGTCTTTACTCCAGAAAGCCCCGCCAGTGCTCTTACATTTCTATATTTGATAAATTGATCAAGTTCTTGCTGGATTTTAGGAGAAGCGACGAGCACAGAAGGTGATCATCACTGCCATAGAAATCAGAGGCATATTAAATGAAACGTTTGTCTATCCTCCTCAGTGCCTTTTTTAAGAGGTGCAGTTGCACATCAGTGATCTTCTGCTTCAGTCGAGACATCAGTCCCGTTCTCAGTGCAGCACCTTTCCCTCTAGCCAACATCAAAGGAGATTTCTCCTCTTTCTCCCTGAGAATTTACCAGTTGTGTCCTTCTGTTTGCCCGTCTGACGCTGCAGCACTGCAAACTGAAACAATATGTTGCAGGGCTTTTTACACATGGTCAGCTGAAAACAACCAACAACAAAAAACACCTTTTGTTCAATGCTGGTATCTTTTTTTAAGATGTGTTGCTATGCTCAACTTTCATCAAGTAACAGATGTTTGGCAGGTAAACAGCATCACCAGATTTAAGAACTATTCTCTTGTTTCTCTTACGATTACAGCTGCAGTCAAATTCCTAGTATTTGCAGTCATACTCAGCCAATGAAGCTGAATCTGATTCTGAAGAAAGTGCAAGCAGTGGAGAGAATCAGGTTATTCTCGATAGCATTTAGGATTGCAGGACTTGTTGTTCCCTTCTTGGCCAAATGTCCTGCTAAGCAGCATCACAATGTGGCCTGGGTGTCATCGCTAAGTCTAAGTCATGTGTCCTGCCTGTGAATGAAAAGTTGTTTCACCGGCGTGCCATGAGGTTTCGTGGTAGGTAAAAGCATTAAGGGCTAAACATGGTTCAGGTGGTGCGTTATTTAACAATAAATACCACATATATGTTGACAAAACAATCTGATGTCACGGTCTACTTCCTCTGCGATTAAGATTGTTTTGTCAACTGCTGTTTCTAAGGTCAGGAATCTACTGTGAAGCTCAACATGTGCTCGTTCACTGCTGCAACAAACCACAGGGATCAATGCATTACAAACCGTATCACTTTTATTCAAACTGTACACATACAACAGGCTTATCTCATTAAAAAACAAGTGAAAAAGACAAAAATGAGTATCCCCATAAATACAATATGCCTTTAAAAACAGAGTTTGTGTTTTCTTGGTAGGTTGCATATGTTCCAGTAAAAAAAATAAAAAAACACACTCGCAGGCAGTCATAATCCTTCTGAAAACGTAGTACAAGACAAACACATGGATCTGGTATCATTAACACTAACAGATCTCTGCTGTCTGAAGGCAAATTACACAGAATACTTTTGCACCATTTCCTTAAAACACGGACGAAGATGATTCGCGTAGGAGCGTTGACATGTTTCCTAACTCAAGTCTACATACTAACTTTAACCAGGGTTGAGGTATGTAGTGCATTCACATGGGAAATGTGACAGTTCTTGTATACAAACTGCTTTAACAGTATACGATTGGTACTTAGGTATATATATATCTAGTATTAGTGTGGATTCAGGACAGAATTTAAGAGATTAAGCACAAAAATAGCAGGTCTATAAGGCCATTATGTTGTGAGTTTACCCTTATTGCTGCACAATGTGTTCATCATTTACAGGTGACGTATGCTGAGATCATGTGCTATACAACAAGAAAACCTTCTGGCAAACTTATTCGACTATATCAGTCAGGATGAAAACACACTTTTCTGCTCAGGTTTCCCCACGAGATTTCCTACTGATTTTATTATTTAGGGGGAGAAATAAACGCGTTTGTTGAATCAATTCAAACAGCCAGTGTGCTCCAAACAACAAGAGGATTCATGGGACTAAATCACTGGTCACTTTTTTATATCGGTGCCATTATTACTAACAATGTATTCGGCACTGTTAAGTGAGGACATTATTATTTTAATGTTTAGTTTCCAGTGACATTTCTAAAACTACCGAGATTTCAGAAGAAAGAAAAAAGAATAGTTTTGAAAACACTTCTGGGATTTATATAAAAATATCTACTATGAACTGGTCACTGGCAAAGTGGGTCTTCAATTTCATTTACAATAGTGTCGTCATCAATTGCTATATTGTCTCCAGTGATTTTTGTTCCACACACTACCCTACACCTCTGCTGAACACGGCGCAGTGCGTCTCCACCGCTCTCTGTCTCCGAATAGAAAAAAACATTCCCACTGTTGTGACCTTTGACCTCCTTTCCAGCGTTTACATGATTTAAAACATCAAACACGAGTCCTGTTTCCAGAGTTTCTCTGTGTTTGAAGGCTTCTGTAACGTAGCCCAGACTCTTAGAATAAAATGATTCGTTAAAAACTCTAAAATGTTCAGTCTGCATGGGAACCATGTAACACTTCAAGTGACAATATAAAGGATAGGGGTGTGTGTGTGGGGGGGGGGGGCAGGTACACTGGGAAGAATACAAGCGTGAATGTGTACAGTCATCTTTATCAAGGATAAAATAACATCGGAATCCCGAGCAACCATTTCCCCTCCGTGTGGATCAAATCTGTATCCTTGAAATGGTGCTTCGGATGTCTTAAAAGCTTAGAAGTCTTTTTGATGGTGGAATCCAACAGTTGAGAGACCACACACAGAGACAAACAATGAGCTGTTGTGTCTTCATTGCAGAGTGGAGGCCTGTGTGTGGTCTCTTTAACTATTTGAATCAGTCATTTTAACACTTTTCACCACTGTTAGGACAGCTGTGCAAACCAATACATAACTTCATTCACCTTCGGAGTGAACATTCAATACGAGAGCAAATACTCAACAGTCAGAAACGTTTTTTTAAAATAAAGTAAAAATGAAGTAAAAGTTTTGATTTCTGGGCAGCCACATGACAGGTAAAGTCATGAGTTGATGGATTATTTCTCAGATTTAAACAGGCGAGATTGTACTCTGCAAATTCTCACACACATATTAAAGCATTTCGGTCTCAAACTAAAAGCAGAGTGATTTAAAATGTATAATTCATGCATCCATAATTAATGAACTCACAGTCCAGGTGCAGCGGCTGTTGGGGCCAAACCATTGACCTTTACACTGCAGCATGGACAGAAGGCCACACTTCTTGACACATCAGTCTTTTCTGTTCTGGTGAGAAACTCTCACCAGTTGACAAGAAGTACATTAACATTGTGATATTGAGGATATAATCAATAATAAGGAGTTTCATATCAAAAGTAACCTCGTCAGTCACGCAATACAGTCCAGGGACCAGTAGGGCCATTTACACCAGTTCATAATCCAAAAATGCAAAAGCCAGGAGTGTGGGCTGATGACAAAATAGACGTTAAAAAACTTCTATCGAATATAGATCAAAGTTTGGTTGTGAGAGAAAAAGTCACAACATGAAAGAAAATAAAAAAAGTCCAAAGTATTATTAAAAATGAAAGCTATTTGACCTCATTTACATGGTTATTATATCAAAAAATCGTGGCGTGGTGCCTTTTTTTGCCTCTTCCAAACTTTATTTACACCGTCGTCTCTCCGTGGTTGCCGTTGCTGAGGCGCTTGTAGAACCGCCGCCATGACTGGAGAGTCTTCCCGGACCAGACCCAGAAACCCGAGGTGATCCCGACTATCATGGTCATCAGGTATTTTATCATGAACACGGTGAAGTCCGGGGTCATGGGGGCGAAGTTGTGGACCGGGCAGGGTACGGCGTACCTCTTGCAGGTCTGCATGTGCCAGGTCCGCTGCCAGTGCTCCCTGAAGGCCTGCTCGTAGAAGTAACAGGCGATCACGATGGTGGCCGGCACCGTGTAGAGCACGCTGAACACCCCGATCCGCACCATCAGCTTCTCCAGCTTCTCCGTCTTAGTGCCATCGTGCTTCATGATGGTGCGGATCCGGAACAGGGACACGAAGCCGGCCAGGAGGAAGGACGTGCCGATGAACAGGTAGACAAAAAGCGGCGCCAGGACGAAGCCGCGGAGCGCGTCCACGTTAAAGATCCCGACGAAACACACACCGGTCAGCACGTCGCCGTCCACCCGACCCATGGCGAGGATGGTGATGGTTTTAATAGCCGGGACGGCCCACGCGGCCAGGTGGAAGTACTGGGAGTTGGCTTCGATCGCCTCGTGGCCCCATTTCATCCCGGCGGAGAGGAACCACGTCAGGGACAAAATCACCCACCAGATGGAGCTGGCCATGCCAAAAAAGTACAACACCATGAAGAGGATGGTGCAGCCCTCTTTCTTGGTCCCCTGAGCCACTGTTCTGTAGCCGTCATCGTAGAATTTATCCACACAAACAACTTTGTCCTCCAGGAAAAACCCAGCGGCGTAGGCCACCGCCACCATGAAGTAACACCCGGATAAGAAGATGATGGGCCTCTCCGGGTACCGGAACCGCCGCATGTCTACGAGGTAGGTGAGCACTGTGAATAAGGTGCTCACACAGCACAAGATGGACCAGATCCCGACCCACAGCCGGCCGAATTTGACCTCATCCTCCTGGAAATACATAATGCCGGATGGTTTGGTGGGCTCGCATGGAGCCCCGCAGTCGTTGACCCCCATGAACCGGTAACCCAGGTAGGCTGGCACTTCCAGCTGCAGAGGGCACGAGAACTGGTGGTACTGGTTGTTTTGGGGCGGGCGTTGGTTGGGTCGGCCTATGTTGGTCGGAAGGGTGACCAGGTCGGGCGAAGAAGAGGACGGGCTGCTGGGTTCGGATGTGTTCTGGCCGACGCAGATCTCGCCGGCTCCGTGGACGGGGAAAGCCTCGCAGCGGAGCCGCTCCGGCCACTGGAAGCCGAATTTATTCATGAGGGCTTCACATCCCTGGCGAGCGCGCTCGCACAGGGACCGACATGGGGGGATGGCCTGCTCCAGCACCGTGCAGACGGGCGCGTACATGGAGCAGAGGAAAAACTTTAGATCTGCGGAGCACTGCACCTTAACCAGAGGGTAGAACTGGTGCACTTCCAGTCCGGCGTCCTCCTGGTTCGTGTGGCCCAGGAGGTTCGGCATGATGGTCTGGTTGTAGGCGATGTCGGTGCAAAGCGGGATGGAGATGGGCTGGCAGAACCCGTGTTCTGGGATCGATATTCCGCTCTCGCTGTTGTAATTTTGAGCAGAAGTGGACGAGAAGGACAGCCCGCACACCAGCCACATGATCCGCAGCAACACGGAGCCAGTGGTGGACCTGGCCGCCGCCATAGTTGAGGAGAGGAGGAGGAGGAGGAGGAGGGGGAGGAGGGGGAGGGAAGGAAAAACTTTGATCCAAGTAGAGAGACTTGAAAACGGCGGAAAAAGCAAAGTAATCTACATTAAATGTTGCGAAACTTCGCTTGCGGTCCGAGTAATTCGAGCTGAAATCGCGGTAACCGTCTTTCCCCTCCTGTTTTACGAAGATAAATCCAAGTGAAACCTTCGCCGTGTCATGGCTTCTTGATGGTCTTTGTAAGTGACTCCAAGCAGCCCACTCTCACTGCAGACCCGGTGGAAAACAACTTAAAGTCCCATTTTCTTCAAGTTGCGCGAACCCAAGTTACTCCGGCGCGATCAACGCGTCCCCGCGGTTAATCTAGCGCTAAACAAAACACGTTTAAAACGTAACAAGGTTTATATTTCCATCGTTTTTCGACTTGACTTCACACAGAGCGTCGTTTCACATGCTGAGCGGTTGGAAGTCCGGAGGCTCGCTCTCCTCACTCCGTGCGGATTCCACCGGTTTCCAGGCGCCCCCTTCATTCACAAGACCTTCCAGCCGAGAGCAGGGCGCCTTGAAACCATTGCCGCGTCTCAGCCAATCACGGTCTTTGTTTTCCTTAAGGACTCGGTTTTGATTGGCCTTTACTCCCAAATAGAAGGAAATGTGGTACAGTAATTACATTACAACAGACTTTACAAAATAAAGAATATATTTTTTTGTTTACGTTTTTTTTTTATATGCCAATAGTGGCTTTTCAGTAGTTATATTTCGTTGATGACACATAAAATATATTTTTTTCATTTATGAAATAATTTTTTTTAAAGGATGTAAATCCTAAACAGCAATAGGCCTCTAACATTACTTTAACACATATGTTAAATTCTTTCTTTCTTATTTGTTTATCGAACAGAATAGTTATACTGCTTACATGTATTGTAATTTGTAAATCTGCTAATGTAAAATAAGATAAATGTACTGTTACTTTTTTCAAGATGATCTGTTTACGTTTAAAGCTGTTTGCCAATCTAAACTGTTTTAGTGCAGCTGTGAAGTAGAACTCTGCATATCTTCACAGAATCTCCACACACAGTCACTCACTGTGCAGGACATGTAAACACATTGCAGCGCAGTGAGCAAACCATGAAAAAAACTAAATGGATTCCTGCGTCGTGACCACTCGACCACAGCAAGCACCACAATAACCTGTTGCTGTTTACTGCTAAAGGGTTTCATTGCAAACAATCAAATGCGGCTCCTGCATTGATCTGTATCATTGTGAGAATAAACAGCAACAACAGTCGAAGCAGCAGTAAATTGGATTGACAGCATGATAAATCTGCCCACAGGCAACTAAGTGTGGGAGGTGTAGAAGGGTTCCTGGTGGCCTTGCTGCATTTGGTGTGTTTCTACCCCAAGTGGGATAAAAGAGGGTGGGGGTAGGGTTGAGTGGGGGAAGGGACAGGAAGAAGAGAGAAGGTCGAAGAGGGCAGTGGAAGAAAGAGAAGCGGAGGGAGCAGGAAGAGACGCTGAACCAAAAGGAAAAGTCAGTAGAGTTCCCCGCTGTAAAATAGCCTATAAAAAAAGAAGGCAAGTTAGATTAAAATAGGCCAGTAGGCCAATCTGGATTTCTGACCCACCCTAGATTGATATTGATCTAGAAACGTTGTAAGGGGGGCAGCAACAATGATCTGAAATGTAGAACAATAATTTATAATTCCCCGTAAAGCAGAGAGTAACTGCAGATTCAGGTTATAATTCTCTGTAGGTTCATCACTGCAGGCTTCCTCTTTCACAATGTTTTCACGTCATTTGATGCATTGTTATAACAATATTTATTCTGGTTGTAGCTGCTTTTATCTAACTTTAAAACTAGATTAAACTATTGTATCTCCTCTCGACACTTATATGAATTTTCGTCTTTGATTTCTCTTCTTTTTCGAGGTGGTGTCCGAACAGTTTGTTCACCTTCCAGACTGTAAGCTTTTTAGAGACACACAGCTGTAGTGGGGTTCAGATCTGTGGCCTCTGTCAAATTATCCGAAGAAAAGGCACTATAATTACATCCATATGAGGTAAATGACAAACACACAGTGACTATAGCTAGGAGCTTGATATATCTCAACTATCAAACTGAGGGAGAAGTCCAATTGGCTGGTTACTACTGCCTCTGATGAAGGATTGGTTTCACCGGTTGGATTAAACCTCGGTATAAGGAGCTGATGGGCAGCTATGTAATAATTAAAGACTCCAGCTATTGATTAAAAATGTTGTTAGTACACTGATTTCCCACTGATATTGGACAAATCTCCATCTGAATGTCACAGCCAGTGTGATAGACATGAAGGAAGCGGTTAAGTTGGCTGAGTCGGTGGGTGGGTGTTTTTGAAGGGCTGTAAGGGCTCTGATGAGTAAGCAGCCCAGTAAACTAATAAAGTAATACATACATACACAATATGATGTTCTTTTCCTATATGACCTCACAGCAGTAACCAATACTGCAGTAAGGTGCATGTGAAGATTGTAACTAGCATAAGATGATAATCATGGTGTAAAAATAGGTCTAACAAATGCTAAAACGATATAGACAATAAAAAGGTCAACCAAAAACATGCATACTATTTGGCATGGTTATATCATCCTCCTAAAACAAACAAGAATGTTTCCGAAAATATCTCTTTATATCAAAATAATATGTCAAATGTGTACATTATGATATTATTTATATTATAGCTACAATCAGAGGGGGAAATGGCACACACATGCACACATGCACAGACATGTAAACACATGCACTTGATTTAAATGTACATTAATAATTGAGGCCTGGAGATGGTGTTTAAAAGGGGCTAGAAATTACTTTGATCTCTGTGACTCACACGCTGGTGTTTTCTCCCTGTGGTGTAAAACACAGCAGTTAGTAGCCACGCCAGGTCAAATGGACGCACTCCATCGCGTTTAACTGTAGCCGTTTGTTTGTGTGTGTGCGTATTCATGGGTCTGCTGTGGTCAAGCAGATGTGGGAAGTCCAGCAGGTTTCCAGACAGTCAGTCACTGTTTGGACTGCGGTCTGCTGCAGCTGGACATCTGCTGGAGAGGGGAAAAAAGTGTTACACAAACAACAACTAGATTTACAGTAGACCAAGGTGAAATAAACAAAACAAAAATGATGTTGATGGTTTGGACAGCTCAGTTCAATGATAGCCGGTGGCATGACCGCCATGCAAAGTATGTGAGCTACTGTGTGAAACCCAATACTGAACAACTATTTAGATGTGGAGTCGAGGTGGAAAAACACCAGTCTTTTTGTTTGGTCTGAGGAGAATTTAAAATTTGAGGACAGCTTACAGAACATGTTGGCTGACCAAGTTGGTCTAACCAGCGTTAAGTGTTTTTGAGGAGTGAGCTAAAAATCGTTTCACCGTGCCGGCCCAATTCATTCGTTTATCCATATTTTGTGTGTGAGTTATATGTAAATTATATGAATTCAGAATAATATAGTGTTTTGGTTCACTCCTACCACTCTCACAGTGTTTTTGAGTTGAAGCAGGTAACTATTTAGAGTTATAAAGCTCTGAAAAAGACACTGTATGCTACTTGTACTGCACCAAACAGCAGAGAGACAAAGTAAGCCACTAGCTGGTGAACTTAGTCGATCATTTAGCAGATAAAGACATTTTCTTCATGAAATGATGACGGGCAAAACAGAGCTAAAAGGATAATGAATTTGCGTTCAACCTGTGGACTCCAAACAACTCCAAATGCATGCTAATGTTGCTCCATATCGGCTTGATCTATAAATAGGAAATTGCCGACTCACAACTTTGTCATGTCAATTTAAAAGGTGAGAATATGTCACAGCCATAATCTACAGCAGGTTTAATCCAAAAATGAATGTACAATCACACCCCAACCAAAAACTCAAGGGTAACCAAAAGAAGATTACTAACTATCAAGGTGAGACTATACACATGGAGCAGGTAGTCATGGAAACACCAATGGAGAAAAGCAGAAATAGACCAGACAACTGAAGCTAATTTAATGAAACATAGTGGGAAAAGGCATTCGATTAATATGAGACGATTTTGTTTTGTCAAACTACTTCAAACTCAGGAAGAGATAGCAACACATCCTGAATAAGACAGCTTTAAAGCGTGCTGTTAAAGGTGCTCTATTGTAATTACTATGCATTTCTTCATTTAGCTGCCTCTTGCCTACTTTCCTCATGTGTGTCTGAGTTATGGGCTGGTATATATAGCATTTTAGAAGTATGTGTGGGACACTCGTCTGAATGGGGGAGGGGAGATCGACCTTAAGAAGTCAGCAGAGAGAGAGAGAGAGAGGAATGCAGGCAGCTGGTTTGTGTCTGTCAGTGCAACACAGAGAGCCTACAGTACTGGACTACTCACACTCTCTCTCACACACACACACACTGATGAAAGAACGATTTATTTGGACCAACAGAGTGTGTTGGGTCCGGTAGCAGGCAGCAGGAAGCTCACTGGCGGACATCTCAACTACTCAGACAAAAACTCCATACCAGTGTGGCGCAAAAAGTCAATCCATACACTTACACAATGTTGTATGCAGTAATAAAATACAATCATATCATATACAGTCAAAGTTAGCATGGTCTGGGTGTAGGTCAGTGTTGTTGTATTTATGCTGCTAAAACAGCTCAATGCATCGATCACCTCCCTATTTATGGAGAATAATGTCTGGGAACACACAGCCAGAAATTAAGAAGGTGTTTTTCGTTGTTTGTGCTTTACTCATGAACATTGCATTAGAATTGAAACAATGACGATGGGTTTCCATGTTCAGCTTTAAAGTCTTTCAATTATGAGCATTTGTTGGGATTCATTTACTTTTTAATTTACCTGTAACACATTTCTGTTCCGTAATTTATTCATACTTATCTCGTAACATAAACAACAACATTGATGTATCTCTCATACGCTCAAACTACATCAAACCAAGACGAAGAGTCTATATCTTGCAGCACTGTGAGACTGTGCTTTGAGCTGAATGCCAATGTCAGCGTGCTAACATGATCACAATGACGATACTAATATGTTAAAATCGTCAAATTTGAAAACGTAAGGTGATTAGAGAATACAAATAGAACCGCGGCATAAAAACACTCAATGTCACATGATCATGAAGTGAGCCAGTGTAGGTCTTCATGTTTTGGAGCCTTTAGACCGGAGGGTCTTCCAGCCTGCAGGGCTGTGCTCCGATACTGATACTGTCTGCCAGATGGCAGCAGGGTAAACAGTTTGTGCAATGGGTGGCAGGAGACCAACATCATCACTTGGGCCTTCCGCACAGACATTGTGTGGTTCGTGTCCTGAATGGCAGGGAGCTCCCTGCAGGTGGTTTGCTCCACTGTTCGGACCAATCTCAGGAGGGCCCTGCTGTTGTGAGCAGAGAGCTGTCGAACCACGATGGCAACCGGTCAGAATCCTCTTAATCCTGTGTAAAAGTGTGTTAGGATAGTCAGATCAACATTAACTCATTAGGACTTTGACTTCCTGCCTGTGTGCTGAGTCATAAGTGATGAGGATGGCTGTGTCATTTTCAGTTTTTCAAATTATACATTAGCAGTGTATTGCGAAGGAGTTTTGATTAAATAGGTCACACAGCGGAAGGCTGAGACACCAGGGCCTTGGGTCAATGAGGAGGAGGGGGAGTTGTGAATTCTCACCACCTGAGGCCTAATCATCAGGAGATCAAGGACCCAGCTGCGGAAGAAGGTGTCAAGTCCCAGGTCTATGTCACCAGAATATAGACAGTGGATCACACTCAACAAGATTAAAGTGTACGTTATCTTTAAAGCATGGTCTTTGGTTGGGGAGAGACTGTACATTTATTTTGGTGGAGTGTCATCAATGCACTTTGGGATATTTATTACCGAATCAGCGTTACATATTGATGTTGCCATGAGTTTTTCTCAAACAGGAGAGCGACTACTGGACTACTGTGTGGTCACTCAACACTGGACAGTTGTGTGGAACTGGTTTGTCCAGTTTCAGTCTTTTCTTGTATGCTTAGAGCAGGAGAATGGAGATATGATCTCGTTTCCCAAAGGCAGGGCGGGGGAGGGGGGGGGGGGGTTCGTATAGCAGTTGTACAATGTGTGTTGACCTCTAGTAGGTATGTGCCGGTAATATTTTTGACGGAACCTAAAATTAGCGCATATATTTGGACCAGTGCTCGGGCGCTGCATTGTCGGAGGTGAATTTATGGCTGAGATGACAAAAATTAGGGTGTCAAGCCAAATCTTATGTTTTCATCACTGCCGATCGGAGGTGGAGCCGACAAATACCCAGGAATGTCGATTGTAACTAGTGGCTGTGGGTTTTTTGTCCAGTGGGAAAGGGGCTTTAGAAGAGCTGACCTCGAGGGGGAATAGAAGACTCATACAGCTCAAGTTCTAAACTATTAAAGTAAGACCCTTCTACCTCTACTGAGAGCTTGTGTGATGCTAATTTCAGAGCCACATCTATTGTTAACTAACAGGGCTGTGTCGCGGCGATGACCATTAAATTAATCCAAGAGTTCAGTTCCTCTACTTCTTGAACTTTGTCAGCAAAGTTATATATAAGTACTTTTTCAGTGGTCTGCGAAGAACAAAAACATGAAGATTTGTGGTTAGTACTCATTGTGAAATTGGTAATGTTAAAGTCTGTTGAGTGTTTGTCAGTTAAAGTTTTTTTTTAAACAATACAAAAAAATGCACTAAACACAGAAGCAGTTAAGGAATGTTGTTGAGAGCATCCATTCTCCAGCGCACAGGAAGCAGAGAGCCAAAGGGACTATCATGAAAACATACCACCATGTAGGTAACCATAGCAACAATATTGATGCTGTATTTGACCCCTCAGATAAACTGAGTGTAACAGATTGAGTTGAGCAACACAGTAAATCTCTGTTGTTTTCTTGACTTTACACAATAGTCCTTTACTTCCCCTCCCCCCACAGCACACACACAGCAGTCTTGGAGGTGATGTGCTAATTGATGCAAAGTAATGGAGGCGGTGACGCCACAATGGCTGCCCCGCTAAGCTTTACAAAGATCTTGTTTTGCTTGCATCATATGGCTTGTATTAAGTGAACTTTATGTATTCCGTGAGTGTGGTTATGATTGAGAAGTGATCAAGAGTTCAGAATAAAGAAAACAGATGACTAGAGGATGAAGAAGAGGAAGATAAAGAATAGGAGCAGAGGGAGGAAAAGGGTAATGCGGAGAAGGAAGAGGATTAGGAGGGGGAGGACTCCTGCAGTTTTGAGGTCAAACACACAGCTGCGGTCATCACCTTTCACTCCAGGGGACTCGCACATACACACACAAGCACACACACACTCACACACACACTCACACACACACTACTATGATCATCACCCTCTGTGGGAGTTTGACCTGAGCCAGATGGTCACCGCTCTCTCTTTTTATGACTCTCTTTTTTCTGCCATGTCCACACTAAGCCAGTGTATTTCACACCTAAAAAAAACGGAGCTTTTCAAATACGCTCCCCACAATGAATATGTTTCAAGACACCAGTCTAGCATTGTAGTGTGAACGAGGCAAACAATGCCAAATCAATGATGTATCAATAACATGCCTTCACAGGGAGTTGTGTACTAAGAAGACACATTTTCTGTCCCCTCAAGCTCTCTGCAATCACTCATTTTAAATGCCAATGGAGATCACCGTGTAGGTTTGGGATTAACCTGCCTCTAAATGTATGCTGCAAAAACAAACAAAAAACTCTAAGTGGTGGACCACTTCCAAAAATGAAAAAATAGATTAGGCTCAGAAAAAGAATATAGAAAAAACTATTTAAGATCAACATTTGTTTCGAACAATCTTTTTACAGATTTTTCAAAACATGTCACTATGTAGAGTGGAACATATGATATTGTACATGTAATAATCCAGATTGAGCTTTATTTATTGGGATGATGCAAACTTGTTAAGATTATCTCTCTATGCTGTTTTACCGAAACATATTTCGTTTTCTTATGCATATCACAACATTGTACATACTATATATATGCCATTTTACATTTGTCTAAATGTATTATGTACACCATTGCATAGATTGTAGCCAGTACATACTATTTGCTGATATGGATCTTTTGTTTTTTATGGAAGTATTTTTAGATGAACTAAACAAACTAAGTAGTGTAAATTGAAGTTCTTGAGTGTTTCTGGTTTAGGTGTTTTATGCACGGAAATGTTGTTTCTCAGGTCAAACTTCCTCAGTTTGTGTGTTTGTGTGAGTGTAAAGATCAAGCCAAATTACCCAGTTCCTAAAATGTTTTTATCAGGCTCCAAACATGTGTTTCCAATGTTCTTTAAATACGTTGCCTACACGACACACACACACACACACACACACCCACGCACACACGCACAGTATTTCCAAGGCCAAATTGTTCAAATGAAACCCCTCCCTTGTTGAGACAGACTTCATTTTTCTTCTTCTTTTGGTATCAGACTGCATGTGAATAACAAACTGATAAAGAAAGATATGTAAGATACCAAGAACTATAAGTAGGATCTTATGCACAATAGATATGTTAACTTTTGAAGATTCACCTGTTGAGAATACACCAGTGCACTGCTATCCCCATTTAACCACCCAAAAAAGAAATCATCAACAATGGCAATTATGGCTTATCTTTATAGCTTGAGTTAACTACTTTAGTACTACTACAAAAAGATAATTTATAATATGAGTCCTTTTTTTCAGAGTAAATTAAAAGTTCATATCTTTTATCTTCATCAATACAAGATGTTAAGTCATAATTACCAGATATGGAAGTCATTATAAAGGCAAAATAATCCTCTCTCTTGTTTTTCATGAGCTTGTGCTTCTCAAGAAAAAAACATTGAATGTCATTGAATGTAACCCGGGAGGACCGAAACAAACCAATAGAAATAGTAAGTTGAGTAAATGTAGAATTATAAATATGGATCAGTTTTTTGCAAAGTTGCACACATACGTTCTGAGCCAGTGTGTGTGTGTGTGTGTGTGTGTGTGTGTGTGTGTGTGTGTGTGTGTGTGTGTGTGTGTGTGTGTGTGTGTGTGTGTGTGTGTGTGTGTGTGTGTGTGTGTGTCTGTGTGTGTCAGCTACTCCTCACGACATCG
Source organism: Pseudoliparis swirei (assembly GCF_029220125.1). Lineage (NCBI taxonomy): Eukaryota > Metazoa > Chordata > Actinopteri > Perciformes > Liparidae > Pseudoliparis > Pseudoliparis swirei. The sequence continues at coordinate 14,716,956 of NC_079389.1, read as the reverse complement.
TGGTGAATCAAACCACTTGCTCAGACTTGCTGTGTCTTTGTGGCCTGGCTGTAACCCTGTATGGTTTCACCCACACAGACACACACACAGACACACACACAGACACACACACAGCCTTTGCAGTCTTATAAATCCAGATTGTGTTGTTTCCAGAAGCAGAAGTTTATGAGGGATTGGACAGGAGAATACGCCGGCTCAGGTCACGACATGGGGTTACTGAGTGTGTTTGTGTGTATGTGTGTGTGTGTGTGTGTGTTTGTGTGTGTGTGAGAGTGTGTGTGTGTTTTTCTATGATAGATTTAAATGAGGAACAGAAACATTGAGTGCAAACGAAGATAAAAATGTTCTGAAAAGGCAGGATAAGTCTGATTTTGCATGAACTATAAACTGCAACAAATATGACTGTTGCAAGTACGACTTGTATTCATTCACTAGCTTCTTGCATGATCACGCTGCCCCGTCTTTATTTACAGTAAAGGACCACGCCATTGCCTTTTCATTTCCCATTTCCAAATTCTATGTTCAATGTTCAACCCTTTTTCAAGGCATGAGTCTCCTAGTCAGCTGTAGTTTCATCTCTTTTTCGTATAGTTTGAAAATGATTGTGCAGAGATTTAATTGGGTTTGAGGGAAATGCAGTTACGTCATTGTTGTATAGAAATACAAATGAACACACAAGTTCATTTCAAAAGTCAGCTGATGTGGTGGGTTCAAGTTATGGTGAGATTTTTTTTAACAGGCACTGGCAAATTTACAGAAATCTAATATGATGCTGATGGTTTTAAAATAGAACATGAACAACAATGACATCAACAGTGTGTCGCTTAAGAAGGTTGAGTTGAATTTCACAACAACACTGAGAGGTTTGTATGGTGAACTGAATATTAGATTACGAAGAAAAGGAGCACATTCTGCATTTAATACCGTAGAAACAACTGCCAATAGCTGCTATCCTTTAATGTTGTGTTTTCAGCTCCAAAAAGGCAAAACATATTAGGCCGTTTCTCTGAACTCCCTGCCCTTGATGCTTTTTTCTTTTTTTCTTGTTTTACTGCAGGCAATAAAACAAGGAGCCAAAACCTGCTGGACACTTTTATATAGAAACACTTAAATGGCAAACAAGACCTGATCACGAACATGGGTAAAAGAAAGGGAAAGGAAAGGAAAAAAGGGAGGGGAAAGGACGTAGCAGTTATACACAAACACACACATACATACACACACACACAAGCACGCACACACACACACACACACTCAACTGAGAGAGTCTAAAACTCTCTGAGAAGTTGACGATGCCAAAGGGGCAACAAAGAACAGCAGAAAGCTTGCTTTACTTTAAATACTTTTAGAATTGGTAATATCAGTCATTCTTAGACAAACACACTCATAGCACATTTAGGGCATTGGTGGTGTGTGAGTCAGGAGTAGTAAAATCACACTGAAGTATTGAGGAGCAAATGAGCAGATGTTCCACTTACCTTTGGGTATTTCTCCAGAGACTGACTCACCGAATCTTCAGACTCCAGATTCATGGAAAAGTTGATGTAGCCTTTCTCTGTCAAGGACAAGGAAGAATTCGAATAAATAACAGAGCTTATAACAAGCTACCCCACTTGAGAGACTTTGTATAATAACTGAACATTATCACAAAAATCATGCTTGGTATTAACATATTGTGCAAAATGTCCTGTTTTGTCTTATGTTGTTTTGAACACACCGCCTGAGGACATTAATGACATGCAGGGTTACATTGTGCAGCCTACATTTCAATCCCTAGTTAGCGTAAATGTGTCGGTCCATGTGTGATAATACCTCTTGTGGTCCTGGTGCTCAACATCTGGGGGGCAATCTGAGCTCCTAAAAAAGCAGATTTTGCCAATGCTGCTTTTGCATCTCAGAAGAGGGAGACCTCTGCTGTTACAATGCACAACTTGAGCCGACGGGGCATCATTTGCTCACAAACATGCACACAGATATAGTACATACACATTGATATGTTATAATCACAGCCATTATGGGAAAAGGCTAATAAGCTAATAACAATTATGACTTTTTATAACCCTAATTTACATGTTGGTTAATTATCTAATATTAAATTTTTCTGAAGTAGAATTACATTTAGTTACATTCTTTGGACAGTGGAAGTCATGTTGGCTTCTGGTATTAAATGAAAAACACAGGATGATAATTGAATTCCGAACCTTGAAGGTGTGTCAACACGAGCAGGAAGCATTGCTGCAAGTTAATAACATTCAATTATGCTATTCATTCAAATTATATATAACCGACTTGAGATTTTTATTATATTAAAGTCGTCTATTTTCCAATACTAATTCTAAGACTTAGGTGATCCCTGCGTGATGATCGTTTGTTTTATAGTTTAGTCGAAAAAAGCGAAAATACAGAACGACATTGGCTTTTGCGTTTTCGTTTTTAAACGAAAAACGAAAATACTAGAGAACCGACCGAACTCAAATAACGAGTCGATTTTGTTTTTCGTAAATCCTTCTTTTGTTTTTCATTTGAAGACAGACGTAGAGCGAGGCAGGAGACCCGGAAGTAAGAGTCTGTCAAAATAAAAGCCTCAGCAATAGAAGGATTGTAGGCAAGTAATATAGTTCAATCAGTCATTTTTGTGTGCAGAGTTGTTGCCGGCAGCACTCATGTATTTGTCCACCGTATTGTGCTGTTTCTTGAGTCTTTATGAGAAGACGCAGAGTAAAGATGTTTAGCGTTACCCTTTCTACCAGTAGATGGCACTGGCAGAATACGTGTATTTAAAAAGACGTAGCTCTATGTCTGTGCATGTACATTTAGATAAATCATACTAATTGTATGTGTACACATTTAACACTGATTCTGAATCTATAAATAATAATATAGTAATAGAGGTCGTTTGCTGTTCCTGTAAAACTGCAGCAACAGCGCTATTGGGTCCCCTATGTTACAAGTCAATATATGATGTATACACCTAGGTTGCAAATTAACCATTAACATCAAATATCAGAAAAAATATACAACATTAAATACACCTGTATCAATAACCAAGACAATGATCAAAGACACTGGTTGAAAGGGGAAACACTTTTCTCCTCATATACTCTGCTCTGCGGTGCCTCAAGAAACAGCACAATAAGATGGACAAATAAATATGAAAGTAACAACTCTACATTCAAAGATTACTTTGATTAAAAAACTATGTTACATTAAACACTGCACCCATTAATTGAAACTTGATCATTGCTGTGCACATGGATACATGAATATTACACCGCTGTAGTCAATTACCGTTGCTAACATGCTCCCATCTGCCCAGGTTTATTTATTTATAATGAGTTGTTAATTAAAATTTTTTTTTCTTCTAAGGTTACCTTATGTTTGCATTCATAGACTGTAATTAAATAGGTCCTGCTTACAATACTTCTACTGCCGTGGCTTTTATTTTTGACAGACTCGTATATCCGGTCACCTGCCCTGCTTTGCGTCTCTCTTCTAAAGAAAATAACAAAAGAAGGATTTTCTAAAACCTAAAAAAATAACGACAAAACCGACCCTGCTTTTCTGTTATTGATTTCAATCCGAAAACGGGAAAAACATGGTATTTTTAAATGATATGACTAAACTATAGAACAGGGGTCGGGAACCTATGGCTCGCGAGCCATATAATACGGCTCTTCCGGTGACGGCATATGGCTCTTTTGAGTTTGAGTTTTAAAAAAAAACCTCCGCCCGCCACTCTGTAATTTTCTCTATCGCGCCAGATTACAGCAGAAGTAATGTCAGGTCCCTTTCTTAAAGACATCTTTGTTATTTTATTAAACTAAACGTCTGTTATTGATCGTCTCCACAGCAGCATGTCTGTCTCTACGTGTCGCGTTTACACTTCTCCGCTCGCCGTCTCCCGCGCTGCAGAGCTCCGATGCCGGCGTGTGTGCACGCATCGGGGCGGAGCACACCCCCCCCCCCCCTCATGCAGCACCAGAAGTCTCATTAAAAGCAAGACATACTTAATTTATTATACGCTAAAAATACTATATGGCTCTCAATGAAATATATTTAGAAATATTTGGCTTTTATGGCTCTCCCAGTCAAAAAGGTTCCTGACCCCTGCTATAGAACAAACTCTTTGACAGACCACCGCAGCAACAGGTGTTTGTCCCTGCGCGGCCGCCGTCGGAGAGGTGGTTCCCATCAACAACTCGAAACTGTCAGAGACAACTTCTGCTTCCACTGCAGCGCACTGATTTTAAAATACATATATGTTCCTGCTGTGACAGTACATACACACACACACACACGCACAAACACAACTATTGGGACTTATTCTGAGGAGCTGCGTCTCAGATTTCCGCGAGGTATTCCCGAGGTCCAACTGACAGTCGGTAAATGTAATTCGCTTATTAGCAGCGGTAGCACTGAGCTAACCAACTTCAATGTATTCACTGTAGCCTCGCTGATATTGACAACACACGACATTCGTGTTTTATTTAGTGTGGACGTATTCCGCTGTGTGTAGACATGTTATACCTGACAGCATTGTTACGTTTGTCGCCTACTGAACATGTATGCTGTTTATGAGCTAATCGGTGTTCGTTGCGTTTAAGCCAAATGTCTTTACGTTAACGTGACAGAAGATACGACTTCTGTGTTGGTGAGATGTGTGTTTACTAACCGTGTAACAAGTCATGGATGTGTGGCCACGCGTTGTATATAGTTGAATGTACAGGCGGAGCATGATGCAACAATGCATAACTCTCTAATCGTTTTACTCGGTCATGAGTTGTTGTGACTTGTCAGCGGAATCCAGTCACGCTAGAAATCGCAATAAATCACTCTTGCTCCGAGAGGACTCTTTACAAATGACTGCCTTACGACTGGAATGAATACCACGACATTCACGTGTTAAAGCTGAAATTAGTAGTGGTAAAATTAGATAAACTCGAGGTTTCTGAGACAACTGTTACAGACTGTAAGGTGCAGTTGAAAATCTCGGTCTTTCTTGCACATGACACACTTTAAAAACAGTTTTTCTTATAACAGGTGTTCTACAAAGACAATATCTTGAAGCCAGATGAACCACATGCATATTAAAACAGGAAAGATGATTCCCTTTGTTCCTGCAAAATGATTTATTTTTGGGAGTGAACAGAAGAGAAGCACTTTGTAAAGATGCCATCACTATCCTGTGGAAGGGAGAGTCTGAAGTGATGGAGAACCGAGAGGAAAGGTAAACACACTCACACTCACACACACACACACACACACACATGCACTGCACCTCTTCTGATTATATCTCTCCAGCAAGCTCCACTGCAAACATGTTGAATACCAAAGCAAGATGCCAATCTTGTGTCCTTGAAGTGTGCCAAGATGTCAGATCTCTTAGTCTAACAAAGACACTTAAATGACTAGATAGAGCAACTTTCATATAATTTATTCAATTCAAATTGCTTTAAGTGAGTGAAAGTAATTAAAGGTTGTCTTTTAATGTTAAGAGACATGGCTGTCTTTGTAGCTTCACAATAGTTTGGCTAAGCTCCATGATGGAACATTCATACCTGCAAACTTGTCACCATTTGGTGAAATTCACCGTTTTGAAATCAAAATTGATGTTCTGCAATATATTTCTCCCAGTAAATAACAGATGTTTTTCTCCCTCAAACCATAACTGTATGTTGGGGCTTGCAGGTCCTTAAGTAAAGGTCTAAGGATGATTGAGATATAATTTAATCCAATATTGGAAGAAATCCTGTATGTGTCGCTCAACCACAATACATTTCAACATTGTGCTGGTATTCAGCTTGTTTATGTTTGGACACATTATTTTGTGCCTTTGCTCAGCTTATGTGTAAATTGAAGGCCCATTTCAAGTCAAAGTTAGGGATTTGTTTGCTTGTTTCATTTCAGCCCTGCAGATGACCAGGCGCCAACACCTTCAGAGCGAGGAGTGCTCCACATCTGGCAGTCAGCGGGTCCCAGTTCGCAGCTCTGTCCAGAGAGAGTGCTGCTCTCCAGGCCTGTCCTTCAGGCCAGCCTGGGAGAACACCATGGACTCCTGCTGATGCAGGGTGTGTGTGTGTGTGTATGAGACAATAGGATTATGTGATTGTTAAATGTGTACTGATTACTGACACATAATAACAACACTCATAATCCTTCTGTGATTTTAAATTCCCTGCTATGTGCATGTAACATGATGTTGTAATGATGAGTAGGATCATTTGTCCATATTGCCCCACCATTATGCAAGACATTTCTTCTGTGTATCTGTAGCTGTTACATCATTACACCTTCAACAACTAAATTCATTTGATACAGTTATGTGACAGTTAAGTTATAACTGAAGTAGAGGCATCTTAAAGTCCAAATTATAGATTTCCACTCAGTTGTGGCTGTCATCCAGGTGGAGAAGTCTATTCCTTTGGAGAGCTGTCGTGGAGGGGTTTGAGTATTCCAGCGTCTGCTCCGTTGCTGGAGGTCTCTCTGCTGGGGACGACCGTGGTCCGTGTGGCTGCTGGTGGTTTCCACTGCGGAGCGCTAAGCGAGCAGGGTAACGTCTACATGTGGGGGGAGAACACTGCAGGACAGTGTGGGCTCACGGAAAGGGGCACAGACACAAGCATCACAGGTTAGTAAACACTGTACCTCCTTCCTTCCTTGCTTCCTGTCTTCTTTTCTTCACACATTTCTCCGGTTGTTTGTCCACCCTACCCACTGCTTGCCCTCCTTACTTTTTTCTTCTTTCAGAACCCTTTCCATGTGCCTTTATTTACATTTTATTTTATTTAGTCAATTGGTAAGTGTAATAATCAGTTGCTAAATGTCGGGGAAGCATCAGCTGATAAAACCCTCCAGTTTCAGAGCCTTCACCGGTCACTGTGGTGGACAGTGATGTCGTTCCTCCAGCAGTCGTTCGAGTTGTGTATCTAGCTCTTGGACGGGAGCACAGCCTGGCTCTGTCGGCCCAGAACGAGCTCTGGGCGTGGGGAAGCGGCTGCCAACTTGGCCTGGTCACCAACACCTTCCCTGTGTGGAGACCACAGAAGGTAATTTATAGAAAGCTCAATTAATTTCATATGTCGACAAGCCAAATCATAAACATGGACTCAACCCGGCTGTGACTAGTAATACTTTTGGTACATGTGGAATCTTTTAGCTGGTGAGAGAAATGAGATTAAATGTGTGCACTAATTGATGGATCAATGTTTGTTTGTGTCTATTTGAATGTGAGCACTTCTATATTTTAAATTAAAAACACATTTGTACGATTTCCATCTCTTGCACAGGTGGAGCACTTGGCAGGCAGACATGTACTTCAGGTAGTTTCTCTTCCCCCTCTCATTGCCAAATTGAAATTACAAAGAAGACGATGATCTGGGTCCAGAAATTCCATCTCTATTTCATATCCACAGGTGGCTTGTGGTGCCTACCACAGCCTGGCCCTGGTCCGCAGTTTGCCTCAACAGAATACCCAGAATCCTTCTGAGAAGACACAGCGGGGTCGGTCACCTCACTATTCAGTGACAGAAAGGGAGGAGTCGTTTGCAGCTGATACTGGTCACTACTGTCCGCTTGGAGTGGAGCTGACTGAAGTCATGACAGATGAGGTAACTATACTTCAGGAAGGCAAAATAACAGAAACATATATTGATTCGGGCCTAATACCCTGTTGTACACAGAAAGATAACACATTACTTAATGTCGATGCTGTTAAAATGTTTCAGGTTAAGTGTCAATAAGCATCGATGCTTATTTAAGAGTTAAGAGCTATTTCAGTTTTGGTTAATACCTTTGGTTTGCGCTCCCAGACCTCTTCAAGAAGAAGAGACCTTAGACGAAGATTACAACCTGGGGAAAGGTTAGTTGGTAGCAGCCCTGGCTCTGCAGCTGGTTTATGTCCAATTTATAAAAATGTCAAATCTAAAATTAAACAGCATGGTTTTACATAATTCAGTGGTCTCTCTTTTATCTCTCCATTTGTTGTATTTAACCGTCATCTATTTCTGCTTTCTCTCTCTTTCCTTTCCCTCCATTGCAAAACGTAAGGAAGAATATTCCAGTTAGGCCCCCTCAGCCCCTCAATGAAACTGATGGCAGCCCCAAGTCTCACACACTGTCAGACTGGAGAACCAATAAGAACCCTGCCTTCCCTGACGAAGCAGAACTTCAGAACCTCCTCCAGAAACTCTCCAGTCACTCATTGGAGATGCGCCAGTCCACCGGGCCTGGAGATACCGACTCACTGAGCAGTTACACTTCAGGTTGGAAATTCTGTTCATTTTGAAGTATATGTATTAACTCATTCACATCTTTATTCCGGTGTTTTTAGCTTCTTTGTTCCTCAACTTGTTTCTTTTTTTTCACTAGTTTTTAAAATTCATTCAGAGCTGTTTGCACCTTGTTCATTTACTTGTTTCTTGCATATCTTGTTCCGTTCACTCTTTTGTTCACTTCATTGTTTGTATCTTTGTTTTCTCTAATTTAATCTTATTTTATTTCTACTAAATGTTTTTATTCCTTTTCGCCTGCCATTGTTCTCTCCAGATGACAGCTGTGTTTCCTCAAGTCCTTCCACGGATCTGTTGACTTCCAGTTACAAAGAGGATTCACCAATTAAAAGTCAAACCAACAAGTAAGACCAAATTCACCGTAGTTGACAATGGAGCACAATAATTTTAGATACTACAGTTGATCAGTTTTTACATGTTCTCATGTTGCGAAGTTGTCACTGAAATAGCTTTTTTGTGGGGAAAATGGCACATTAAAGGATATTTTCTCCTAAAAAAAGTATTTTCTGCCTGATCTTTTATTTTCTTTCCTAATGTAACAGTGAAGTGGCGTACTCCTCCTCGTCTGTGTCTTCGGAAGACGTTCGTCTTTGTCTGGAGACGGAGAAGCAGGCACTGCAGGGACCATATAGCACCAGTCTCACAAATATAAATCAGAAGGGGAAAGCAGCAGGACATAGGAGACGCTCTCTGCCAGGAATACCCACCCGTGGTAGGAGTGGTAGGGTTTGAACAGCTTGACCACACCTGTGGGAAATATTTACTTTCTTCCTCAGAGTTAGATAAGATTGGTACCCTGAGCCGTAAGAATAGAATCAGGAGGCGCTTAGCTTAGCTTAGCATAAAGGCTGGCAGACGATGTTTACCAATAAATATTCAGTCATGTGTGTTAAAGCCAGGCTAGCTGTTGCCCCCTATGTTCAGTATTTGTCCTAGACTAAACTGTCTGTTTGTTTCAGCTTCATATTAAGAGCACAGATTAGAGATTAGTTTCGATATTCTCAAATGTATAATGACAGAAAGTGCAAATGAACTTCTCATAAATGATCTGGAGTCAATAATATCTGCACAATCCCTGAAATGTGTTCTTCTGTGAAGTGGCAGCATGACTAACAAGGAAGACAAATACAAACGGTATCTCCAACAGAAACACACAATACCTTTGCCTGTGTTTGTCTTTTACTTTGACACACTGTACAATAATAGGTTTTCCTTCATCGGACGTTATCAGCTCAGATCAACTGATATACTAGTCAAGATCAAATGACTTCACATTTAAATTCAGAAAGTCCTTTAGACGCAATATAGCTTGTAATGCCGACGCCAAATGAGACGAATGTTGGAATATATATGACCCTTCCCATTGCCCAATTGACCATTTAAAAGTCCCTTTACACTTTATATATCCACAGCATAATGTATGACAGTATGGATAAAGCCACACAAGACAGACCAACATGTTGGGAGACTTTTGAGAGGAATAGTGTTTAGCAGACGAAGCAGACTAATTTCTTGTTTTCTAGTTTGCCAGTTTTAGGAGTGTCAAAAAGAAAGTCACATCAGTCGGAATACATTTGAAGGTCATCCAGCATCTAGAAGTCATTCGTGCGAGTTCATAGCAAACATGTTTGATGTGTTTTATATGCATTTCCCAGTATAGTTTAATAAGGCTGGTGAGCATATTGTATGCAAACTCTCGTGCAGTTTTCTTGTGGTGAAAAGGCCACACAGACCAGCTACAGATTGTTGTGATACATCTTATATATGACACTTTGTGTATATATATTTCTCTCATCATTTATTGTATTTTCCTCATTGTGTTGCAGTATGAGACGCATCATCTACTTCTTCTGTACTTGCTGTTTTAAATTCTGTCTCGAGAGACACTTAAATGCAACAAGTAGTTGATGGTTCAGTTGGTTGAATCAACACTGTTACCAGGGCTTTATCATTAGACCATGGGCTTTTCTTTCAGGGTCTCCAGGGCAACAGGGGTATTGCGCCTGCAGTCCGTCCTCGTCCTGTCGGACGCAGGCTGCAGCACCGGAGGACGCGGGAGAAGGGCTGCCGTCTCTGGAGACAGAAGTGTGGAGCTGGGGCCGCGGGTCTGAGGGGCAACTGGGACATGGGGATCAGCTCGCCAGGTGTGGATGCACAAACACGCACATACACTTATAGTCCAACACCACCTGGATTTAGCACCTTTTTAGAGCCATGTTAACACTACATTTTCGCGTGAACTTGTATGTAGTGGGAAACTGAAGTTGTGGGATGGACTACTTCAAAACGGAGCTTAAACTCTTCCAATGGAGACAGGCTATGTCAGTGTGTGTGTGTTTGTGTGTGTGTTCAGACTCCAGCCTCTGTGCATCAAGGGTTTGACCGGCGAGGAGGTGATCAAAGTCGCCGCAGGTTCACACCATTCACTGGCTCTCACAGCTCACTGCCAGGTAACAAACATACGCACACAACTCATTAACATAATATGCCCCCCACTATTCTTAACCATCCCAACCAACTTTTTTTTACCCTAGCCTAAGTCTGACCTTAATCGGCAAATAGTTATGATGATTGAACCTAATGTCGTAATTTTTTAGGTCTAAAAGTCAATTTGCTTCTCAAGTACAAGTGCACACACAGTTTTACACCAGTTAGCATATCTCGTGTTTTTTCAGGTGTACTCGTGGGGAAGCAACATGTGTGGACAGCTCGGACACGTCAACAGTCCTGTCACTGTACCTCAACAGACAAAGGTACTTCAATATATCAAGTCTAACCTTTCATTCTTTCATTCTAATTTACAGTATTTCACGTTTAGTCAAATATAAAAAATGTCTTGAAATTCTTATTTCTTCTTTTCTTATGCACTTAAATAAATCCAGTCATTCACACAATTAAGTAGTAAGTTCATAATAAACTTATTCCATATCCTGGCATTATACACAGAAATATGACTGAAAATAAGAAAGTAACATATGGTGGGTGACAATTAGACTGTAAAACATACTCAAGGACACCGTTTCTGAAATATCAGAGTATGCCAAGTATCATGCTAGAATGTACAGTGAAGTAATCATGCTGTGGTCACACGAGCAGATCTACAAAAAACCATTACATAGCATCTATATTTTGTCCCTTGTTGGCCACTGTAGCTGTCTGATGATCTTCGGGTTTGGGACGTGACCGCCGGTCAGAGCCATTCCCTCTTCCTGGCTGATGGAGACTGTGTCCAGCCGGTCCTGTTGTACTGCGGCCAGCAGCAAGAGCCAAGGTCAATGCAGAGAGAGAGGTCATGCCAAACTCAAAGGTCACCCAACAGAGCACAGAGTTATACAGTCAGACCCAACCTGCTGCCCTTCTGCATAGAGGTGTGTATGCCAAAACACAACTGTGTGTTGTTGCCCTTCAACAGGACTGATGGCAAGAAAGAGGATGGGTGGAGAAATGTTTCAAGTGCAACACTAGAGTTTTTTTGCTTTTACTCATTACTTAAGTTTGGGTGAAGTGAATAAAAGATGTGCTTTAAAGTTCTATGATTAACAACGTTATCATGCTGGGCATGCTTGTTTCACCTTTATTTATCTTTGTGTGTAGATGGGCTATATTAGCGGTGTTTGCAGCGGAGGTCAGAGCTGTGCGGTGTTGGCAGACCAGAACATCATGGGTTTTATCTCAGCGATCCATGAGCTGGCCTCCAGAGAGAGACAATTTTACTGCTGGTTGAGCAGCGTGAAGACGCTCCTCCTCACACCACTACAGAACAGAGGTGAGGAGGACTCTCTACTGGCTCCCTCTTTGTTGAGCAACACCAGTTGCTGTGATGGATCTCCTCTGCATTTCCACCTCTGATCCCTCATATAACTGGTGGTTTTGAATATGGGAATTGAATGTTCCTCTTTAATATAAATGAAGGGAAAAAAAATTCAGAGAAATGTCCGTAAAATTCAACATTGTGTCCGTGAAATAATGCATGCATGATTTGAGCATCTAATAAGTGAATGCATAAACTTATTATGTGTGTGCGCTCCTCCACAGAGAGCGCGTGTCCGTCGTTAGGGGAGCCATGCACTCATCTCTTCTTCTCTCTCTGTGAGAGTTTTGTTCGTCTGAGCTTCCTGATTGGTCGACAGTCCACGTCACTCAGCTACTTCCTGCATGATGTGCAGGGTTGTGATGTCACTTCCCTTCCCTTGCTGACGCACACTAAGCACTTTCTGGAGATTTATAAAGAGTAAGGTTTATCTTTTTATCTCGTTTGAATTTTTTATTTGTTTTTAGTCTCCCTGCTTTCGTGGATTTTTCAATTATTTTAGTGTGTACTTTATTTTCTTGTGATTATATATTCCACTCATTTACTTCTCATTGCTGTGTTTTTTTACTACTTTATTTGTCGCAGTGACAATTACTTAATTATTACAGTCACTAGACAACCACGGATACAAAATATTCTTCTTTTTTTGTCAAAGCATTTGGTTTTTCGATTTATGTTGAAATGTAATGATAATTTCACTTTCAAAAAATACATTACCTACTCTAGCTTTGAATACCCGTCTCAATGTTAAAGACCACTTCTCCACATACTGTATCTTCACTGTAAATTACTTTATTTGTCTATTTTAATACAAAGCTTTTAAATTAAATCTTTCTTGTTTCTTGGACTGTAGCCAAACTGCACTTGTTTTCCTGAATCAGTATTCTGCTCTTTGGGCTTGTTAGAACACATTTGGAAAATCAGTTACATGGGTTTAAGACAAGTTATTTTCACTAAGAACTTTCCAGTTCATTTGATGTTTTTTTATCTTGTATCTAGTGTGCAAACAAAAACCCAGATTAACATCTCTCTCTGCGTTTGCCTCTCTCCAGGTATTGTTCTTCAGTCGGTAACTTCCAGGTGATGGGTGGATTCCGATCTCTCCATAAACTCTCACTGTAAGCTCCTTTTTTTCTTTGCTTTTAGAAAAGTAAATCGAGCTGATGAAAATACTGAAGATAATTGAATCCAATTTGTGTCTTATTCCTCTGTCTGTCTCTGTGCAGTGAGTGTTTAGGCTCTCAGGAGACCGTGCTCGCTCAGCTGTGTGTATCAGACCAGTCCGTCAGTGGTAATGTTGATCTGGTTTCCTTGATGTACTGGCCTCTGCAGCAGCTCCACCAGTACAGCCGAGTCCTGCTCAAACTGGCAGCATGTTACGATGTGGTGAGAAGGAAGCTCACCGCTCTCTTGTTTTTCTTCTTCCTCTCTATTTTTCCACTCAAAAGTTTTTCCCCTCTTTTTTTCCCCCACGATTGAGTAAGTTTAGATATATTTTTTACCTATTTCGGTCATTGTATTGACCTGAATATAACACTGTTAAAAATACTTATTTTTTACATTCAAAATTTAAAAAACCTAATCTTCAAATGTATTGTCACATTTACACAAGGATACTATATCTTAAATAATATAACACAAGTTATCATGTTTTAAATTGAGCTATTTAGCAGTAAATATAAAACCTGTGTATGACAAACTAAAATGTAACAGTCTTTTATTTCACTGTAAACACCTGAAGAGAAGAAGCCTTTGACACTGAATTTAACAGTTTGGTGCTTTCTGATGCTTTTTGCAGGTAATAGACATTAAAAAAACATAGATTGTCAGTCTCTTTAACATACTTACACTGGTGATTATTGTGGGAACATACTGTATACTTATTGTCTTTTATTACAGATGTTGAGAATGATGGAGTCTTGGCAGAGGTTTGCACTTTGTTGTGTTATTTGTGATGAAGTCAGTCCTCATTTGTACGACAGTGGAGAAAAATATATATATTCCACTGTATCTTCCTGATTGTGTGGGCAGAATTAAAATGGGTAGAGTTGTTTCAGTCTGCTTGAATGCACGGTCTATTTTCAACTGTGATCCGTAAATTATATATTGTATTGTCATAAGAACGGCCACGTAGAATCTTCTTTATGTTCTAAATTAAATAAACCCTGCTCATTGTTTTTCTTTTTCTTCCCCAGTTAACTACAGAGTACCAGTCCCTCCATCAGGGCTGTAATCAGTATGACTCCCTGTCTGTGTCCCTGTTGAGGAGGAAGAAGGAGGCTGAAGCCACCTTCCTCTTCTGGAGTATCCACTCTGGAAAAACTACTGTGAGCACAACTCTCTGTTAAGTTATTTAAACCTGCTATCATATCTCTTGATCGTACTAAGGAAACATTAGTTTGATCAAGAAGAAAAAGAGAATATGCTTTTGAAAATAAACTCTAAACCACTTAAGCTGCTGGGCTTTGGACATGTGTTTGACTCCAGAGATGTTCCTGCTCACAGGATACAGGACACGTTTAATGTACCAACCATGGCTGTCTGTTTGCTCCTTTTTCATTCCAATATTATTCACATTCTGTCATTAGTCCACTATCTGCTAATATTGAAGAGCAAGTGGATATTATTGTATTGTGAGGTGCTCAGATGGAAACCATGCCACCCCAAAATGACAACTTCTGAAAAAACAAAAACGTAAATATCACCAAAATGAGTGAAATGGGTAAAGAGAGTCTCAAGTCGGTCATGTTGAAATGCAGCATGTCGACCTACTGTTAAGTTTAATCAGAAATATACATTGTGTGTTTGTTCATCAGGAGGTCCTGCGTCTCCCGCAGCGTCGTGTGGTGTGTGAAAGCAGCAACAGATCTCTGACTCTGCAGAACGCCGGGCGGTTTTCCAACCACTGGTTCATACTGTTCAATGACACACTGGTGCACACCCAGGTACACACACATGCCGAACGGAAATCTGCCCAAAAATTGCCAAATAATGGTATTTTTCTTCTACTTGTGGAAACTAGTAATTCTCTTCAGATGGAACTTTTAATATTTAACTTCAGTGAATAACAACACACACTGTTGAAACGGTGTCGTAGAGAAAAGCCACATGATCTGTGTTCGTCTTGTTCAGGTCAGACGACGCTTTCATCTGTCATCCTTGTGTTTCGGCACAAATACTATGTTTTGCAGATAAAGTTGATATCTGTACATTGTATCTTTCCTTCACTCAGGGTGCCATTCCCTCTCAGAGCCTTGTAAGTATATCTGACACCAGTTTAACCAGCCTGAGCTTTGTGCTGCATCAGCATGGGCAGGCCGGCCTCTGGTGCTTACAATCTGACAGGTTCACATGGCAGTAGTGAGCAAATAAAGAAATGTTAACAATGAGTATGTGTAATGTTAAAGGAGCTGTACACACAAAACACAAAACATTCTTCGCTTGCTAGTTTATAATTCCCCTCTCGCTCGAACTATTGTAGTTCAGGCCATTATTATATTTTTGTTTTCAGCAATGTTATATTGAAAATCCCAGTATTCTGTTATTCTTAAATATTTCTTCCACCCCAATGAGGGCAGAATAACTGAATGAAAATCAGGCTTTGTTATATTGCACACCTCAGCATTACATACATCCTAAATTAAGATTTATTTAGTGTGTGTGTGTGGTGGTGGTGGTGGTGGTGGTGGTGGGGGGGGGGGGCATTGTCTTTTTCCTGTGCGTCGCTTCCTCTCTACAGAATCCTGACGAATAGTTTGACTTCCTATCTGTTTGGTGATATGTTCTTAGACAGCAGATAGTGGTGAAACCTGTCCCGCTTCTCTCTGGTTTGGGTTCATGTCCGGTGCTGTGTCGTAAATCTTCTACACGTTGTTGATCCAGCATTGCCTACTGCGTATGCATCTTGCCTTGCACATTTAGTCGTAGCCTTTGTTAAGAATAATCTGGACAGTTAAACAAAAAAATCAGAGGTTTCGCATGATTTTGTGTATTACCGTACTAATAAATCACATATGTACTTGGCATCATTGTTAGTCATTCAAGTGATTTATAAACTCCATACCGACAGAGTATTCCTGTCTTTAGGTGTAGTATATAAAAGTAACCGTCATCGTCATTGTTATTGATCTCTCTCATTTTGCACATCCCCACATGATCTGGATTTGAACATTGATTTGAAAGACTGAACTGAATACTCTGAGAAGTATCACGGCATCACGTCTGCAGAATGATGAAGATAGATACCTGAAACTTTCTCTCTCTCTCTCTCTGCAGTTCGCCATGCATCACATCTACCCTCTGACCAGTCTGTGGGTGAAACCAGTGACAGAAGACAGCAGCGGACTGTGAGTTTGATTCATTTAAAAATCAAAACTATGGATGTCAAGGCTCACATGACAAATACTAATATAAATGCTTGGATGCGACGGTAAAACCAGTGATCCATCAGTGTTTTATGAGAATGAACAAAGGACATCTCACTCACCCTCACGTGTACAGTAATGTTATGCTTTAGCTCCTCCTGGTCTGCTAATACCACAAACATGTTCACAGTGGGATGGCACCCAGGTCTGAAGGCATCCTGGATTTTGAGATTATCACTCCAAATTAGGTAATTGGCCGTGGATGGAGTTGAAGCTAATCAATCAAGCAACAAACATTGGCTGTCGTTTGAAGAACATTTGGCAGGAAACAAACGTCTTTAAACTGTAGTATCCAGGATAAGGCACCATTTCCCCAGAGCCATGAAATGAGTTCTCTTTTTATTGACTCAGTTCTTTGGCTCCAGCATCTAGTGGCATCTAGATTAACTACATTTTAGTGGTTGCTTACTACTTGGCTATTTGTCAGATTGTTTTCAATCCCCTCAAAGCTAGGAAGAGTTGATATCTTGAACGTTTACACGGATAAAGTTTATTATTGCCCTTCTGTCTTCAGCTATGCCATCAAAGTAACATGCCCAGAGGAGAGCTTCACCCTGGTGGCCTCGACACCACAAGAGAAGGTACACCGCTCGTTTACCTACTAATTACCCGCTGGTTGCAGCTTGGTTGTCATTTAAGTTTTAAGATAAACAATTTAAACTTGTTTTATGCAGCTATCTTTTGTTTCTCTCTCTCCAGAACAAGTGGCTACGGTCTCTTAACCAGGCGGTGGATCAGGTGCTGGGAGGTCCAGGTCAGGGATCGTCGCCGGGGTTGACAGCAATGACTCGCACGGCCTCCTACAAGTTCACTGGAGAGGGCCGGTTTAAAGATGCCCAGTACACCGGGGGCTGGCTGGCAGGACGAGTTCATGGCAGGTTAGAGAGTGTGTTTGTTTCTCTTAGATATAAGTTATTACTTATATTTTACATTCAATACGCATCAATAAATCCTATGCAGCAGTATGTCATCACAGTGAGACAAGACCTAGGCTTTATTATATTTTTCAAGTTGATTTTAACCAATAGGAGCCAATTAAATGGCCACAGAGTTCACAACAGGCTTGATGCAAATAGTTTGATGGTTGAATGTATTTGCCTTTACAGAGGCACCATGAAGTGGCCAGATGGACGGACCTACAATGGGAACTTTAAGAACGGACAGGAGGATGGGTAAGTAACCTGGTGGAGCACCAACGAGCTTGTTTATGTTCGATGTTGTTCATTTGCAATACCACGCATCTCTCTACCTTTTAGGGAGATGTGAAACACTTTAAATAGTTGTAGAAACCGAAGAATACTGGTGATAATTTTCAGTTTTAAACATCCAGTATGCCATTAACAGTGAAACCAGCTAGTGTTTTTTCCTATTCATATCTGTGTGATTAACTAGCGCAGATTAAATCGTTTTCTCAACATTTCTGTGCAATTGTTCGTTCCAGCTATGGAGAGTGTGTCCTGCCTGACAAAGTGCTGAATAAGCCAGACAACTACCATGGACTCTGGAGAGATGGCAAGATCCATGGTTTCGGCAAGTACAAGTCAGTACACTGTTTTCTACTAACGTTTTAGTGAAGTAGTATGTAGCATTGTACAAATGACGTGTATAGAACAGAGTTACACGGGTCTTCATCATAACCTTCGTCGTATTGGAATCAGAGAGGTCATGTCCTGTGTTAAGTTTCAGTCCTTGACCCAAAGCCCCTAATGTAAAGTCACATTATTGAATCATCGAGTCTGAAGACCATGTCACACAGAGTGTGTTTTTGCTCATGGGGTATCCGTGTCTCTGGGGGTTGTACCCAGGTATGCCAGTGGCGAGGTGTATGAGGGCTGTTTCTCGGATGGGCAGAGGCACGGTTATGGCATGCTGAACTCCGGCAATCTGGCCAAAAAGTCTGCCAGCGTTTTCATTGGCCAGTGGATCCATGACAAGAAGACGGGATACGGAGTCCACGATGACATCACCAGGTCTGATCTGGAAAAGCTCCATTGTCATTGTTGTATTTCCCTCTGTCTTGACAATATCAGCTCCTAAAGTGCAACAAATGACTTTGATGATGATTTGACGAAGATGATATTCATAAAGACACACAACTGTCTCTAATCACCGCTCGCATGTGCTCTTCCCAGAGGTGAGAAGTACATGGGACTGTGGTCGGACGAGCAGCGGCATGGCAACGCTGTTGTTGTCACCCAGTGCGGTTTGTACTATGAAGGGACCTTCAGAGACAACAAGATGTGTGTAAGTTCAGCCGAAAGCAGGGTCGTCATTTAACAGCCAATGAGGTGCAGTTAATAAAATGTCTTATCCCTGTCAATTTTAAAAACATTGACTTGTATGTGAAAACAATAATTGTAAAGCTATCTTTCGCTCAAATGAGCACCGACACGTGAAGGAGTTAGAAGTTAACAAGAAATATATATATATATATATATATATTTATTGTTAACTTCTAACTCTGTGGATCTTTTGAAACCTGGATTCCCCAATAGATTGTGGGCAAGTAAATAGTGCTTTTGATATGATATAGTTGTATCATGTCATATCTCTCATCATCCAGTCTATGTTAAGCTACAAGCGAGCTTAAGATAGGTGGATAACAGCAACAGCTGAGTGCCACTGAAAGACAAAGTGATGCCACTAAGTTTTGATTTTCTCTCATCGACTGTAGGTGCTAAACGGCTTCAGGCAATGACGTGCTGAAAACAATAATTAGATAAAATAATATACGTAATTGTTAATCTTTTTATTGCTTTTCGTCAGGGCCCAGGTCTGTTGGTGTCAGATGATGACACAGCGTTACATGGAGAGTTTTCTGATGACTGGACTGTCGACGGAAAGGTAGAAAGCTCCGGCTCTTTGTTCAGCATGCCCTCGAGACAGCTGTGCCCGTTTCTAATGTTCTTTACGACTTTCTAAAAGAGCCGCGTGTCCTTCTTTAGATGAGTAATTGGAGAATTAGTTGTTAAAATCTCACAGTTGTTTGTACAAAACGTCCTAGTCGGTCACCACAAAACCTGACTTACACAACAACAATAATAATATGACTGAGTTAATTAATAATATAAGTTCTTATACATTCATTATTCCCTTCTTCTTTAGGGTATTTTGTCCCTGGCTAACGGCGACTACTTGGAGGGCGTGTTCAGCGGAGAGTGGACCGCAGGACTGAAAGTAGTTGGAACGTACATCAAACCATCCGTGGATGAACCGGAAAACAAAGAGAGAAACAGCCTGCTGTGAGGATTACTGTGTCCTCTTAAATCCTGATTTTCTGTTAAAAAGAAGAAGAAGATATAAACATATTTATCTGTTTGTGTATATTCTTTCTTTGCCTTCCGATATTCTTTTGTTTGAATGTATATGTGTTCAAGTGAGTTTATCTATAAATTAATATTATTGTGCGGCTGATTGGTGTCACTCCAAGCAATATTTGAGTTTGAATCATCTCGTGCTCATGTCCTGTTTTGTAATTAATTAATTTTTATTTTTATTTTGTAATGTGTGCATGTGCAGCCGGGTGGGTCAGCACGCGGTGCCTGCAGGTCAGAGGTGGCTCTGTGTGTTTGACGAGTGTTGGAGTCGGCTTGGCTGTGATTCTGCTGGGAGAGGAGAGAGGGCTGCAGCCTGGGACAACATCGCTGTAACCATAACAACTGCAAGACGACAAAGGTAGACACGGCAACGCACACAAAGAAGCAAGGTGCAGAACCAACTGGTTTAAGAAATGGATTTTGGAAAAAAATCTGTTAATGTTACTCCTGCTCTGAAGTCAGCTGAACAATATTATTGTAACTAAGATGTTCGCTGAATTTGTTAACGTCGATCGATCATCAATTATGATATAATAATCATCAGCCATTCAGAACGTTTTTTTTGTAATTTTTTTCATTGTCGCAACCTCTCGTCACACTGCCAGCTCGCTCCACATCGCAGGTATCCCAGCATGCTTTGTGCAGCAAATCAGTCAAAGCGAATTTGTTGCCAGCCTGATCACGTCTAGTTTGGAAAACAGCAGTATATTAATGTGTGTGTGTGTGTGTGTGTGTGTGTGTGTGTGTACAGCCCAGCTCTCAGTAGGTCTCAGAGTAAAGTATTGGAGTGTTTGGAGTTCATTCCTCAGCACGAAGAACCGGTGACCACGGCAAACTACGCCAACATCCGTAGATACCTCATCAAGGTGAGAAATGCTCTCTTTCATTCTCTCTGTATTTATAATGATCAACAGCCCTGCAATTAATGAGTTCTAACGAGAAGTGGTTCTTCGGTTTAGTCCACCCTCATTGTTAGAATCTGGTAAATCAAATATATAAAATACCTCTCTGTGTAACGTAATTGAATCAACGCCTCTAAAACAGCTTTTAAACCTTCATGATGGGAACATTTAATGCAGGACTAGTTTTAGTATGAGACTGCATTCTTTGAAGTTAAGTGTACTAAACTAATGAAGTGAAAAGCAGAGTGTCTATCCAACAAGGATATGTGCAGTGGGAGCACACAGGAGGAAGTACTTGATTTACGATAAGAAGAGGAGGCGCTGCCTTGTTGCCTGACTGTATCAAGGAAAACTGTGTAGTTTAGTCGATGTAATACTGAAGTGTGCTCTCTGTGGTTGTATGTCAGGCGTGTGAGACCCCTCACCACCCTCTGGGCTGGCTGGTGGAGACATTGGTGACGGTCTACAGGATGACCTATGTCGGTGTGGGATCCAACCGCCGGCTGCTCAGGCAGGCCGTCCAGGAGCTTCTGGCCTACCTCACTCATTTCTTCTGCATCGTCAGGTAGACTCCGAGCTTTCTCTTTTGATTGCCTCCTCACTGCCCGGCCGTCTGTAGATGAGCCTGCCGTGTTCTTCGCATTGGTGTATTTCACATTGTTTGCAATTTGCTCGCAGGTTTCTGTTTCCAGGGCTACCAGATGATGGAGGCGTCATCCCAGAACCGTCTGCCTCTCCATCTAAAAGCAAACAGAACGCTAACATGGCAGAGCAAGTGTGAGTTTCACACACACACATATGTAACTATATACAGTATATATGGAAATAGAGGCAGTTATTGGCATCTGAGCTCATGCAATGGTGAAGTTATCATATATAAGGCAGTGTTGTACATTGAACCTTCATCTCCGTCTCTCTCCAGCGGTGTTATGGTGGTGAGCTGCTCCTCCCTGCTCCTCCCTCAGCTGCTCCCTCGACTCTACCCTCCTCTCTTTACCCTGTACTGCCTGCAGCAGGAGCAGGCGGAGGCCGAGTACTGGCAGCGCATCCTCCAACAAAACAAACAGCCCGACCAGTCACTGCTCAACTTCCTGGGAGTGCAGGAGTGAGTGTGTACATTCAACATTCAACGCACGCCGAAACACACACACACACACATGTTTGTTTGCGCACCCACAGATGCCGTCTCTAAAAGGCACTTAACAACAACGTCATTCTCGGTTGGTTTTTTGAAAGCCTTTAAAATTCAGAGTACTTTGTGTTTTTCTTCTAGGAAGTTCTGGCCAGTGTGGGTTTCAATTCTGGGAGAGAAAAAACAGGTTAGATGATAAATGCACTATTTTCCACACACGTTTCTCCATTTCCTCCTGCGGCTTTCAATCCACCCATCCTTCAGCCACACACACGAGGGATCGCCTGTGATTCCAACATGAGGTTAAAGTGTGCTCTTTTGATTTGTCCACTATAACTGATTTTCTTTTGCAACTCTGATCACAGATTGTGTCCAGCAGTAAAGATGCCTGCTTTGTTTCTGCTGTAGAGACACTCCAACAAATCAGGTAGCTGCCATGTGACCTGAGTGTGGTTAGTTTGAGCAAGCAGGAAATCCCATACACGCAAACAAATTGAGTTAATGTCCAACATCTCGGTTAATACACAACGTAAAGACACAATGGGAAGGATTTGTCAACTGCTAATTGTAAACACAACATTCAAAGTGTGCCCCTCCTCGCCGGCTCAGCGAGGGCTCCGGTGCTCACAGCGTGTGAAAAACAACTTTACTGATTGTGTGAATGACTGGACGATTGTTGACAGCTTTTGGAGCAGAAATGTAAGGAGTTGGATCGTTGAGGCTCGCAAGGAAACTTTATTCTGAATTTATTTTAGGATATTTTTTTCTGCCAAGAAATGGTTGACTTTTCATTAATCCGTGTGATCTCAAGATCTGAAGATGTTTCAGTCACACAGCCACGAGTCACATTTTTAAAGTTGAACCACCAGCACTGAAAAAGATATACATGTATATTATATATATATATATATATATCTCCCTACACACACAGCACCGCCTTCACTCCATCAGACAAACTCCTCGTCATTCAGAAGACGTTTGAGGAATTGACCCAGGAAGTAAAATCTATGCTAGATGACAACTTCGTGTGGTGCATGGATGACCTTCTCCCTCTCTTCATCTATGTGGTGCTCAGAGCAAGGTGTGTTACCACACACACACACACACACACACACACACACACACATATATCATTAACAATGTGTCGTAGTGGTGACCAGACTACACATGTTGTGTTTCTTTAGGATCAGGAACCTGGGAGCTGAGGTCAGTCTGATCGACGATTTAATGGACCCCAACATTCAGCACGGAGAGATGGGCCTGATGTTCACCACACTGCAGGTGGACCCCCCAACACACAGAATGCTAACTACTCAAATAATACATTTGGAGGGTTGTGCCGCCTTAAAAGATGTGTGCACTATTCGTGCTTTTTAGTTGATAAATCCATGGTCATCAGTCGTTTGTCCTTCATCACTTAATCGTTAGTTACATTTCTCTGCTGCAGGCCTGCTACTCCCACATCCTGCAGGAGTCTGCTATGTAGGAGCAGAGAAGAAGAGTGACACCGAGGAGCAGCCAGAACAAAACCAGTCAAACCACCTGGATTCTACTGGGAAGCTGCACAGACCGACGGAGGGAGGTGGAAGCGTCACTCCTTCTCCTTTTGTCAAACGGGAGAATGATGTCGTTGACCTGTCAGTATGTTACAGCACACCAAGTGTCTTTCTTTTGTATATTACGTTTTCATAGGACACACATCGCCCTCTTCTGGACAAGAAAACTACTTTATTGTCCTCGATGTTACAGTCGATGTTCTTTCTTCAGAAATACTTTATATTAATGCAGCAGCTCGTTTTCTCTCCTTTCTGAACTCACTGTGCTGACAACGTTCTCGCAAAGAGTGTCACAGCAGTTCAGTTCTCATTCATTACTTTACATAGTATACACTAACAGATGAAATACACAGTGATGTCACTGTAAGTTGTTGCACTCTAGAACACTCAAAGCAAAGATAACTGATCAGATCAGATTCTAAAGTGAGCATAAGGGGCAAGTGAAAGTATGAAATAACAATGTAGATATTGTTTTAATGACCAGAAGATCCACAAAGGGAACTGCAAGGTTTTAAAGTATAATTTATGTCTTTACATGCATTCATTTAATGATAAATCTCAACTACACTAAATGCACTGTTGAAAATCAACAATGAAGCCTCAGCGCAGCATCATCACTGCATACATTAGACTGTATTTGGTAACTGAAGAAACATGTTGTGCTGTTGGTACGCCGTCGGTTTTGTAAAACCAAGATTTTCTCGCACGTGATTCTGTTTGTAGCACTCTCAGTAGTGTGAGCGCTGTGTTTTCATTACTTTACACTGTTCCCAGAGCAACATCAGGAGGCACAGATGGAGGTGACAACAGTGTTTTACTATCTGCGGGAAATCAAAACAACGATCAGCTTCAGGCACTAAATGTCGTAGGAGTTCAATGTCTTCCTCAGAAGCCAAACCAAAACTTCCAGGTCAGAAAGCTTCATTTTTTATTTAACAGTATGTTCATGCAAACGTAATATAGTCTGCAAACAAAAGTCTCACTTTGTTTGCATTTAAATGAAAAGGGCTACATTTTCCCATCCCACTCCCCTTACGTGGACCCCTTTATAACTTTCGAATGCAGGAGAGTTCAAAACATCACACTCAACAGTTTCAAATGATTTGTATTCCTTCATCTTTTAGGCCTTGTACTCTCCTGTAATGCAATCCTAACGTGTGTGTGTGCGCGTGCGCCCTGCATCAGTTATTCTCAGGTCTTAACTTCTGATACTCACATGTAGTAAACAGTAAGCTGACCAGTCGGCCGGTGACATGTCATGACAGAGTTTTTTTTAAACGTTATGTAATTATTGAGGGAACACTGAATAGTTGAGAATTATGGAAATGGGCATTCCTTTGTTGATATTGCATTTAGTTTGTGTGTTTGTGTATGAACGAGCTAATATGAACAAGTTTAACGAAGAACACTTTTAATGTTACACTGACAGCTTTTTAGTTTAGTTCGGCAAACAGCCAGGAATTTATATTCACAACTTTTAAAAAATATATATATATATATATATATACAAATTTCAGGATTTATCCCTGTCTCAAACAGTCATAATGTTATCGGTCCTCTTAGCTTGTGTGCAGGATTTGTCCAAAAAAAATATCGTCTGCCGATTTCAGTGAAATTTGGTGGAAGGTTGACCCCCAAAAAGTGATGACTACTTGTTGTGCACGCAATATATATATATATATATAATTAGAGAGAGATGCATTCTTCCATTCACTATTTTCTTACGAGCTACTGCACTTCCTCAAATGAAAACATGGCATGTGTATGCCATGATTGTCGTATCACTGTGTTTGAATGCAGCTTATTAACTTGAACATCAAGGTACTTGTTTATTTTTCTATCTGTTTGTTTTTTGACCCTTTCATCTGTAAATGTATTTTCACATCTGTTTGTGACATCAGAATGATAACTTTCAGTACTTTGTATCATTGTTACTTGTTCTGGCAAAAGAAAAGGTTTATGATTACAATTTGGCAAAACATTTTAGCCCCCAGAATAGTCCCGACCTCAGCAATCGTCATATTTGTTTTTGTATAAAATTAGTATTAATGTTTCTATTTATAAGAACCTGGGACCTTCAAATCACTTTCAAAGGAATTGTATTTCATTTATTTATTATTAGAAGCAATAAAAAATATTTATTAGAGGTATATTAAAAATATAAATCCTATATCAGAGAATTTACCACAACATCGTGTGGATATTAATCATCCCTGTGGAGACGAACACAACTATAGAGGTTTTTAAGAATCGCCATCATGTTACTGATGAACTGAGCTCGTTTTTGAGTAACCAGGAATAAAACTGCAGAAAGTTCAGACTGAATTGCAGAATACAACAAAAATAACTGGCCAATATTACAGAAAAGCAGCTGTTGGATTCAAAATCTCGTTCTCTTTTCCAGCGTTGCTGACGTGTGTTTGACTCTATTGTTACTTATGCATAATGTAAACTTGTGTTGCGATGGATTTTCTTTTCTTTTTGCTTTTAAAACAACTTTAATTTAGTTAAATACAGCGGTGATAACGAAGGATGGAGACGAAAGCATTTAGCTGGTACAGCACAAAACAGATGTTGTTGCCTAATATCAACAAATGACCTGCAGCTTTCAGTCTACCAACCATTTGTCATCACTAGCAGGACTTGATGACGGTTTGTTGTCCTCAAATAAAGTAAAATGATTGACACTAAATTGATTTATAAAATGGCCAGAGGTAGCACATAAGCGCACATAGTGTCTAATTCTTTTGGGCTCAAACATATAAAACATGTCATTGTCTTCTGCAGAAACTTACACTTCTTCGAGGCTTCAAAACATGGGGCCATAAAGTGACTACATTTATCACTTGATTATTTTTGTAACTAAGCCTTTATTTTTGTGACTGATTGCAGAATGTTTTGTTAGTTTTGATAGATAAATGCAGTGAGATTGCAAATGAATGTGTTTACTCAAAAAGGGGCAATAAATCTGGTTTAAATCTGGAAATGTGTCCTGATTATTATCTATTTAATTTCTTTTCCTTCTCAGTTTGATACATTTATTGTTAAGTGTACTTATTCCTTAGCTGACTGAATCTACCCTGACTCTGTATAGATGTAGAGTTCACAAGATTACTGACGGTGTATTATTATTCCCGAACAGAGGCTTGTCAAATATATTGGAGATGCTGGGGATTGAACTCGGGGCCTTGCTGCCACTGAGCTGCATCTCTGATGAACTATTAATAAGTATTACTGTCTTTATGTATCTCACAAGAGCTCTGATTACCTTCATCTGAAGTCGTGATAAAACTACAAAGTGCATCTGCTCTGTATCAGTGATGCGTTGTTAAGTTAACCGTCGTTTACGCTCTTTGTATAAACGCTTTAAAGGTCAATTTGTTGTGAAATTAGTCAAATAATAATGGAGATACTGGGGATTGAACCCGGGACCTTGTACATGCGAAGCACACGCTCTACCACTGAGCTACATCCCCTCACAGCACGGAGGACCAATGATATGAAGCACAATGACAGCTGTGAAACAGATCGAGGTCGCTCTTCTCCTCCCTCGATGCTCAACATCAAAACCCTGAAGAGAAGCATCCGGGTCCTCCTTTAAGAAGAAGGTCTCTGACACAACGTACAGCTTGATGCTTGAATTTAAAGCATCAGCTATAATGGAAAGACAGTCTTAAAGGAGATCAACTATGTTGGAGGCTTTATGTTGACAATAAAGAGCTCGGAGGTGAATGCTGTTGCCAAAATCTTGCAACAGCTCTGACTTAATTTGAGTGACACAATATATACGATACTGTAAGAGCCACGTGACACTGCTCCCTCTGCACAGTCAGTAGTGCTGCCCCTTGCACTTGGTTGTATTGTTGTGTGCGTGCATTGTGTGTTGTGTATTGTTATGTGATAAAGACACAATTATATTGTATGCAAATATGTTGGATCGTCAAGTAATCTGAATCTGAATTGCACAGCTCAGCGAGATGTAGTTCTAGTGAGTAGAGCAGTGGCACCAAGTATCCACAAGAGGGCGCTGCTTGCTACACTACAAAGTGCCCTGAAACACACAAACAAAAAAGTGCACTGAAACACACACACAACAAAGTGCCCTGAAACACACACACACACACACACACACACACACACACACACACACAACAAAGTGCCCTGAAACACACAACAAGCATGCACGATGTAAGAAAACAAGATTAGAGACTAACTGAGTCTGATTCATGTCAGCCACGTGACTCTTTTATGGGACATTTCTTCTGTCGCTTTTACCTTTCTGCAGTATGTTTGTTTTTTGGTGAGGTTGCAGTCTTGGCTGATTCATAATATGAAGAACAGACTCATAGACTATTAGATTAGATTAGATATTCCTTTATTAGTCCCACAGTGGGGACATTGCATGTTCACAGCAGCGGGTGCACATTAGAGCATTAATAAAAAATAAAACACAAAACGCAATAACAATACGAAATGCTAATACTAAAATACTAAATATACAGAGTAAACTAAATATATACAAAATGTATACACAAGGCAGTGACCAAAGTGAGCTTCCAGCAGCTTAAAGTGTCCAGGAAAATAAAGTGCTGAGTTTGCCAAGATCTCCAGCTATCTAATATCTTTATTATAATCTGAATCTTCAGCAAATCGGTTTGGTCATGTGAACCGGATCCGCCCGCATCCGCATCCGGTTCACACAGCGGTGTGGCGGTTGTTCTAAATCGTTGCTCCTCTGACTTCTGCGCCTCGACTTTCCAAACTGGAATTTTCAAACCTGCAGCTCTTCGCGCCAGACATATTACTTAGGTAAGTGTTGAATTGTGTTGCTACTGTCGAATTATGGCTATTTTTCGAACTATCTCGGTTAGGGTTAGGGTGAGCTATCTTCTGCAGCTAGCGCTGAATTTTCAGTGGTTCTTGGGTTGGAGCTTAAGTATACTTAGTATACTTAAGCTCCAACCCAAGGGTGCGCGATTGAAGCTGGGCAAGGTAATAACGAGGAGCGCTAGCTCACGAGCTAATAACGAGGAGCGCTAGCTCGCAAGCTAATAAAGATGGCCAGCACAAACCTGTTTTTATTTAATTCGTA
This sequence comes from Pseudoliparis swirei, assembly GCF_029220125.1. Taxonomy (NCBI): domain Eukaryota; kingdom Metazoa; phylum Chordata; class Actinopteri; order Perciformes; family Liparidae; genus Pseudoliparis; species Pseudoliparis swirei. Next base: position 14,688,434 of record NC_079389.1, on the reverse strand, counting down.
TGTATTGAGTTCTCAACACATAATTTACAATTTGAAATGTCATCCTCAGTTTTACGGAAGTGTTCATCAGGATCGATCTCTACAATTCAGGTAAGCATGTCTTTTTGGAGGGAAGTTTTCACAGCAACTTAAAGACACATTTGAGAGGGAATTGTATAACCTGTTTAACTTTAAAATGACCAGATTTGTTTTAATCCATTAAAATACTATCTTAATGTATAGCGTAGTGTTTTTATTAAAACATTTTTATTTTGGTTTGTTTTAGATAAAATGAACAGAAAGACTGGGCTTGTCTCCAACTCCACCATTAGACGCAGGGTCCGTCAAGATGTTCAAAAAAGACTTGACCAAATTAGGGACGACTGCGCAGATAGAACTGCCTTTCAACTGACACCAGAGAGGGAACATGTAGATGTCAGTGGGGAGTCTTTGGAAAGTATAAATTGCACAGAAGATGCAAATTGTCTGGACACTACAACTGGATTAGGCTTTAGTGAGGAGGAAGGTGCCATGGAAGTAGAAGCAGATATAATTGATGGTTTTGCCTTTGTGGCCAGTGATGGGCAGAGTCTGACGTCTGATTCTGAACAGTCTGATGAGCAACTTGAAACCTTGTCCCTGTCTGCAAGTATTTCTAACTGGGCCACACACTTTGGCATTTCTTTGGTTGCTTTGACAGCACTATTGGGCATACTTTATTTTCCATTCTGACCTTCCAAGGGATGCCAGGACTCTTCTTGGGACTAAAACTAAATACTCCATCCTGGAAAAGGCTGGGGGACAGTACCACTATTTTGGTATTCTGCTTTCGCTGAGAAATACACTGTCAAATTATGTGCATACACTAGCAGACAGTTTCATTTTGAAGTTGCAAATACATATAGATGGACTTCCTTTATTCAAAAGCTCTAGTCTGCAACTGTGGCCCATCCTTGGTCTGCTATTGAATGTTCCCATGAAAGAACCAGTCGTAATAGGTTTATTCTGTGGACCAAAGAAACCCAGCTCAGCAAAAGAGTTCCTTGAAGATTTTGTTACAGAGTTGCAACAGCTTGAAAACGGTTTTGATATAGAGGGTAAGACATTGAAGCTTCAACTGGACACAGTCATTTGTGACACACCAGCCAGATCATTTGTTAAGAATACAAAGAACCACAATGGCTACCATGGTTGTGACAAATGTATGCAGCCTGGGAAATACATTAACAGACGCATGACATATCCATCTACAGACTTTGCTGTAAGGACTGACGAATCGTTTGAAAACATGGTAGATGAGGCTCATCATCATGAGGGGCCACATCCATTTCTTGGCAGCGGTGTCGGCATGGTTTCGCAATTCCCTTTGGATTACATGCATTTGGTTTGTTTGGGTGTTGTTAGACGATTGCTACACATCTGGCTCAGGGGTCCTCTAATTTTCCGAATGCCTGCAAACATTGTTGAAAGAATGTCGGCAAAATTGATAGAAATGCGTCCCTATATTCCTGTGGAGTTTGCCCGAAAACCTAGATCACTACGAGAATTGGATCGGTGGAAGGCAACAGAATTACGTCAGTTTCTACTGTACACAGGACCTGTAATACTAGGAACCTTTCTGGACAGAAATATGTACAGCAATTTCATGCTACTCTTCTCTGGTATTGCCATTTTAGTCAGTCCTAGACTATCTAGTAATGCACAGTATGCACACACACTACTTCGATCTTTTGTCAGTCACTTTGGTGAGATATATGGCAAAGATCAAATCGTTTATAATATCCACGGTTTGGTTCATCTGGCAGATGAAGTTCAACAACATGGTTGCCTCGACTCATTCTCTGCATTTCCGTATGAAAGTTACCTGCACACGCTGAAAAAGCTTGTCAGAAAACCAGAGTTTCCCCTTGCACAAATTATCAGACGATTGTCAGAGAAAAGAAGACCAGACACTCCTTTAAATGTTAGCCATTTAAAAAAAACACACTTTGTTGGACCACTTGTAGGTGGCATGTCAGTGAAAGCACAGTATGGTGAAATGGCCTGTGACAAGTGGACTGTTAAAATTTCAACCGGGGATAATGTTTTTGTCATTGGAAATGAAATTTGTTATATACATAACATTGTAGAATGCAATGATGGAGTGTTCAGAGAAGTCTTTGTTCTTCACTTACCCTTTCAACTCTGACTATTTGAATATTCATAAAATTGTCCAACCATCTGATCCACTTAAGTGTGTTAAAATGTCAGCGCTTGTTCAGAAATGTGCTGTTTTGCCTCATAGGGATGGTTTTGTGGCTATACCCCTATTTCATACGTTTTAGGTATCTAATGTGCATTTGCAAAACAAATTGTCGATTTATGGACTTGGGTGTGTCAATAAAACATTTGTTTAAACTCTTATTTCAAGAAAATCAAGTTCTTAAATGCACAAACACACTAAAGCTAATGGACAAAAACATCTTGGCTCTTTTAGCTAAAAGTCATAGTTTCCAGGTACACAGTTCGCCTTTACAGTTCTCAGTTGGAAGTTCCACCAAGCAGCACAACTGGCAGTATTCACTTGAGGCGACCGAGACCTATTCTCATGTTTTCCAAATGGTAATTGTCATACTCCTGGTTATAGAGAACTTTAATAGTTGCTAAATTGTTTTCAGAAGTTCTTGGAACAGAGTTATATTTCTGTGACTGATGACACTGTTTGTTTCTTTCCTCTGTAATTCAGGATGTTCCATCTGATTGAATTCTTGGACAGCAAAACAGTAGCAGTCGTGCCACAAAGCTGGTACAGTGGTGGTGGCTGCGTTTGGCCAGATTACCCGAGGGATGAAAGGGTGGACAAGGCGGTCCGTGCGTCAAGAACCTCAACCTGACTGGCAGACACATGATGTCAGAATAATTAGATCATGCGGTATGCTAATTATATTAATATTCTAATAATTAGCAGTTTAAACAAATACATAAAAACATTTACCTTATGTTACGTATGGGGGGGGGAAACAACATTTTAATCACATTGTTCTGGTCATAATTCTGTACTTTTTCATTGTGTTTTGACTTAATTTTTAGATGATTACTTGGTGGCAAGGCGATGGTTAACAAAATATATGTCCTGTGACACATCTGATCTCCATTCAGAAGAGGAGGCAATTCCTAAAAGGAGAAAGCCAATGCCTGTGTGAGTAAATGTGTATAAATTGTATTCTTTAGAACTCTTTTACCTTAATAAAATAAAGTGTCTGTCATTCAATGTTATAGTATGACAAATAATACATTTTTTTCCTAACTCCATTTCTAGCCATTTCTTTGGGGACTCGGATGCAGACAGCGAGACTGAAAATCGCCACCCCAAAAAAAAAAAAGGGTCCAACCACTAGCAGGACAGTTGCCCCTCCTCCAACTATTGCCCCTCCTCCACCTATTGCCCCTCCTCCACCTCTTGCCCCTCCTCCACCACGGACTTCATCACCAGCAGGACAGCGAACAAGCCATGCAGGGGACACGCCAACCTGGCGAGGGGCGAGGTGTGGTTCAGACACCATTGCCTGCTGTGGTGAGCAACAACTCAAACGGCTATGGGATTCAAATTGAATCTTTTAATCATTTCACTTTTTACAATGTTAACGATGGTAAATTGGATACGAGACATGCAATACACACTGTCACATTGAATCCAAGTGAATTTGATTATTACGATTGGATTAATGGAGTTGTATAACACTTGATGTTTCCATATTTGATGTAAAATCTCTCCCTTTTTTAAATGCTATTCTAATGTTTTTTTTTATAGCTGCTCAAGTTCAAATGATGGCCATGCTGGAGACGCTTACACAGCAGGTCCATCAATTAACACAGCAGGTCCATCAATTAACACAGCAGGTCCATCAATTAACTTCCAAAGTTGACAGCTTTGTTCGCCCCAGCGTGACACAAATGTCTGGTCAAGAAGTGGAGTGGAGAGACCCGTTTCCGTTGACCACAATGGAGGAAGTGGACATGTTTGAGCAACAGCTCAAAGATCCAGCCAACGCTTTAATGAAGAAGAGTGTGGTGAGTTTTTTGTTGTTTTAAGAATCTCACGCAAAGCTCATTAAAATCTATTGTATGTCATTAACACTAGATAATACCCTGTTTGATGGTAATGTTTTTTAAAACAATATCAAATATTAATAGTACTTTTTCTATCCATTTTAGATTTCCTCCCTGGGAACAATCGGAGGACTGAACCACTGAACATGATTGTAGTTCTCTAAATGAGACAGACACGGACAAGTAGAGTCTTTATGATTGGCAGAGGTTCTCATCTAGACTGACGTTGTCCCCACTGAGGCAGCAGCTGGAGCTCGCAGCGTGACGACCCACAGCCTCCTTGTTTCACACAGAGCTGACAGCATCGGTGTCGTGACGTAGCCGCGCGTCCATCGATGACTCAGACCCTTGTTAATGTCACACTCAATTTCGTGGACCGCCACCGGGACCATCTGGGATATTCGTGCGACAGATAACTAGCTGTGTTGGACTGCAGATGGAAACCTGAGTTCAGATCTGTCCCACTCAGCAGATTCCGGCTGCGGAGCCTGAACGTCACACCTGCTGTGAAGTTTGATCATGGATCAGCCCCCGTAACCAGATCCGCTATCTTACTTTCATTATTAATTCATGCTGTAGTTACTCACTTGATGGCCTCTTTTAAATGGGTGTGATAAAGATTGCGTGTGGGTGCGTGTGTGTAGGTGTGTGCGTGTGCGCGCGCCTTTGCTGGTGGTGAGATTCGATTTAAACTCATCAGTGAAGGAAGATTAAGTTAAATGCTGAAGCTGTATTTTTCTTTAAATATCTCATGTCATTGCGCCCTGAACAGAGAAAAACCTCCAAGTATTGATTCTACCCAGATTTAATTTGGGTGAATCTGCTGAGTCTCAGCATTGAGCAGAAGAAGCTGTTTTCTCCTCTGGACTGTTAGTCGGAGTAGAGAGTAACAACTGAACAGTTACGTCTTTAAATGATGTTGAAAGTGTGTCTTCAAAAACCTATGACAGAATAGTTTATACAAACTTTAGCCCAGTTTTATGTAGAGTAGAAATTACTTGTGAAATAAACTCATCAATGGGGGAGGACGTGAGAAATGCTGCAATTGAAAATAGCAATGTCTGTGTATGTGACAGGAAGCAAATGAACAATGTCTGGCATCAGGTATGTTTGCTCATACTTATCCTCCTCCAGTGTCCGCGGCCTGGAACAAGGTGTCAGAGCTGGAGGCTATTTAGGAAAACACAGGAACTGCAGAGCATTTACTAAATATCAAACCATGCTGGCTCGTGATTTAGAAAGACCTGCAGCAGAGGGATGTTGAAAAAGAGTTATGTTAAAGTCTTTGATAATCATTTGACTTAATGTTTAATGCAGTATTTTGCAATCATGATTTGACGCCATCGTTAAAACCCATTTGGCTAAAGGACGTCAGCTTTAATCGTTTATTCAAACCCGTGTAGTTCATCTCCCACGTTGAGTTCATGTAACTAAGAAGTGCTCATGAGACAAATGGACTTGTTTGTGTCGGGGGCTGTATCACACAGCGAGGGATGACATCCAGCTCATCTGCAAAGAGAAAAGAAAGCTGAGGCAGAGCTGCAGTTCAGCAAGTTCAGGTTGGCACGGCTTCTAACACACACACACATTCTGGTGGTTTGCCTGCACCTCAGCTGTGCTTCACTGCAGAGAAAATGACAGAAAGTAGGGCGGAAGAGAGACAGACAGCGAGAGCACGGCCGAGAATACAAAGCAGGTGGAGAAGGAAGAAGAGATCTCAAGTCTCATAACGTTAACTCTTTTACTTCTGCTGCTAAAAAACCCTCCAGCCGGCACCAGGAGAGGAGCCCAATATGTCCCCATGAGTACTCGTTTAATTGAAAGATTAGAAACCAGATGTAATCTAGATTCTTATTTTCCACCGGGAAAACAAAAAAGAAACACCTGTTTGAGAAGAACAAAACCTCTTTCCCCATCAGCAGTTCCAAATGTGCAACAGAGGTGAACGCTGGTTCAGATTGTACTTTGGAGAGAAATGTGGAGATGTTAGAAAGAAGGCTGGCGTGCAAACAAAGAGACCTCTGCAGCGACGAGACGTTGTTGGCGCTTATGAACAACAAAAGGCTCCGGTTCTGTCTGTCTCGGTCCCTCCTCGGGGCTTCTGGGTTATTGACCCAGTTATCTGCTACACTGGCTGCACCAAGCCATCCGGCCGCCAGCGTATAACTCTCCCATCGCCTCTCATTCACCCATAAATACATTTTACTGGAAGTCGTGGACATTAGTGACGGGCAAAAGGCAACAAGAAGGCCATGTTGTCTCTCCACTGAACTCACATATGACAATATGCACCGTACGAGGTCAGATGTGTTTACATATGTGCTCGGTGCACAAAACAATCCGTCATTCTATCCATCGTGAATACAAATACATGGTTCTTTTGAATGCTTCAAATGTCTTGATTTGTATTTTCCTGCATCATTACCCCGACACATCAGGAAACAGGTTTTAGTGACGCTCCTTATGCCAAACTTCTTAATCTACCCATCTGCTATGTTTCTCCTTGTAGGTTTAGCTGTGTTGCGTGATGGTTTAAGAATGATTAAGACAGTTGGAGAACAATTAGATTCAAAATAGGAGGTAGACACCCCCCATAGCACCATACATCCTTTTTCCCAAATGATGTACAGTTTTTTAAAGCATTCTATCATCTTAAATGGCTTGAAGAATATAGAAAATAAAGGGGAGGATGCCCCCGGAACCCTCTATGGGTTTGGACTGAGCCCCGAATGTTTGCAATGTCTGGCTCCACCCCGGCTTCTTTCTAGAACTACGTCATAACCTTTCGTGCACGTGCAACGCCGTGACTTTCTTTGAAGAGACGGTTTGAAAGTGTGCGTTCCTTATCCCCATTCGCACGGTTCCTTGTGTCGGTTGCGCGTCTTGACAGACTTCTTGGAGAGGGATGAGCCCGTATGACAACGTTATTGGTGGCTGTGGTTGTTCCACCGGTCCTTGTGGGGGACAAACAGTCCATGCATGGATATAGCCACATAGAAGACTTTGGCTATTATGTCTGTAGAGCTATTTATCATTGAAACATTGACACATACACAAACACGTTGAGTTTGTTTTCGTCACAACGATGTCTCAGGACACTTCTTGCACCATTTTCCATCGGGGTGGCAACAGTGTTAATGTCTGAACTGCCAACTGACACGTCAACTTCTCCACCTTCACCAAAAATGTCAACTTTCATCAAGTCAAACTTCACCCCTGAATCCCGTGAGGACATTTGGTGTCGTTGTTTCTTCTTTCAGCCCGAGCCTTGTGTCAACGTCAACAGGAATCTGCTGGCCCATCTTGTACACACATCCTGTGTATGTTTGAAAGTGGTCTGCAGGAATGTGGGCCGGTGCTGGTGAAAGGCTGAGAGGAATGTGTCTGCACACAGACAGTAATCAGAGTCTCTGTGTTTGTGAGAGCCGTTTGCTCCCTGTGTGTGACTATGATTGTAATGATGGCCGCCGGTTTAATTCAGTGTGTTTCTGACTGGAGGACCACATAGATTTTAAACTTTAAAAACCACATGCATAGATATCACACACAAAATTCTCAAAATAACTCTGCTGCTCCACCTAAAATGTTAACGATGTGGGCACTTTGACGCCTCGAGAAAAACTAAATGGATTTTACAGCAAAAACATTCCCAAACCCCCCCCTCCCAATGTTTCTCTTCAGACACTGCTTAGCTGTCCGATATCCTACTAATGTAACGTAGAGCTGCAGTCTGTTGAAAAGTAACGCAAATATTGTAACATTGTGCACTTATTTGTCCTCTGTCCCTTGGCGGTGGAAAAATATGTTTGCAAAATACAATTCAGAGAATGAAAAACAAGAGTTAGTCTCAAGCATACCGGAGGTTTCAGCTCAACTGCTGGACCCTTAAATGCAACTTAATGACTTGGAAGACAGTGCCACTTTGATCATATTTCTTTTAAAAGACAAGTACAAATTTATTTTTTAAAAAGCAAGAATTATTTTCTTTTTATTATCATGGCTACATTTTCATTTAATTGTGTTCTCTTACTGGCAGAAATGTGCTTCCATAGTTGAAACCATATTGGTGGGTATTGTACATTGAGCTGCAGGTAATAAAGGCATCATGTTTTCATACCACCCCACTTCTGATTAACACAAAGTGCAGCTGAGGTGGATGGGAGTGTCGCCAGTTGTGCAGGTGGTTGGTCTGTCCGTGCCATATGCTCCGAGCATGGCGACAAATGAGAAAGTGAATTAATTACTTTATATGATGGAACCTAAAAATAGCTTGATAGTCCTGCACAACACAAGTCTGCACGGCCTTCAGGCTGTTCGGAAGTTTATTTTGAAAAGACCAAATGCATGTGGAGGATGGATATTAACACGTGTTGCTCGACTTTTGTAGGAAAAAATACACAAAATGAAGCTTTTTGTTAGATATCGTACAAACCGTTGTATGAGCACACATTGCTGCCTTATATAGTTTGAGTGTAATGCTATTGTTCATTTTACACTACATATGTGTATCCCCCTACAGCACTCAAATACTTTATTACCATCAGGAACAGGCTCAAGGTCTTGAATTATAATATATAATATTTTTAAAAAGAAGGAAACAAAGACACTGATTCAAACAGGAGATGGGACGTGCATTTAACGCCAGACTATTCCTAACTGTGACTTCCTGTCACTTCCTGCAAAGGAACGTGTTACCAGAACACAAATCAAGTTTAGATTGTTGTGTATTTCATTCAGTCAATCATTGTAATAAAATACAATAGTATTCTATATAATATACAAAACAGAAAGACTGAAAAGGTAGGATTAGTAACTGCAATTTCATTTAATGTTATTTACTTCTAAATTAACCAATTAAAGCCTGAGGGAGGTAGACAGTGGGAGAAAAAGAGGAACAACTAACATTAATAAAATAAATGATTGTTTGCTGCTGATAGATTTGTATATGATATGTTATAACTATCATTTCAAATGTAATTGATTAGTTCATCGTGTCTGTAATTGCTCCATTGTGTTCGTGTCACGTGTCAGACTTTAGTAACTAAAGGAAGGAGAGACAGAGAAAGACCTTCAGCTGGTCGATGTGCGTTAATTATCTGTTCCCACGCCATGTGCTCGCCACCGGTAGACTTTCAGTGATGAGGCCAGGTGTCGCGTGTCATTCCCAGTGCACACGCACACCCATACACACCAACGCCATACGAGCTACCGGGTAGGAGCCAGGTTTGTGAGCAGTGTCATCTTCACCACACAGGAGCTCTTTGTCTGCCCGCGTGAAGCCAAAGCACCTGAACGCCTCACGAAAGACATGACCTGAAACGGCCCACGCAGAGAGCTCTGTGCGCCTGCGCGTCAACGAGCAGTTACAATCCTTTACATGAAGTAGAATAAACGTATCATGTGCACCGTCACGTATACTATTTAGGAGAAGTTTGTCAACCCAGCTACACGAAACTAAACTGAAGCAATAAGGTAACTGCATGCGTGAGACTTCTCTTATTGCTCCTGGCTGAACTGATCTTATCTTATTGAAGCAAAAACAGGAGAAAATCCACAGTTGTCACTTTGTGTGTATTTTCTAATTCAGTTTTCGGCTGGTAGGGACCTTTATGTTTTTTACTTTACCAATGTGTTTTTGAAGGAATCATTCACTAAATTATTTGTACATCACTTTGAAATCTTGAAGATCGTTGTTTTTCTTGCATGTCTCCACGATCAACAGGGAAGAATTTAGAAAAACAAGGTTTCAGCAGATTGCATGATTTTTAAAATGATTGAGAACGAGTATGACGATGAAACTTGAATTAAACCGTTTGTAACAGATATTTTGATGTGGTTTAACGTTTTACTTAAATTCATCAAGACTTCTCTGTGTCCTTTTCTTTGTTCACCGCGATTGTGAGAAAAATAAAGTTTTCTCCAATAATTGAAGGCAACACAGGGGAGTAATTGATAAATGCTCATTTTGTGGGTGAAGTAGGCTATTCATTTAAGGAAATGAAACCGGGTGCGGTTCAAGATCTCTTTTTACACTACTCTTCAGCAGCTGACATTCAATAGTACCTCAACAGTCTCTACTCACAGCTGCCTTTCTATGCAATGATAATACACAAAGCAAAATAAAGAGAGATTTTTTAACTGTGAGTATCTACTGCTGCACATCTCCAACAAGTCTCAAGTCCAGGAACCAGCAGCTGGCTTTCATTACAGCCCCGGACCACAGGGCCACACTGATGCTGCAGTTTACTGTGACAACAGGTTGTGTTGTCACAGTAAACTGTGAGTCTGTGTGCGTTGGTGAACCTCTGACTCTCCTTCCCTCTGAATCCACCATGAGACGTTTCATAGCTGGCTCCCATCGTCATGTTGATCTTGGATTGACACTCTGCAACATGATCGCTTGTGGACATATTCGGGAGGATGGCAATGTAAAACCAAAAAAATAAGAACTGTGTAGTGGCCATTTGTCCAAATACATCTAATAAAACTCTAAATCAAATTGCCACTGACGCACCGTGGGGTTTGGAGTTGACACAGCCAAAAGAAAGTTATGTCCATTTCCGTACGTCATTATTCTTATAATTTATTTACTAAACAAACAAAATGTTGACACTGCCTCTCGTGTGCTGGTAAAAAACCATTGGCCACCTTGGTGCATGCTGGTCCTGAAGCTACCCACACCGACATATAACCACAGGTGGCCATGTTCCCCAATTAGTGAACCAATCAAAAAACTAAATATATTCAAACAACAATCAAAATGAATTATACTAAACTAAATCTATAAAAAAATCTCTTCTAAAATATCAAAATATAACCTAAATAGGTAATGATTAAACAATATTACTTTACAATAAAACTAAAGAAAAATGTCAAATTAAATCGCTCCAACAGACTGTTTAAGAGACTGAAAGGGAAACAAACGCATTAAGTTATTTTTTGTTATTTCTGTAAGCTAATTGTGATGAAAAATAATGCAAGATGAATGCAGCTATTTTTTACAAATGTAGTTCTGATCTCATTTATCTGGAAAACCTTAAAAGAACATTTACAACAAGACATCTTAGATGTTTGGACATGTGTTGTGTGAGGTATGGCTTGTGGTCCCACACCTGACATTCCTCTTTGCTGCACACACACTGTGCTGCACTGTCGATGATGCTTCAAAGGTGAAATGTGCAATGTATGTCTAAAAGAAAAGCCCTTTGCTCTACACTTTTCTTCCTCTCATCTGTATTCAGGCACAATCCTGGATTCAGCCAGTGAATTTCTGCAGTCCTTTTCTTTCCATGAAAAGTGTCGGACAAGCGTTTCCCAGAGATGCTCATCAATTAATTACTTTTGTCAGGTGGAGGCCCGAAGCTTAATTAGAACATTTGCACAAAGAAAACACTGTAACCAAGACCCCCCCCCCCCCCCCCCCGCTTGCCCCACCAACCCACACACACACAGACGCATACACAACCAAGCTAAATATTGCTCCAGAGGTGCCACTGCAATCAGTGCTCTGCGTCATAAAACTGAAATGAATCACAAATCTCACTCTCACACTGAGGGCAGCAGGAACATCTTCAACTGAATCTGTTTCACATATGTCCACTCGCCTTTGATTCTGTTTAGTTTATTTCCGATATGCATTCAAGCACATAGTAAATGTAAAAACTTCTTTGAAGGAAACACTTAAAACACTCTCATACATCATATGAAATGTTATTGGTCGATATACAGTATAGTGACTTCTTATTCTGGTGTCAACCATCTGGAGTCCTCATGCAGCCAAACCGGAGGACGATGATGTCATCAGGACAAACACTGTCATCTCACACAAAACACACACACACAAACTAACTAACTCATGCACACACACAAACACACACACACACACTAACTCACTCACCCACTGAGGTTCTTACCACTTCCTCATCTGGGAAAATAAAAGAGTCCCATCCTCCACCTCCTCCTCCTCCTCCTCCTCGCTCTGTTTTTTGTTCAGCAGTTCACACAGTGCAGTATTGATTTAGTGATTCTAATCGCTCAGCACCCCCGCTAACATTTCGGTCGCATCGGCCCATGCCGTGATGCGCCGACACATCCGCGCACACAGACCCGATCTCAGGGGGGCATCATGAGGAGTTATGCTTAGGGCACCAACATGGTTAGCAGCGGGACTGGTTATTTGTTGCAACCTGGCCGGCAGAAACAATTTATCGCCTCTTTCGACTTCCGGGTCACGACATGGGAGGAGGGAGGAGGGCGGGCGGCGGGATCTCGAGCATGCGCAAAGACGCAAAGTCCAGTTCCGAATCGAATTCAGAGTTACATGCCGCGAGAGTCGAATTATCAACTGGATCGGACCGAGCTATCCAGGGTGTTATCGGATCAAGTCGGACCGCACATAGTCCGACTAAGGTGTTTACATGAAACGGATAATTCGATTTCAGTCCGACTAAGCCAATAATTCGATTGCATGTAAACGCACTGAGTGTAACCAAGACCCCCCCCCCCCCCCCGCTTGCCCCACCAACCCACACACACACACACGCATACACAACCAAGCTAAATATTGCTCCAGAGGTGCCACTGCAATCAGTGCTCTGCGTCATAAAACTGAAATGAATCACAAATCTCACTCTCACACTGAGGGCAGCAGGAACATCTTCAACTGAATCTGTTTCACATATGTCCACTCGCCTTTGATTCTGTTTAGTTTATTTCCGATATGCATTCAAGCTATAGTAAATGTAAAAAACTTCTTTGAAGGAAACACTTAAAAACACTCTCATACATCATATGAAATGTTATTGGTCGATATACAGTATAGTGACTTCTTATTCTGGTGTCAACCATCTGGAGTCCTCATGCAGCCAAACCGGAGGACGATGATGTCATCAGGACAAACACTGTCATCTCACACAAAACACACACACACAAACTAACTAACTCATGCACACACACAAACACACACACACACACTAACTCACTCACCCACTGAGGTTCTTACCACTTCCTCATCTGGGAAAATAAAAGAGTCCCATCCTCCACCTCCTCCTCCTCCTCCTCGCTCTCTGTTTTTTTTTGTTCAGCAGTTCACACAGTGCAGTATTGATTTAGTGATTCTAGGAAGAGGCGCTTGTCGTGATCCTCTACCACACACTCTTGAATGAAGCTTCACGACACACATCCCTCCAGCCCGTCTCGAGGATTCCATATCGGTTGTTTTCATGAAGACAATTCATCAACTTCTGACATTAAATAATTTGTTAATGCTTCCCAAACGTTTTTGGTCCTCTTAGCAGATTTGTTGTATTTCCACAATACTTCACCTCAATTTTGCACGTCTCACATGTGGCTTTGCTTTTGTTCATTTCTTCTCTGTCTTCAGAGTTTTTAAATCTGAAATGCAACCAGACGTTGAGGCTCGGCCTTCAGGGGAGCAGCTGTTATGGTTCAGCTGATCTCACATCAGATCTCATCGTGCGAAGAAACAAAGGCTCACCAAAGCTTAAAGCTTCATGTATCCACTTAAAACATCCATCTCTGTATGTTCATAAATCTCACATGTCGATCGACTTGAATCGGAACTTATTTTTTAACACGCCTACACATTTTGTGGCATTACTCAAATTCTTCATGTATTAATACATTTATGTTGTATGAATTATTTACAAAGAGTCTAAGTCCCTCCACAAACAAATAAATACTGACTTGACCTCTGAATGAATTTACATATAAATACTATGTAAGAATGATTTATTTGTGATCTAAAATAGACTTTAATGTAGAATTACCATGATTATTAGATCTGCATCATCATGACAGCCTTCACTGAGATGGTATTTATTTTTGATTGGTATGGACATATGTCTTAACAAAACCTCTCAAACGCACTCCTCTTCAAACAAGACATTCTGGATAACAATATTGAAATGTTACTGCACAAGGCCCAATGTTCCTGGAAAGCAGAGGTGCCTTTGAATATCATATTGTTCAGCTTAGAAGAGGAGGAGGTTTTACTGTAGGTTTTAAAGTTAGATTCAGGTTAAGATCAGGATCCAGTTTAAGGTGTAACCGTTAAGGGTACGAGTTTGATGAACCATATTACGTCAATGTTTAACCCTCCTGTTACCTTCACATTTACTAACATGTTTTACCCTCGGGGTCAATTTGACCCCAGCAATTAAAACCTCCAGAAAATTATTAGAATTAATATTGTTTTCCAAGTTTAAGTGTGAGGTACTTTATGTTTGTTTGTTGACTACCTAAATAGCCCTTTAAATATATAAAAAAGTTGATATTTCGTATATGTTTGACACAGTGAAAAACAGCCTGGGGTCAAATTGACCCCAAAGAACACCGACGTTAAACATTGAATGGGGTCAAATTGACCCTAAAGGTAACAGAAGGGTTAAATAAAAGAATCATTGCCTGGGCTCTGACGCCAGCTGAACGGAGAAAGACGTCTTAAGAGGTGTGTGTGTATGTGTGTGTGTGTGTTGACCTTGTCTGTCTGGAAGAGAGACTCAGCGCTCCTGGGTTGTCAGAGACCATTTTCCAGCAGGTTTATCCAAAACACACTAAACTGCATTTCTCTTGGTGAAAATACGGACAATCTGGTGCTCTTTAGTCCTTGATGTTAATTCCGTTTGACTGTTGCTGAAGCGCCACGCTCTTGTATATTGTCTGAGTCATAGCTTTATTACTCTGTGTGAGTTTGCCAAGCATTTACATATTCATGGAGAAATTCCTAGAGGAGGAATATATTTAAATGATGCAAGAAGATCAAGTAGAAAAGGATTTTAGTTCACATTAAAATGCAAAATTAGACATTTACGTGAAGGAGAAACCAGGTTGTTATGTTAATACATTTCGTGAAATTTATGTAAAATATCTAGTAGAATCCATTCAGGACCCAATCTTCAAAGTGCATAAGTAAAAATATACTGTATCCAACACCTGACCATCTATGTTGCAGTCAATTTCAAGTTTAAGTGCAACTTTAACATTTTAGAAACATCCTGAATACCTAATTTTCCTCTTACAATTGCTCTGAACTCGTTGAAAAGATGCATTAAGTAATATTTTCAAACAAAGATTGAAATGAAGTGATGTGACTGCACCTTCAGATTCAACAAGGTGCTGCAAACATTCCTCAGATTCTTGGTCCACATTGACATGTCAGCAGCACGCAGTTGCTGCCGATTTGTCGGCTGCACATCCGCAACTCAAATCTTCCGTTCCACCACAACCCAAACTGCTCTATTGGAAAAAATATATATAAAAATATGCTTTACATTGCTAACTATGGATAGTGAATACTTAATGTGGAAAAAGGAAAGTTAAAAGTTATCTATGGGCTGTACAGGACGATCAAAAGCAGAAGCGGACTGTGTGTCTCCTAGCAACACATGGCTTTCAGATGCCGGTCAAACACTGACATTAAAAAAACGCCCTCAATTTCAGACGCTGTGTCCAATAACATGTCAAACACATTTTATCCTCTTTTAAAAAATTATACTTATGTACTGCAGTATCATTTGAGTAAAATAAGTTTGAAAGTTTGAACCTGGCTTCACCCAAAGTTCAGATTTGTGAACTGGAAACCGGCGCAATGTTCATGTTGTCACAAAGCTGCAGTTACATAGCTGCCAGAAGACCGGAACAGTGTTCGGAGCACGAACTGTTTGGACAACGAGGCATAAGCAGCCGCTCCATCACCAAAGACACGAGACCAGCTCCACGGCGCTGCAGGAGATGGGCTTTCCCTCAGTGAGATGCTTTTGACTGGCAGGTTTAGTTTTTAACCGTTTTTAGAATTTATGTTGCTCTAATTCTCATTTCTAATATGATTGTTACACTCCCGTCTATCTGCTGGTGTATACATTGGCAGAGTAACAATGCCCTAAGTCCCTTTTCAGTATGTGGGGCTAACTAAGAATATGCACCTCTGTATGGGTGTGGCTCTGCAATTTGACAAACTCTGCGATTATATGCCCAAAATAGTGGGAGAAATTTAAATCCAGATTATTTGGGAGTGATTTAGATTTAAGAAAGACAGATGAGGATAATCATACTAACAAGGGAGCTTGAATTTGAAGTTGTTTTAACATTGCATATTATCGTCCTCGAGAGCAAACCAACCAGGCCGTGTTTGTAAAGCAGAGTGTAAACCGAGGACACAGTGCAGATACAGTGGGTGGGTGCACGAGCGACTCTGCACTCCGTCACCAGGCAGTGTGGATGTCCATAAGAATGTGGGGCTTCAATGCATGCACATGATGCGGTTTCAGATGAGTCGGATGAAACTATTTAGTAACTCGGGAACTATAAAAAATATCACTTCTTGCATCCAACCACAAAGGGAACAGAGTCTGATGGCGTGATCGTCATCCTTTCATGGACTTGAAAGGCCTTTACACTCTTTTCTTTTGTGCCATTTGCACTTCAACTTGAACTGTTGTACTTTCACACAGAATGAATGCAAACTGTTTCATGGTGAAAACAGTCTATCTTGCACCAACCAACCACATTGTGCAGAACTTCATTAAGTTACACCTGAATTTGATATCAAATAATCCATAGTCCAGACCAAGAATTCAAACTGTAAGACTCATTTCAACCTTGACAAAGACCAGGCCAGATCCAATCCTTCTTTTCTTACCTTTTACAATAAAAACCATGGCCATATAATATTCCTTTACACATGCCAGGGGTCAGATTTAAACCCTGTCCGCTGTGGTTGACCTAGAAAATAAAATGTAGCATCTGTAGCTTAAAAAACACTTTTTGGTTGTGATATTTAGAACCAACATGCGGATATATTGGTCACAACGTGTAACAAAGGAAACGAAAACCTTTGATAAGTTTCAAAAAACCAAAAATCATCCTCAATGTTTAAAACAAGGACATTTTCATCAATTCACAATTTGTTGGTAAGAATTGTTCACTGCTGATGTGAGACACACACACACACACACACACACACACACCTCAAGGCAGTCATTGAGTCTGGTATTCAAAGTGGGTCACAGAGGGGGGGGGGCATAGCTCCGTTAAACCTCACTCTCCCGATCTCTGGGGACAATTGAACCAGATTACGTGATTCCAGGAGATATCCTGCTCCTATTGGTTTTCTTTGTGTTGGTGAAATTCGTGGTGGAACTAAAGTGCACCATTTGTATGGAGATACTTTTGTTCTGGAAAACACCAAAAACATAAAAGGTACACCATTTCCTATCAAAGGAAATGTTGAGAGAACATTCACGTTGACATAATTAATTTGAAGCTGGTTCTCTTTTTTAATTCACTCCTCATCCTGGATACGACTCACTGTTTTGGTTTCATGTGTTCCTGTGCACTTGGGTGAAATCTTCCTTTTTGCGCAATATTTATTGATTAAAGATTTTGGTCTTTGAGCGCCTACAAAAAGCAACTAATAATGCACGAAATAATAAGTGACCAACCAAAGAACACAGTCTTCATTCATTCAGAGATACTTCATCTCACTGAATGAATGAAGGGCTTCTTTCCTCTGCCTCTGTTCTCCAGAACCAACGAGAGCCTTTCATCAGAGACCAGGTTCAGTCCTCCAGCTCCCATAAGATGGCCTGATGCCGTTTGTTCAGCCCTATTGAAAAAAGCAACGTTTACTTTCACATGTAGATAAGAAGTCGTATGTTTTTAATTAATACTTAAAGGATGATATGATAGTTAGTAAGGGATATTTTTTGGAATATTCGGGAGGAATGTATTGTGAAGCATAAGAGGAAGACACTGTTTTATTATTGTATGAGATGATAACTGTAATGATATGTACGATGCATGAGAATGAATGAGATTGTATTATCTGGAGATGATAGTTAGAATGGATGCGGGTAAAATCCGAGACGTTACTTTTATTCTGAAGGCAAGATATGAAACATGTTATCATTCCTGGCAGAAAGGACCTCTGTTAGATCATAACATATCTTTGAAGAGACAGCCAACTTCTGGATAACAGGTCATAACCCTCACTTTTAGATGTTCCTCCAGCGTGGGAAGGCCACAAATGACTCAACTGCAGCAACATCTTACATGTACTGTATGCAAGATGCAACGTTATGCTTGTGACTGTGACTTGATTTGAGTATTAAACGAGTAAACACAAACAAAACAGGGACCCACATTAAACCAGGTGCTCTGTGGTGTTAAAAGTGGTCATTAAGTGACAAATTACACATTATAACATGTCTGAATGGGCTGTTAATTATCATGAACTTGAGTTATTTCCTTCACAAACACAAAATATTACCATTTCTAATTTTCTATTATATAATTGTGATTTCTTTCTCACGAGAACAAATTTTGTTTGAGATAAGAAAGATATTATCAAACTAGATATGTTATTTTAGTGGCACGCATTCTGTATTTTTAGGAAATAATTTTCAATGGCATGTTTTTCTTCTTTGGGAGTGTGTGTGTGTGTGTGTGTGTGAGAGAGAGAGAGAGAGTAACTGTACATGAAATCACAGATGAAGCTCTGTCTCGCCCGGCAGGATCCAGTCCAGTGGGAGTGGGCGAGCACGAGAGCCTGGTGATCAAAAGAGAAGGAGGGGGATGCCTTGGGGAGGAATGAGTTTCAGCCCAGAGACCCGCCTCCATGTTTTCATACGCAGCTTATTTGTTTCATGCCACAACCTCACATGCAGACATCAAACACACACCACTCCACACTGGTCTCCAGTTACCTGAAGTCATTTCTCACGTGTCTGCCCTGCTCTCAGGACGTGGTTCAATCCAGTCATGTTTCTGCTCCTCATGGTGCGTTTATTCTGAGAGCTAATGTCAACAAGGTAAACAAGCCATAGTTTAGGTCAAATATTCTCAATGTTACCCTCTGAGTGTAGATCCAGAAGAGCATGTGCAGTTTTCTGACAATGGAGATGCTTTAAAGTGACGGTGGGTGGCTTTGCGCCGCAGGGGAAGCCCCCTTTACATTATCTATGTGTGTTCCCTGATGTTGAGATGATAACTTCTCCACATCTGGTCTGCATATCTGGCCCTCTGTAAATGAATATGTTACAAGTTGAGCATTGCTTGCTTCTTTGCTGTCAACGAAGCATTTCCCCGTCACATTTTTTGCCGGTTCAAAACCGATTGCATTTCATGTCAAGGCCATTTTGACAGGAATGGATTGTTTTGAGAATACTGAAGAAAAAAATAAACATGTCCTTCCTCCTTGCCAAGCCATTTTTTTCTCGACCCTGATGAAAAATATTTTTTCAAGTTTGAGGAAAGCTGTAAGGAATCATTTATGAGGGTTAGGACAAGTAAACCACAGTGCTGAGAGAAGTTGGCTGAATTTCTAAGGCAATGTAAGCGTGACACTTGTTGTAAACCTTTTACGTATAGCACATCCAAAATGTAATGGACAAACAAATACTAAACACATATTTCAAAGAAATCCAAAAGCTCTTCAAACCGTCCCTCTGTTCTGAACCATCATGCCAGTTTTCAAACTAAATATAGCCTCATTCAATTAAAACCAAAGTAGAGTTTGTTTATATTTGCATTTAAATATATTTATCTATTTTAACTTTGCTGCATCTAACGCTGTAAAAATGCAATAATCACTGTGAGACAGACACTTTTTAAATAAATAATGTTATCCTTCAGCTATCAGGTAACACACCTTTTAGGTGTGTTTTTTTAAACAAATCTGATAATAAAAAGGAAATATTTTTGTATTGTCCTATTGTCATAGCCCCGCTCACCACTCTCTTTGTTTCATGCTCATTTTGTTCTTGGATTACTGTTATAGTACAACTCTAGTCTCTCTCTCTCTCGCTCTCTCTCTCTCACACACACCCACACACACACACACAAATACACACCCAGAGAGAGAATACAATGGAGACCTGGGGATGGGAAAGAGAGAAGCCAGGTCATACATTGATGGTGAATTTGAACACAGGAAGACATTTGAGCTGCAGTCAGGTCGTCTACTATCTTACAAATACTTAGTGTCTCTCTCACAAAGGGGGAGTCATTGTTACGCTGGACTGTTTCTAAAGACACTAAAATAGTTCCAACATGTAAATCAAGCAAAATTCATAAATGTTTCTTGTCTTAAATGAATTCCTCCTTCTGTATGGGTTCACAAAACAAGAGACATCATTAAATAGCTTTATATGTATGTGCGTGTGTGTGTGTGTGTGTGTGGGTGTGTGTGTGTGCGCATGTGCGTGTGTGTGTGTATTTATTTTCCTGCTCGCTTTTGATAAGTTAAGCTAAAAACATTCTCACATGTGACATATATAAGTTACCCCTATATTTCCAAAAAGTGTTGAACTGTTCCTTTAACGAAGCAATAACAGATTGTAGATTGCTTTTGAGAACTTGAGTCTACTGTAAATTGACAGGATTGTTTGCATAAAAACATGTATTTTCAATAGTGTGGGGCCTATGTGTTTAGGCTGTGTTCTTTCCCCTCTGCTTTTCTCCCTTTACACCAACAACTGCACCTCCAGTCACCAGTCCGTCAAGCTCCTGAAGTTCGCGGATGACACCAGCCTCATTGGACAGCAAGATTGTCGCTGACCCCTCCCATCCTGGTCACTCCCTGTTCGAGTCCCTCCCCTCTGGTAGGAGGCTGCGGTCCATCAGGACAAAGACCTCCCGCCACACCAAAAGTTTTTTCCCGTCGGCAGTCGGGCTCATCAATGGAGCCCGGGTCCCCCACTGACTGACTCTGTCACCCCCAGGACTACCTCCTCTTCTTCCTCCTTCCTCTCTCCTCCTTCTTTCCAACTCCTTCCTCTTCCTTCTCCTCCTCCTCCTCCTTCGTCTTCTTCTTTCTTCTTCTTCCTCCTACTCCTCCTTCTTCTTCTTCTTCCTCCTACTCCTCCTCCCTCCTCCTTCTTCTTCCCTCCTGGAGGCCTCCTCCACACATGTCACTTTAACATGCACTTTAAC
Source organism: Pseudoliparis swirei (assembly GCF_029220125.1). NCBI lineage: Eukaryota > Metazoa > Chordata > Actinopteri > Perciformes > Liparidae > Pseudoliparis > Pseudoliparis swirei. The sequence continues at coordinate 14,667,416 of NC_079389.1, read as the reverse complement.
TTAAACACACATCACTTGAAACACACACCTAAACACTTTAACATTATTTGTTATCCGAGCACTTTATCTTTGTCGCGTTGATTGTTGTTTGTCATGTCTAAATGTTGCACCTTCCACCAAAAGAAATTCCTCGTTTGTGTAAACATTCCAGGCAATAAAACTGTTTCTGATTCTGATTCTATCCCAGAATGCACTGGGGGTTCATCAGGACAGTCTGGGGATGAAGCTGCATTTTATTTCATATATGCAACAGTCATCGTCAACGTTCAGCCAACCGAAGGAATCCTTCTCCTTGTGCTGATGTGCAACGCAACTGTCAATCCACACTTAATTATGAGTGGGACCGTCTCTTCTTCTCTCCATTGGTGGACTTTGTGTGTCTCTCCCAAAGCAAACCTTTTGAAGCAGTTGCTAGGCAACCTCTGCTCTTTCTCTCTCTCTCTCTCTGCCCTCCTTTCTGTCGGCGCAGCAGCTATAGCTGTCTTGTCAGATGGAGTGAATGATGTTATTCATCTGTAAGTGATTTTGAAACATGTTTACATCGCACCGAGTGAACCTCAGTGGTCATTCACCACGTTAGCCTGAGTTTTGAATTCATTCATTTTTTGTCTGCATTTGTTGCAGTAACATTACCAGACTATTGGCGACTATATGCAAGCCATGTGAAAGAAAATGCTGATTACACTGACCTTAAAAAAAGATCTTAAATGCCGGCAGTTATTGCGCCTATGTATTCATGTAAAGAAAGGATATACATTATGGTGCTTTGTTTTAGAATAGAAAGTGTGTCTTGTTTTTTCTCAAAGCACAATAATTCAAATTTCCTGAAAAATAACAATATTCTCACCCTGTTGGTATGAAAACATGATGGCAAATAATCTCCAGTTAATTAAGTACACCGATAAATGCACTCCAGTTTATGATGTTCAGAGTCTATTGAATCTGGTTTAGAGGTACTGAGTAAACTTTTAGGTGTGGAGCCTATACATGAAGAAGGACTTTTGTTTGAGCTGCACATTTTTTCTTAATAAACAATTCAGTGTTCATTTCAATAATGACTTGTGGTGTCTGTGGTACTATGTCCTAGAAGCCTATATTGTCATAAATAACATCTTCAACCTCCTGTATTTGTGTTTTTTCTTCTTCTAAAGAGCTTTATATATATATATATAGATATATAATGTATGAATATATATATATGTATATATATATGTATATATATATATATAGAGAGAGAGATATATACAGGACTGTCTCAGAAAATTAGAATATTGTGATGAAGTTCTTTATTTTCTGTAATGCAATTCAAAAAACAAAAATGTCATGCATTCTGGATTCATTACAAATCAACTGAAATATTGCAAGCCTTTTATTCTTTTATTATTGCTGATTATGGCTTACAGCTTAAGAAAACTCAAATATCCTATTTCTAAATATTAGAATATCATGAAAAAGTATACTAGTAGGGTATTAAACAAATCACTTGAATTGTCTAATTAACTCGAAACACCTGCAAGGGTTTCCTGGGCCTTGACAAACACTCAGCTGTTATAAATCTTTTTTTTTACTTGGTCTGAGGAAATATTAAAATTTTATGAGATAGGATTTTAGAGTTTTCTTAAGCTGTAAGCCATAATCAGCAATATTAAAAGAATAAAAGGCTTGGAATATTTCAGTTGATTTGTAATGAATCCAGAATGCATGACATTTTTGTTTTTTTAATTGCATTACAGAAAATAAAGAACTTTATCACAATATTCTAATTTTCTGAGACAGTCCTGTATATATAGAGAGATAGAGACATATATGAATATATACTTATACAAACTATATATAAACTGCATACATGTATGTAACTATATACATGTACTATACTTAATTCCCTTTTTGTATGCATAAATATATTTATATGTATACTCACGAAAAAATATGTGCACAAATAATGTATATATGCAAGCATTTGATTGTATTTGTATCGTTCTTCTTTATTTCCTTTATAATAGATTAAAAAGTCAGGATGAGCTTCCTGGCATTTTCGTTTCTTGTACTGTTGTAAAATGCTAATCTTAAAAAACACTCCTGCAGACAGCAGTCTCAGTTTGTTCGCTGTCTCTTGGACTTTGTAAAACACATCACAGTGAACCCCTTACCCACGTGAAGTACACCACAATGAAGCATGCACGTTCCGGTGATTACCTTCAAAATAAAAGTATCGAAAAATACTCATAAAGTGTATATATATAATTTATTTTAAGAATTTGGAAAACACGATGGCATAATGTGGCGAACACAAACACACTCGCTTCGGTTTGCAACAAATATAAATTATCGCTCCGCACTTCCTTCCACATGCAAACTCCGCACCGCAAATACTCCAACGCTCGTATTTTGAAATAAAAATGAATCTCAGTTTCCGGCGATATTGTGTCAGAGGTCTCCTAGCTTGATGCAGGGGTGCTGTCGACAGCCTGCAGCTTGCAGAAAAAAAATAATCAAGACTAATTCATCCCGAGTATCATTGAATCGTTCCGGAAGATGGTGGCTAAACAGAGGATCCGCATGGCCAACGAGAAACACAGCAAGAACATCACGCAGAGAGGAAACGTGGCCAAGACGCTGGTGAGCCGTTAACTGACAGCGAGATGCCAGCATGACATTAGCCCAGATAGGTGACGTTCACCCCGGTGTGAAGCCCGCCGCATGACGTGATGGTGGTGGATAAGTGTTCCCTGCTTATCGCACATGTGTCCTCCGTGATGCAGTCAGTGTGCACCATGACCCGCCGAGCTGAGCCGTTTCTTTACGTGTGTGATCGACTCTCTCTGCTCGTTACCGCCCTCCGCATTGTGTCACTTGACGTTACTTTGTTGGAGACAGTGAGAAGAGGGAGAGATGAGCAGGCGGCGGGAATAACGGAAGCCAGTGCTGCAGCTGGATGTATGTATGAAATACCAAATCGTAGACGTGAAGCACTGAAGAAGAGAAGTACCCAGGTCAAGTGATTAATCTATCCAAAGAATGAATGAATCAATCAATCAATTAATCAATTAGTCAAACTGTATTTCATACTCAGGGTCCAGATAAGACAGTACATTAAATAGAATAAAATATATACAAAAGCACAATTAAAATACAAAACTGGGTATCGTTCAATAATTTTTTTTAAGCAAAAATGCCCCAAAAAACGGACATATCGAATATTATATATAATATTTGTATTCCCAAAAAATAATATGATAGCAAATTGAGTATCTTTTTTTGTTGTTGATGGTTATAAAAACAACATGAGCTCCGGACAATCATTATAGTGATGTGTTGCTAGTTATCTTTAACATGTAATATAACTACTCATTAATCAAGTTTGTATCTATAGCATAACCAGGCGTATACGTGTGGATTTATTACCTGCTGTTTCATTTGTGTAAATGTGATCTCACCGTGTCCAGAGGACTTCAAATATGTCTTAGCTCATGCTGAAACCATGATTAAGTAGTCAGTTGAGATAACATTGATATTCATGAACATTTAATTAAATCATTAAGTTTGCCAAACATTTACTTTTTGGATTTGCTGGTTCTATATGTTTTACTTGGAAACTGAACATGTTTTGGCAAATGCAATGGACATTTGTCACTATTTTCTTACAGTTGACTAAACAATACCACTTTTGATTGTATAGTCATTTGCTAGTTTATGTAATCTGCCGCTCATCTGAGCACTTTGAGGACATTCCATCCACGTTGGTTTCAATTTTAAAGGTTCATTCTTGACCTTGGAAACAGCCGTTGGCCCAACAAGCTCAGCACAAGGTCCATTTACAAGCTGCTCTCATAGTTTCCACGGTGATGAAAGGACGGCTCAGGAGGATTGTGGGATATTTCCCATTTATTTCTCCATAGAATATGATACATATTCTTCCTGAATCTGTTCTTCATGGATGCACCTCAAATCTCAACATCTTTCTATTCTTAATGACCGAAAAAGAGGGTTCCTGCCAACATCTCTGCTACAATGTTTAAGCATAAGAAGAGAAGACATGTTTATTTTCTGTAGACATTATACTTCTTTTTTGTTCTTTACACCACTCAAACACAATTTATTAAATAATAATATAATAATAAAGGCTATTGTATTCAGTTGATTCAGACACTCCTTAACTAACCACGAATAAACACTTATGTGGTTTTAACTCAAGAGTATTGATAGAGGGAGACTTTAATAAGCTTGTTTATCCCTTTGCAATCCCAATCTGACAATTTGGCAATTTATTCCTCAATTACTAAATATAGTCCAAACAACAGCTTATCGTCACATATTGAGGCTGCTCAGAATCTGTTTTCCACTTCCTGAAGCATCACTGACTTTAACAACTTCCCTCAACGACAGCAGACATGTGTAAGTATCCAAACAGATGATGTCATCTGATGGAAGCTGATAGGTTCTCCCTAAATTTAGACTGTCTAGACTGACGACTCATGCGGTTCCACTCATCTTTTCCACATGAACTACAATTTGAAGGAGAGAAAAAAGCTCTAGCTCTACACCTTTCGGTGCATAATTAGATACTTGTGTTAGTTCCGTGCAACCACAGAGTTGTTGTTGTGGACATTTCGGTGAGAAATGGCACAAAGAAGACAATAATCTGCGGCGGCATGTTTAAGGAGAAAGAGTGACCAAGCAAAAAGCAACAAAGACACCGGAGCAGTAGATGAGAAAGCTCCTTGTACATCTATCCACGGTCAAGTTGTTGTAATTTTGCTCTGCGGTATCTGTCACATGTCTGTCGTATAGCAGTAATGCTAATGTACCAATGGTAATTTAGGAGAAGTTGGCAACCTGTCACCGTACCGGCCTTTAACAGGAACAGCTAAACGTGACATCCATTTAGTTTTAGTTTGTTTGCATTAGTGACATTTAAATACTGCTTGTTTGAATCCGTTGTTGTGAATCGGCACAACAATCCTAAAAATACTAAGTTTGAAAGGAAGAGAATGGGCAGCCACTGACCTGCTGGATACATTTTGAGGGAACAGCTGCAAACTATTTTCGGGCCGGCACGTTAGCTGATAACCCCTCAGACTGACAGCATGTAAAGATAAACAAGATCAAACTAAAAATACTAGTGAGATTACTGTAATAAAGCTGTTTTATGTTACATTATCAAACTGACCTATTGACATGCCTCGTATCTGAAATACTCAAAATATAAATTGAAAACTTTAAGAAGTCAATGTTAACCCCTGTTATAAATGTGTGTTTCCCCCATAGCGACCACAAGAGGAGAAGTATCCTGTGGGTCCCTGGCTGCTCGCCCTCTTTGTATTTGTTGTGTGTGGATCAGGTAAGCACCGTCTGTCTATTGGATTGATAGTGAGCTAATGTAGTTCATATGTGGTTGATTACGCTAATATAGCAGTAAGATAATATGCTAGGAAGCAAGTATCCCAGTAAGCCAGCATGAACAATACCAGGACCCTGATTATCTGAATGTCTTCTGGGGAACAGGCCCCCACCCACCCCACCCCCGTGCTCATGCGCTGTTTTAAACACTTTGGTTTCCGTATTTTGGTTGTGCTCTCAGCCATATTTCAGATCATCCAGAGCATCCGTATGGGAATGTGATTTATAAAGAGCATCCGGACCCCCCCACACTCCCTCCCACATGCCCCCACCTGCACACCCTCCGTCCCCCTCCAGAGGCCCAGAGACGGACACCCAAAGCGTTGGATCCAGCAGACCTCGGCGAGAGAAGACCACCGCCCCCACCCGCTCCTTCCGGGGACATCTTCCTGCCCTCGATCAGCATTTACAGTGTTGCAGTCTGTGGTACTGACAGCTTTTCTATGGACAATCTAAAACCACGGCGGCTGGAGAACATGTGCGTCTCATTCCTCACTTGGCACATATACATATATATGTGTGTGTGTATGAAGTTTTGACTGTTGATGTGAGAGTGCGTGCGACCAGTGATTCCTGCTGACAATGTGCCATATCTGTCGGTTCAAGTCCGTCTCTTCGTCTGTGTTATGTGAGAAGAATCTTTTTTCAAATAAATGTCAAAAATTTAGGGAGCGCCCAGTTTTACTTCTGCTTTTTGTAGACTCGCTGATCAGTGCGCACACACACGCACACGCAGACTTACTTCTGTTGGGGCACTTTTTAGGGACTTTACTTCCTGGATGTCATGAATAACTGATCAACTCAAGTAGTTTTAGTTGTTAGGTTTTGGAGAAATATAGCATCAAATTAACAGCTCATACTTCAACATGGTGTTACTTTATATAGCAGCTTGAAGACCTTTTATAATCCTTGTAAATAAGTGCCGATCAACTAATCGATGGGGATAAATGTGTTATACAATATCTGAGAAATACTATGAGCTGTATGATAGTTTCATTTAAAGTCCTTGTAATTTGGTACTTATTATAGGAAACTAAAGAGTCAGAGTCCAGAGGAATTCCCGTAATTAAAAATAAATCATTAAAACACACCAATATGCATTCATCAATCAGCTAAAATTATACATCTTTGTATATTTGTGCAATGGCATACTTGCAGATCACACAAAAAAGGATAAGTCAATTTAAGTGGTGCCAAATGACAGACTCTTCCAAAATAAATGATCATATCACACACACGGCTTGTGTTTCGTAAGAAAGAGATGGTGACCAGGCGGTTTTATTCTTCCTTAAGCATGTTTATTGAAAGTTGTGAAGTGCAGCTGTCAAGTGCAATTGTGGTATGTATGTTACAATATCTCATCCGGTCATTGCAGAAACATGCACAGAACACGAGTATACAACCGATACACAGAATGAAAAACAAACATTGAGAGTTTGTATTTGCGGTGGTGTTTTTTTTTTTTATGTTGGAGTTTTATGATATTTTGATCCAAAGGTACATCACTGTCAAATGAAAAGGGAAAAAAAAAATCATAAAGGTGCAATACTCCAGAAAGAAAAGTGAAAATTATTTTACGGGTATTGTTGCAGTCAGAGATATGGACAACATTGTTGGCCGTGTGTCGTCAGTTAAATAACATAAACTCCTGTCCATCCAGTCTTGAAAATACAGCATTAAAAATAGACGACACAGATGGGGCAAGACCAGCGTGTTCCTCGCTCGCCCGCTTCGACCCGTGCAACCAAGATAAGCTCTGTTGTTTTTCTCCTTCTCCTCACTATTTTACATGGTACTTACACTATACAGAAATATACATCATCTTCTGCCCATCAAACTTTTAGAAAAAGAAAAAAAATGCAGCTTAGCTCAAGTCTCAACCCTGTCAAATAAGGATTAAATTACATGCCGCTGCAGGGTTGCGAAAACAGTCATGATGAGCTTTTGTTGAGGGCAAAATGAGCAGCTTGAAAGAGAAATACTGAAATAGAATATCGTCATCTCAATAGGAAACCCCGTTTTGTTCATCCCACCAACCCACGGGTGTAGTGACGTCATCAATGCTGCCAAGTCTCTCCCCGGCCCACCCTCCAACTCCGTCATTCCAGATGTGGACTTTGTCATAACAATTGCTCACATTCTTCATTTGTCACTCAGCAGAAGGCTTTTTCTCTCTCTCTCCCTCTCAAATCTCCAGCCTGACGATTTACGACCTTTACGATTGCCTTGAGAGAGAACCACTTGTATTTACAGCAAAAAAGGTAACTAATACAAACCCCCACCTCCTACTCTTCCGTCGTCATCATCAGTAAAGCCGACATCACTTAAAATCCAGACATAGGCACAGTGATTTTTTGTATTTATTCATCTATATCCAAGTATATTGTCGCCACTGATAAGCATTCTTGCTTCTTCGGGAATGACATTCTAGTTGATATGTCAAAGGGTTATTTGGCAAATGTTCGATGATTCAATCCTCCTCTGAAAACAAACCCTCCCACACAGCAGCTCGGCCCGCTGGATACATCCTTCTGAGAGATAAATATGTGCAAATTCTTGTCTCGACTGCAGAACCTCCTGCTGCAGAAGGCAATATTTAGCTCTGTTGCTGGAGCGGAGCCGAAAAGCTGTCCGCCGGTCGGTCTGTAGAGAGCAGGCTACATTGACGGAACAGAGCTGTGCGAGATGGGCTGGGCGAGGACGGAGCTGCTTGGGGGTCCCGGCGTGGCAGCGGTTTGAGGGGCAGGTGGGGAGCCGGTCTGAACCTGGGCCTGGAACTGGGCCATCTGCTCTGGGCTGGCCAGGGTCTTCAACAGGGTGTTCTCCTGCTCCAACTGAGAGTTCCGGTCGATCAGTTCCTTGATCTGCTCCTTGAGGACCTCCACCTCCTCACGCACGGCGTACATCAGGTGACTCTTCACCAGGTCCTGAGACAGACAAGAGATACAGGTTCATGACTAATATGTCATCAAATGCACAAACAAGGTCGGGCTCAAACCGATGGTCCATTCGTTAGAACTCAAATGTATCTCTCATATGTAATTCTGGCATCAGGACATTTTTCAAGCGAATCCAAATGGTTTCTAACCCCCCCCCCTCAAAAAAAGGGAAACTGCATTTATGTGAAAATACACATCAAATGCTATTAAAAAGATTTTGGGCTACAATAATTTTACAAACATTGGTGGTCAGAGAAGTGAGGCACTGCACGGCCTTTCAAACAACTACAATGTGCAACCATTCATTCCTATGTTTCATTTGGATTCAGGAATAATAAATTAATAAATTGTGTTGCAAACTAGTGGAACAAACTATGTATAAGACAATTCTATGAAACATGTGCACTGCCAACAAGTTTACAACTGGAATATGTTACTAAACAAGCACAATGACAAAGGAAAACTCGCCTCAATTCTAAGCGCTAACACAACAGACGATTAAGGGAAGCCGTAAATGAGTGCATTCCCAGAGTGACACGTCATTAACCCGTCCCAGATTTAAGCGTGGGCCAATCAGAGGGCGAGGTATTTATAACCAGGCGTGAGAGCCTTCTCGTTTGCCTAGCAACAGTGCTGACAGCAGCAACAACAGAGACAGAATGAAACAGAAAATAAAACTCCCATTTCGTTTTCTGGGGAAAAGGTTGAGAAATAATGCAATAATAAAAGTGAGGCAACAAATGTATTGTTAAGAAAGGGAGATTAAATACATAAATGAGAAAAACTTTTCACACGTTGGTGACGTCTCGATCAGGGCAGAGGTTAGTTTGAGGCGACACTAGTAGAGCACTTTAATACTAGTATATGTAATGTATAACAGTACAATCTGTATATGTAATGTATTACAACAGTAACACTTATTTATCAAGTGCAGAGTACAGATAAATACCAATAATTTTACGCCTCAAACGGCTCGTTTGTGTTGCTTTATATTGACATTATTAGTACACACACACTGATGCCCCTGTCCTCATATGTATTACTTTATAAGCTAAAATATGCAGAAGAGCGTGTCACGGAATGCAATGAACTATCGTTAGACAGCGATACGTAATCAGATGAATCCCTAAATGTTTTCCTCGTGAAGTTTGTCCCTTCGTTATAAACACAGTAAATACAATAAACAAGTTGAAAACGTACCATTGCTTGTTCAATCTTGTTGTCTATGGCCACAAAGCTGGCTCCTGACGAACTGCAAAGAGAAGTGGGGAGAAAAAAAACCATAAAATTAATACATTTTAAAAAACAATCCGTGCCATAAAAAAAAAAAAGCGAGATGCCGAGCCGGAAGCGAGCGGGGAACCGGTCCCTTTGTCTGGAAACAGGTCGTTGACAGGAAGCCTCTGGAAATGCCAAGAAAGCCAACGGCCTGTTTTTGCTGGGTAACAACTCCTCCATCGCTCCCCGGCCTGGCTCGCGTCAGTGTGGCCTGAGGGCACCGACGGCGGAGCATCCGCACACCGCGCGCCACCTCCATCACACAGCGGGCACAGACCCTCACTGGCGCGGGGGACCGAGCCTCGAACGCGGGGCTGCGCGGTTTTTAAATTATTATTTTTTTAAAGGAGCTTTTATAAACGCGGTGTTTACCTTTTGTCGAGCTTGACGTGCGAGCTCTCCGCCTCCAATAACGACGACAGAAACGATATGGAGAAATTCCTCAGATGGCAGACTCCTAGATCCACCGCCACCGTGTAGCACGGCGGACTCATGCTCGTCATGTTTCAGTCTCCGCTAACAAACCAGCACCGCGTCCCGACTCGACCTCCACTCGAGCGGCTCCGCGAGACGCATCCAGCACGCGCTATTCTATGTTCTGTCCGGTGAAGCTCGTGCACCGACAGCAGCGGTCCGAGTACAGTCCAAGGTCAGCTCATCTCGGCTCTATACACTCGCACACACACAAACGCAGAAAAAAATCTGCAGCTTTGGACAAGCCCGCATGGTTTATGCAGCGACGCGCCGTGAAGCCAGTCTCCGATTGGTCGAGAGAGGCTCATTTGAATAATCTACTCAGAAACGCCCCCACCTGCCGCTCAGCTGACCCAAATTTGCATACATTATTCCAAGAGCAGAGGATGTGGATGAAACCGGGGAAAACCGGATGAGAAGGGAAGAAGAAAGAGCTGTAGTGCAGAAAAAAACCCAGACATGGGAAAAACACATTATTCTATTTAAATGTGAAATTACCAGCTGCTAGTGCCACCGTGGACACTATGAACACAGCTAATAATTTGGTTTTATAGTCACTCATATGAAACAATATGTGGAGTCAGTTTTTAATTGATTAATTTATTGTTGGAATACCTTAGAATGTGTAGTATTGTTAAAGACCGCAAGTATACGACAACAAAAAGCCCTTCTGCAAACAATAAAGTAGCATACAGACTATCTGGAAATAGATGCCATAGCAGTGTAGGGACATAGGTACTCAACACTGCCCACAACAAAAATGTCACACATCTAATTGTCTACGCATTGCCGACATCAAGCCACACGGCAGCATTAATTCCAGAGGATAATGATACATAGAAAACACCATGGGCAGGTGTTCAACCAAAATGCTGTGAACACCCATGCAGAGCCATGATGTCCATTCCTATGATGCCCCTATGTGGCCCTGAACTGCACTGCAGGTCTGTGGGGCTGAGCCACATCAGCAAGAACGCCTCAAGTCTCGCTGAGCGCAAAAGGGCGACGACTAGAAGTTCACCATGCAGAGAGTGACACGTTCAAAAACCATGTGCAGATGAACATCAACCCAATGGTGATAGGATATTATCTCGATGGCTACCCTGAATTTCGGTTGGCTTATAAGACATTTGTAATGACATCTTTCATATACGTAATCATGCATGTTGTTTCAATTGATAAACAAAGACATTTTTGACAGAATAGAAACATCATACTCCAGCGTAGCAGCAACATCCCACTGCCTGGACATGTCCAACGTGGTGTTCAACTCCTCAAAAAAACAGTTTTCTTGCAAGATAAATTATGGCATTTATTTTAATGAGATCCCTTTTAAAACATCGGTCAAATGTCTTTAAGACACTGGAGGCCATGTTAAATCAATAAGGTCAATCTGACTAACATTTCTGGCAGAAACATCTCAAACTCCTCCACAAGTAAATTCTCACACACGCCTAAGCAGCAACACAGGAAATACTCAAATCCTGTTTGTTTTTTTAATCTATTAAGACAAGTTCTACATCGAGTTTGTATTAAATCTTTGAAAAATTGGCAAAACAATAAGCAATCAAGCAAACGTGTGGCGAAACAGGTCACCAATTTGAAGTTTGTTTGTATGCATCTTTTTCTTATAAAACGCTTTGGGTTTATACACAGCTCATAGTTATGTTGCAGGCTTGCCTGAGCCTCCACGGATAAACAAGAGGTTGATCGCTATCATGCCCCTTCCGTCTGTCGTAACTGTACTGCCTCATAGTTCTGGATGTGGAGTGACTGCATCGGTTGCCTGAATGGAAGAAAACGTGTCGTGTGTCGTAATAATGAGGAGAAATAATTAAATCCTGAAAACACAGAGCACAGGTCGAGTGCCTTTTAAAGTTATTTTAAATCCAGCACTCACCTTTTAAAAAGGTGGATTTATTTGGGTATCAAAGCACAGGTCTGGCTAATTAAGCACACGTACCAAGAAGATCAAACACATCCTCAATGCATCGATGCAGCTGCTGCTCACCTCCGATAACAAACACTTTCACACTTAAGAAGAAGCCAAATAGCTTAATAAGAGATTCTAAGCCACGATTATCTCTTCCCGTCTCTTCTTTGATTGGAGGGGTTTAGCTCATTATCCAGACCCAAATAGCCAGTTCAACTACATTTCTTGAGGAATAAAAACGAGATTGAACAATCTCACTTGAAACGCACACAAGCACCCAGACTCGGTAGGAGCTACATGGTTCAACTGTTCCACTTTAAAAACGGTCACATGTCAAGGACGACCTGCTTTGAAGAACAAATTGAGAGTATAAACACAGATTTTGTACTGTTTGTAAATTATTGTTTTCAGTTAGGAAATTTACACAATGTTGTCTTTTTCCTTTACAACCTGTACACATGTGTTCCTATTCTACAGCAAGGTGAACATGTGTAGTTTCCATCAGTGCATATGACCAGTTGTTCACAGGTACATGTATTAACTAGAACGGGCACTCGGTGGAGCGCATACCTTCGCCACAGCCACTTTTTTGGTACCTTTTCATGACCTTTGACCCGATCGATCCCAAAATCTAATCAAATGGTCCCCGGATAAGAACCAATGATCCCACCAAATTTCATGCGATTCGGTTTAATACTTTTTGAGTTATGCAAATAACATACAAATAAATAAATAAATACATACACAGCGATCAAAACATTACCTTCCGCATTCTCGAATGCGAAGGTAATTAATGGCCTTCCTTCTTTGCTGAGAAACAATTGCCGAGTGACCTGCTGTGACCCAAACTGTGTGCAGACCAGGGCACTTGGCCGTGTTGTACATATGTGGCATCCCCTTTTTTTACAAAAACAAATGACAAACAGTTTTCAGAGAAGTTCTTTTTGATAAAACTGACAAAGTGTGAGTGGTGCAACATTTTGTCCCTGAAGATCAGTCGCAATACAACAACAATAAAAAGGAGCAAAGATCCTTTTGCAAGCACTTATAATGTGGTACTTGTACATTGCTATACTGTTGCAGGAGAGAGGGTGACTTGATCATACCTGCAAACTCATGAGGGGTGAAAAAGGTGACAACGGGGGGTGCAGGTGACTTTTGTTGTTGTTGTCACCACACCACATCCACGTTGTTTGAAGCCTCAAAGCTTTTAGAACCACAACTACAGTCATTTTATTGTTCTGACCACAAATCTAAATAATGATAATAAACAGTTTAAGAACAAAAGTTCCTCCGCTCTGACTCAGCCCTGTAATGATAGTAATAACAAATATACATTGTCATTATATATAATATGGTTAAAGTCATTCATGAACCAACTTCCTTTGTTTTTGCCTGAACAGTCCTCATGGACTTCTCCCTGAATCTGTTCTGTCTCTCCCTGTTTGTCACGATACTCATATTATAACTTCTATACATATTACATACCTGCCATAAATATCATGATACCCGATACCAGAATTCAATACCATAAAAACAATATGGTACCATAATTACGAGACTGGTATATTTATCTATAATAGTAATAAATAAAACATCTGTATGGTTCACTTTTTACCAACTTTTTCAACACTTAACAAATGACAGTAATATTAGTATTAATACAGCCAGATATGAATGAAACTACATGGTTCCATCATAGCATTGATGATCACTATGAGGCCGTTAGTCTCTGACCAGATGATCCACAGTTCATCAGGATGAGCAGCTGGAGAGTTACAGAACTTTACAGACTGAAACATTTCACTTCTGGCATCTTTGTATTTGTTAAGCCGAAGTCTCTAAAGCTGCGCCACTTCTCTCGCTGTGAGCTGCGAGCTGCGCAGTGTGCGAGACAGCTCGCCACAGGAGCGCGTGCGCTCTGATCGCTCTCTTAATGAAGTATCGATACTAAAAATATTCTAAATCACATCGTGTTTAACGTACGGGTACTTTGTTACCATCGCTACACCGTGCAGCGTGACAGGAGTAGATGTAGCGGGCTAACATTCAAGCTAACCTGAACCCCCAAACGCTGTGGACATCTGAACGCTGATTGGCCGAGACGCGACACGTCCATCAAAGATGTTTTATTGCGAAGAGCAACACTTCACACTTTTCTCCGCGTCTCACTGCAATCTCAACGGCAGCGGGCCAGGTGACCCCCAAAAACAAAACTCTTCGGATCTCCACGATTCACGTGGATGACCTATTTTGAGTTCAAAACGGTGAATTTCACCGAAAGGTGACAAGTTTGCAGGTATGCTTGATGCAAAATGATGGAGCAGATGGAGCAACGTGATGGAAACAGAGTCGTGATAGAGCAGCAGAATATGGCAAGCAATTCTGTGAAAAGAAGAAGCATGCTGTGGGTTTGATTACTCACAATCCCACAGCGATATCACTAGTTGGCACCAACATAGGAACGTCGACTACGTTTCCACACTTTTCTATCGGCAACTATATATCAACGCACCCTTCAATATTTTCCCTATAGAAATAAGCACACGGCAAATGTGTGAATCGGCTTTAAGTATCCTCCTCAGAGTTAATGCTGCCCCTGAAGCCGAGGATGTATGAATGAGAGAACAATATAGTCACTGTAGTGATTGGCTCCAGCAGCGCCACACTGTACCGACTCCCCGGGGAGTCCATGTCTTTACATTACCTTTTGAGATGCTGCTCCAGCTCCCAGAACAAAGGCTTCATTGCCATCTCGTCGTGGCCCTGCGCTCGTGCTCCCTGCACCCTCATGGAGCCGTCCGTCAGCAGGATCATGGGCACTCCAAAGTAACAGAGCAGTGCCTCCTGAGCGTCTTTGTTTAGTGCTTTCGGACCCCCCTCCCTCCTTCTTAAACTCAGTGCACAGATCTCGGTGGCGGCCTATGGATGCACGAGTGAGTGCGGCTGCATAGGGACTCGAAGGCAGCGGGCCAGGTTATGATGACTGTGTGTGTGTGTGTGTGTGTGTGTGTGTGTGCTGCTCATTCTTCCCCGTCTGACATCCATTTGTGTTTGAATGGCTGACTAGTGAGTGCATTACTGGGCTGTGACGTGTGATCATGTGATACTGGGAGTTACATAAACCATCGACGGAGATTAGCATGTGGCCCAGTGATTTCCCTGCTCCGACACCATAAGCCCTCTGCCCTCTATAGCCTGAGACATGTGTGTACAATACAAATGTTGAGCCTCAACTCTTCGACATCCCTTCAGCAGCACTCTTTACTTTTTAAGTGAGCCACATACAATCACGCGTTTAAAAAATAAATCTTTTAAAACGCACATAAATGAAACCAACTGGAATGTAGTTGTACCGAACATCAACGATCGATACTTAAACGTCCACAGCCACGTATCAAAGCGAGATTTCATAGTACAGATTGTCCCAAAAATCAGGAGTGACAGTGATTATATCCAAGACTAAATGTTTTATTTGTCACATGAAGGTTGTCAGATTCACCGAGAGGTCAAAAGCTATCTGGGCTTTTGGTCATCTTGTCAAAACTGCAAAAACAGCCCGGACTCTAAAAAATCATTGTTATTATTTTTGTACACTGTACTTTTCTATGCCAGCCCTCATTGCGATAGACAAGCAACCCTGTGCCTCAGGGTCTTATCTTGTCATTTCTCATTGAAAGGCCCCCTTTAAGATGGCTTAGTGCCTCAGCAGACAGAAAACACAATCTGCACTCGCAGGGCCTCCGCCAGCTTAGAGACAGCCAGCCAAGAAACAACAGGTAACGCATGAGCATAATGCCCGGGATTTCACCTGTCCCTACAGACTTCATGTGCTGGGGTGAATCAGGATCACATGACTTGTGGCTGGGTCATACAGCAGCCTGCTTACTTCAGTCTAGTTTAACAACGGATGAACGGGTTTCAAACACCTTGAATCAAACTGTGACCCTCTGTCACCCTCAATGTATTAAAGTAATACTTTTCCTTATGAACTAAACAAAGTGGAAAATAGAAAACATTTAAAGGCTTGTGATATTCCTGATGTTGCATCCTAACATACCTGCATCCTCATTGCATGGACAGCCAGCACACTTATTGCTGAGCAGTCATGAGTTCTGATTTTGAAATTCCGATAAAACATGAAATATGGCAGTGGTTGTCCATAGTCACACCCTGACTATGGAGAGTGACGGAGCTACTGAGTGAGTCGGTCAAAGAGGCAAAGGAGGAATGATGAGTTGCCATTCTGGGCTCCATACGTAAGAGAGAGGTCTGTGGCAGCGTTCGGGCTGACAGCAGCAAGTCCTGAGTGCTCGCTCTCCACTAAACTCAGGCACACCCACTAGGGAAGAGGCAGAGAAGGAGGGAGTCAGCCAGAGCCACAAGAGCCAGAATGGCCTCGATCCACCACCTCAGCATCGTACTGTCGAAAAGAGTCATGGACACAGAGAACCGATGCAAAGACAAATAAATGGTTGTAATGTGTATTTTTTTCCCCTTTTGTTTTTACTATGCTTAGATAGATATTTAATTTCATTCTCAAACCTGACGTTCTGACTGTTCTTTCCACTAAACATAGCTAATCATCAGGACTGATTTTCAATAGAAATAAATCATTTAAAATGTAAAACGCGTGGTTCTGCATCTTAACTTGTGGATGCACGATTAAAGGAAACGTATCCCGTTACTTCAGAACTTCTGGACTATCTGACTTCTCATCGAGGAAGTTGGCTGAACAAGCAAAAACAAAAACCCAGTTGGGGTCCTCGAACATCCTTGTAATGATTAAAGAAAAGATCAAATGATGCCAACATTATAGTGCACATGCTGCTAAATGCTATCTGTAAATAAATTGCTGGTGTCTGCATTGTTTATTGAGTCACTTTAACACCTTGAAAAAGAGCAGGGACTAAAGCACGCACGCAAGCAGAAGGTTTGAGTAATGTGGAGTGAAACCTGGCATCAGAAGGATTAGCAGCAAAGAACACACAGCGTTGGAGTCCAGACGACAGAGGACAGATGTAATGCCGACCGCAGCGATGAAGACGAGGAGAGCCGGCCCACTGTTGTTGGGTTGGAAAAGCCTGGGGCACTACAGGCACATCTTGTTTTGATTGTCTTCTACTCATATGTATTGGGATATTCCTCTGTGCTCTACGACTTTCAAAATACATCACTGAAAAAATATTCGAACATAGCTCTGAGGTGTTATTGTGTAACCCGTTTGGACCCAACATTTTGAGTTGTGGTAGTAATCGGACACATTGTTGCGCAATCAGATGTAACTACAGTCGCAACAGCAAGACAACTTCAATTTAACGGTTTCATTCAATTGTTTATTCTGGCGTGATATTTCTAGAAGGAGATGTGTTTCGCAACATGTAACATCTAAGAAACCTTTCTTAGGTCAGCGAGGGTTTCTTTTCAGCGTTGGCCAGTGTGACGTCATGGAAAACATCTCAGACACTGTCCTTTCAGGGTCCTCACAAGAGACCGTTTACATTCATCTCTTTCAATTGAACACCTCTTTTACCACGAGTAAATCATATCGTTTAGAATCTGATGGAGGAGAATAGATTCCTCACACTGATGTCTGGGGGCCTCTCTCTCTCTCTCTCTCACACACACACACACAGCTAACAGTGATTCAAGTGTGTTTGTGTTGGCCGGTGGGAGGCTGTTCTCAGTTCACCATACTCCACAGAACCACAAGACGAAGTGAGTCAACTCACGCTCTCATTCGCTCGTCTCCCGCTCAAATCTCCCTTTAACACGATCTGCAGGCTTCGCGGCCAAATCCGTCTCAGCTGGATAAACTTGTAACGTACACAGATGTTTTGTCCGACAAGATTAACATCGACCTACCGCTGATGAGCTGATGAGCTATACATTGACGAATGGTCTCCCTTGTTTAGATCAGGTCAATTATTTTAAGAATGTGTACTTACAAGTGTGTCACCAAGTTCACTTTCATGAAAGGCTAGTTCAGTTAAGTGTCCGACACCGATGTCAAATTCAGCAACTTCTGTGGTTTTTCAGTGTGATTACCACATAGATACTCGTCCAACCCATAACCAACATGGTGTACTGTCTGATTCTGAGGTTTTATTGTCTGTGCCAAATAACATACTATTCACTCTTTCAGGATGTGATTTATTTTCTCTAATAAGTTATTGTGTGTATGGGAAATGGTCAAATATTTGTTGTCTTTTAAACATTTGAGTTTTCAATTTTGTTTTCAACTCTGTTGCCTACAAACATTTCAAACCACGACACTGTTGAGTAATATAAAGTTATAAACAGTTTTAACCTCAGTTGAGGTTTCAGAAAGTAACATCTGCAGCGCAGGACTTTCGCTCTGTACTGTTTGTTTGTTTTCAGCTCAGTTGCTGTTACTGATATCTGCTAATACGCAAAACAAACTGGTTAAAAGTATCCAGATTTAAAGTTTCCATTTTCTTCCTAGCCTTCCTGAGAGAATGTCTCCTATACGTTTCTCTTCTCCGTCTGTTAGCGACACACATCAATAATAATCATGTTATTATTTCTTTAGTTATATACCTCTAGAAATTCCAATTTACTCCAGACAATAATTTGAGGTTATGTTTTCCAGTGCTAATTCACCCAACCAGCCATGGACCTAAACATCTCTGAATACCAAGAATGTCAACTCAAAGCAAACTTATTCCATGAATCATATTTAGGCAACTGCAGGCCAACAGAATCGATTTTTAACCAAATTCATAGAAAAAATAACCATGGTCCTCATTGGTTTTTATCATCCTCATCTTTTAAGAAATCATTAAAAGTTCCTTTAATCCATAACCCTGGCCAAATTAGGCTGCAAACCCGTAACCAATTATCTGCCTTCTCATTTATGTGTATATGCATATGTGTGCATGCTCATGCAAGATCACAAGTAGAGAAGAGGACGGAGCAGTAAATGGTCTTTCAGTAAAGGAGCGATTGAATGGAGATTTATGTTTTCTGCCACAATGGACATGAACATAGGAGCTCAGAAGAATGAAACCTCGTAACTACTTAACTCATTTCTCAAAGGCTCT
Organism: Pseudoliparis swirei; assembly: GCF_029220125.1. Classification (NCBI taxonomy): domain Eukaryota; kingdom Metazoa; phylum Chordata; class Actinopteri; order Perciformes; family Liparidae; genus Pseudoliparis; species Pseudoliparis swirei. The sequence goes on along the minus strand of NC_079389.1, from coordinate 14,648,328 downwards.
TAAATCAGTTTAGATGTTGTACCCTGTTTGATGTTAGTGAACATAACATTGTTGACATACTTAAATGAGACCAGTTGGTTCAGTTGATAGTCAGACGGATGACTTCACTCCGCTCTCCCATGAACCTGAACGTACTGCATTGTACAACTTGGATCAATGAGAGTCAAAGCAAAATAGTTTTACATTCTTACCTGTTTAAGAAAAAAAAGAAAAATTTAAAATCCGATTTCCTTTTAAAGCACAACATTCCTCCTCAGTATAACACACTGATACTTAAACAATAGTATTTTGCTGTAACGGCTTTCATTTTACTATTCTTTGACATTCAAGAAGCCACAGTATTAGCTCTACTAATTGAACAATTTCCTATTTGCACCCAATTGTTTGTATTATTTGCAGAACATTTACTTTGACAGTTGAAACCGAGTAAAGCAGTTTTCAAACTTTATTTCTCACTCTGTCCCATGTAAAAATAGCCCCACATTTAAATGATGGATTAAAGATAACTCCAAAATGCTCCATTATTACACTACTTTCTAGGTAGGTATACACTGCCACCTAGTGGCCAATACTAGGGCCTGTTTTAGGGTTGAATTCCGGATTATTGCTCGCGTTCTGCCAGAATGGCCTCAACTAAACCCAAACTCCATACCCGGTGTTTTCCTTTGTTGTGCAGACAAACAAGCAACATGAAGTCTGCAAGCTTGTATCCCTGTTTTTGGTATTAGACAGAAGCCGTTTAACTCGTTTTGTTTGGTGTCAGACTGAAGCAAAGTTACTTCATGAGTTAGTGGAATTTACCCTCATGTGGTCATGATGTTATTCAATAGCAGAACAGGTTATGTTTTGTTTTTTTAAAGATTTTGTCATACCATTAGTCTGCTCAAATGTTTAGAGAAACCCTTTGTTGGGACACAATGTGATGCTAACAAAGCTAACAGTACAATAATCGCAGTATTATGACTTTTTCAATTGAAGGAAAATCATGAAGTGCATTTTTAGAAAATCATTTCTTATTAGCAAAAGAAATGTTTAACAAAGCCAAAAATATAAGCTCTTGGCTGAGCAAAACCGGTATTCTCTGGTATGTAGTGGGGGTTTTAGCCAGTAGAGGGACTTGTATCATGTCTTTAATTCAAGGCTCCTTAAAATATCCTCTCAAACTGCACTGTTTCCAAATGTGGCTGAATTCAAATACATCACAGATCTCAATCTAGAGCGCTGACCACAAGATGACCTCAACGGGACCCTTTCCTCAGCATCAGATCTCTGCACCCAGGCAGCTGAACATAAAACAAGCATCATCACACAGAACCCTTCACAACCTCCACAGATCATTCATACCCACTTGTGTTTACATGGTATACAACCCGAGAAGGTGCACTTTACAGCCAGCCTTCACTCCACAGCTTTATGGACAAACATATGCTTCTTTTTTTCCTGCTTTTTTTAACAATGTGTATATTTTTGATGTATGCACTATGCATGTTTTCGTTCTACCTGTGAGAAGTTTAATCTGCAAGTCAAGATTTCCAGACCAGTTATCGACAGTCCTCTGCTCATCAGATGTGTCTTATTCAATGAGATCACATCCATATTTCCCCTACTTCGCCCTGTTGGGAGAGGGTGGGCAAAGTATTTGTAAAATGCAAACTGTATGTATGAATCTTAAATACTATAAAGCAACCAGCAAATAATGACGTGTCATTGGCTAATTCTCAAGGAAGCACCATTGAGTATTTGCACTTCTTCAATCCTCCCTTTCAGTTTGCTTTGAGATTTGTTCTGTGAAAAGCTGTTTTTAAACTCTAACAATATGCTCCCTGTGAACGGATTGCAACACAGTTCACGAGTTATTTTTATCCTAAAATCATGAGTCCAGTAGTTTCAAAACAATTTACATTGCTATTTCTGCGACTTAAACGACTCCAGCAACAGATTTGTGACCTAATGATTACAGTACTCAATAAAGTACCAGACCTACACGTGATGAAGAGCCAAGTGTGCTTTATGCATGCAATCAAGAGAAGCAGCGGGCTAGACTTTAAAAAAGGAAGAGAGAAATTGAAAAAAGAAAACTTGGCTGAATGAGGAAGGCTGCAGCAGGGGGAGACCCCCCCTGCTGCAGCCTTCCTCATTCAGCCACCAAGAATAGAGAAGGGGATTAGCTCACACAGAGTGAATGAATATGAACCCCTATGGGAAAAGACACTCACTGGATGGAGCTCTCATGTCAGAACGGCTGAAACTATGAGACTCCCAACACAAACCACATAAATCAGCAGCTAGCCCTGAGACACGGCTCGAGGAGGATCATCAGATTGGTTCAAATATTTCAGCAGGAGAGCCGTGTTGTTGAACAGAGCTCTGCTCACAGCTTCTTTGCTGAACTAATCTCATTAAATGTTTGGGAGAAAGTTTCATCGAGACACAAGTTTTGAAAACAACTGCTGCAAGTTGAATTTTAGTCAAACAACATCTGCCTGGGGGTATCTGACCCTCTGCAGTTTCAAGAACCAACAAGTCCATTAGTGCAACTTGTGCTGCTTTTTTGGGTATATTGTATGTGGTTTCTGGTCCTGAAATCCATAATCAAATCAATAGAAAATTAATCGGAAAATATAATATATTGATTATCAATACGTTAGCCAACAGCTAATGCCCGGAGGTTCCATTGAGTTCCATTGTGATGGGTTCATGCTCTGTTGAGGAAAGATTTGTATGGGCAAAGGTACATTATAAAGTTATGTGTTAAATTATGATCTAGTAAAATCTAGTTTGGGCAAAATCTTGACTAAATACAGTCGTTTGAAAGAAGTGTTTTCACCACAATATATAATGGACATTAGAGAGATAATTATGCCCCATCTCTTGCTCTAAACAGCTCATGATCATTAACATACTAGTGCCAAGACATTACAAATTATATATCCAAATCATTTGAATTTTGTTTTCATGCAAATAACCACTATAGATGCTGAAGATAAAGTAAAAGAATATAACCGATGTAAAGGTCATTTTTTACTTCAGGTAGTTGATTTATGGATGTCGGTGAAGATCAGCTGCTAAAACGAAACAACATCTTTTTTATATGGCTCATTATAATAGGCGATGTATATATGTATATGGTATCAGAGACATGCCGGTGAAAAAAAGCCAGGAATGCGTATGCCGATAGCAAAGTCATGCACTGCATTCTCTACATTTGTGTGAGTGTGTGAGTGTGTGTGTGATTCCTGGAGCTGACTGGACAGTGTTCGAGCCACAGGAATGCCGGCCTTGATTCAGCACATGGCAAACATGTTTCAGGGCACTGGCAGCCCACTGAGGCCTAAAAATAAAAGAAACGAGTGGCTGAACATTAAACCTCCAACACAACTTCAAAGTGTCGTACGTACTACACAGACCTTAGCGTGGTTGGTTTGGCGATATGACGGATTATAACGTGCAACTGTAGAAATCTATTTCCCCATCTTGGCAGACACGGAGGAGAGAGCAGGAGGAAGCGTCTTAATGAATTCAAGATGAGAAATAACTCTGGTAACACGATTACTGGATATTATCGTGGAATATACCAGGTCTGTTATGTCTTTCATGCAACCTCAACATCCTTTTTAAAGTTATTTAAAAAAGCTAGGCCAGCTTTTTTAAATAAAAGATAAACAAATCCTGCAGGAAAATTAAAAGTCTTTTGTTAGTCAGTGAAAACAAAGTTGAAATGATTCTATTCAGGAATCTTAATGCTTCCATTTTTAATTATAGTTTTACCGTTTTGAATATTTTGTCAAGTGTCGGTTTTGATTGTATGCCAGTTCCACATCAAGGAAGAACATAATTAACTGTGATTAACTACGATATGGTTGTTTTCAACTATTTCTTGAGGATATAAAATTCTATCAAATCTAGCAACAGAAGATTTGGGCCACATCACCCACCCCTAGCTGTAGATAACAGGAATTCTCAATTGCCACAATATAAATCCTTCCATCTTTCTGGTCAATAAGCTTGGTTCACCAAAAGATGCTGAGACTTCTGAATTGTTACTTAGGTAAAACTAAGAACAGCATGTTACCACAATACAGTTGCATCTTCAACATGCAGCCAGTTCCCCTTTTCAAACCCCATGTTAACAGCACTACTTTCTCAAGGATCCTGGGTCATTGCCGTTTTCATCCTTGGACCAGAGTTGTTCTTCTGCTTCCATATAAAGTGAGCTGGAGAGCATCAGAGAGGTACTGTACTACCTTTTCTTTGCAGTGCAAAGGAGGTACAAACAGGAAACAAAGAGAGGCAAGCATTAACCCTTACAACAAGACGACACATTTTGTGAGTGATTATGCCGTCATGACCAAAGAGATTCAGTCAATTGATTGTGATGCACGACATGACCCTTCAGTGGAGAAGCAATAAATAAATAAATAAATAATAGTTGAGGCAGCAACCCAACTGCTTCTGCCAGTAATGAACAGCTACAAAAAGAAGCAGAACAAATGACAAGGATAGATTATCGCGTGTGAGAGTGAAAGTGAGAGTGTGTGTGTTTCTTTCAGGGGTGGGAGGGTAATTTTGCCTTAGATGAAAGGCGGGCTAAAAATACAATCCATTATCATCCATTACAGATCATTAGTTTTCCCACTGCACTCTTAAGTGGTACAATCCTGTTTATTGATGGAAAAAATAAACCATCTGAAGGAAGGGCGCGGAGATAAATGAAATCAATGGCGCATCTGCACAGAGCATACAAATGGGGCAGAGGACAAAGACCAGGGGTGACTTATAGAGATATCTAAATGTCTATAGCATTTTTTGACCTCTACATTTCATCACCACAGTAAACTGCTCACAATCTCCTCTTTTCATTCTGCCATTCATACTTTCACTGCCTGGGTTAGAAAGTGGCGTGTAGTGAGACCTCCCTCCCTCCCTCTCGTGCTCATACACAGCGTGTTGCTGCTCTCCTGTGTTCTGGTGTTCTCTGGCTTGGTCCATGTAGTGGGAATGGGGGAGGTGTCAGCGGCATAACAAATAACAAATGCCGTTTACTTTTAGTGCAACTGCGGACAAGCCAGAGCCCAATATGAAAGAGAGAGAGAGAGAGAGAGAGAGAGAGAGAGAGAGAGAGAGAGAGAGAAAGTGTTTTTCATGACATTTATTCGTAGCATTAACAACTCTTAGCGCCTGTTTGCATATTAAGTCCATGGCTAATTTTCAGATCAATATTGCAAAATGATCTGGGAAATTTGGCTTAAACAAACAGCATCTCAATATTTTGATTAAATCGTTTTACAAATAGATTTATTAGGAGGAGTAATTTGGATTTGTAGCATTTAATAAATGTATTTACCAGCACAAACATCATAAATCATCAAGGGTGGTTGTAATAAATAAGTATCAGGACTCAGGAGCACATCATAAAAATTACAAAATAAATCATATTTATGTTATCGTGAAAACATCTTCAAACACCTGGGTTTATTCCAGTTGTTTTACCAACACTACATTTTACGAGATAACGTGAACAAAGCATGTACATTGTATAATTTGCCATCGCCCAATACTTATTTTCACAGAACAGGGCCTGAAAGCAACATAATGCAAGTGAACAGATCCTTGGTTTGTTTGCCGCTAGGATGCTGCTAACTTTACTAGCCCTGGATGTTGTAACATATTACAAGAAAACCATCTATGATAAGGCACGATACCTACTGATGAGGAACTGTGCTGCCTCTAAACTCATACAGCTGCGGTACTGCCTTTCAAGAGAATGTGGCCTAAAAAGACAAACAAACCAATATATGGCCAATGACTGCAACATCTGCACATCAGGTTTGTCAAAGTCGATGGTATAACCTTCCCCAAGCCAACGCTCACTCAACAATGGCCGGATTTATTAGAGCTGGAGCACTGATGCACGACTCTGCTCAGTCTGCTCAGTCTGGTCCGGTCTGCTGTGTCAGGAGACCTGACTCGGTTTGCTCGGTTCAGGCCGGGTCATTTCCTCCGTGTTGTACATTTTGGGGATCTCGTTGATCTCCGCACAATGAGCGACGGGCCCAGCACACATGGGGTATCAGCACTGCCAGGGGGGAGATTACATTCAAAATAGCCCCCAGCAGAGATAGCCATCATGCTGCCAGCCAGGGCCACATTCCCCTGAACCGTCACGTATTCAAACACACACACCAGACCAACAATGGCAATGTGTCGCAGCATCCTCATTCATTTCAATGAGACCATTGCAATGGTTGTGCTTCAACAGATAAAGGCCAAAAACCAGGCTTAACTTTTGCCACAATCCATCATCTTTGGCAGCGTGTTGGTCAGTCAACAAGTCTACAACCATGGTAGCTCAAGGAGCACGTCCCAAATGCTTTAAACCAGGGGGCACCAACCTTTTTGAAACCGAGAGCTACTTCAAGGGTACAAAATAATACAAAGGGCTACTTGTTTGATATAAACTTCCCGAAAAACACATTTGCATAAATCACCTTTTCATAATGAGCCGCCACACGACATCCTGAAGCTCTTATAACTTTTGATTGTTCCGACCAAAATTCTGAACATAGATTGTGCCGAAAACATGTACAGTAATACTAAACATTATAAGAACAATCGGTTCTCTGCACCAACTGTCAGTGTTTGTGCCCTAATATTAATAAGCAGAGTGGTTATGTTTGCGTGCAGCAATTTTTTTTACGCGCTCGATATCCATTGTTAGTCAGAATTTCAGGGTCGACTCACGTGGTTCCTGCGCGCTTTACATTAAATAAAATAAAAGGCTGTGCATTCAAGTTGAACCATAACTTCTGTTCTACCGAACTTAGCTGGCCAAGTTTGCAAACCTACATTATCTCTCTACAAAATAAATGTCTTACATCTGAAGGTGTGAAACAAGACTACAAAAATGTAGATTTCGATAAATTAAAAAAGGTGAGCGAGATATATGAAAGCTTTCTAGAGACAGACGGAGTGTTTTCCCCCTGAACTACCCTGCCTGTGCGGTATGCACTCGGTTTAGCTTTTTCTGAACACAAGAGAACATTGGCAGCCTCAAAAACATCCATAGTCAACAAACGAACATCACAATATATAATATTGCCGATTAGATTGTGTGAAATATGCTTTTAAAATTATTATGTTATCCCCTTTTCTTTGTCCCAAATACTTAATCTAAACAAAACAAGTTATTATACTATTGTACCTGTATCTCTCTTTCGCAATACCGTAAATAAAAACTACTCAGAAATCAGGACTTTTAAATCTACAATAAACTTTTAAATTGATACTTAAATAAATGTTGTTAATAATAACAAACCATACAAACTCTGTCATGAATCAGAAACGGATGCTGGAGCGCTTAAGCACAAGCTGGCAGCATTGCAAAAAGCCAAGTGGGTTATAATGTAAGAGTAACAGCGATCAGTGAAGCAGTTCCTGAAAAGATGAAAATCTCAGCTCCGTATGATCTCATTCACCTCGAGTAAAAGGGTTTTCTGAAAAATGTACGCTTCTAGTTTGTAGTCTCTGAAAGTGAGCATGAGCGGGCATGTGTAGCATGAGCTGAGGAGGCTGTGCTGTCATCTCAGAGTTTGGACAGTTATTTCATCAATGGTGGGGCATTGGTTAAGAATGAGAGAGAAAAAGAGGGTTACAGTTGCAGCCGTCCATATGACTGCAGCGGACGTCAACTACTGGCAATCACATGACGGCAGGTAAACTACTGAGAAATTGACCATGAGCCTAATTCACCAAGACATTCTCATTTGAAACAGGGGATTTGGTTTCCCATAAATGCTACTCATCATCAAAGACAATAATCCACCTGATCCCCCATAGATTTCACATTCTTCAGTGTTAATCATGTGATAACAGCAGCCGTCTAACTGGCTCATAAAGACAGACTGAAACCAAACCAGCCTCATTACATCCCTGGTACCCTATACACTACAGTAAGAGCCAGTACAGGAATCAAATCATCTTTAGAATTACAACTAAGGTATGTAAAACATCCTAAAACCTTCGGTAATAAAGACATTTTCAGACATTGGGAAAATGAGCTTAAGATTTAAGAGCGACTGAAATGTGTGCAATTTCCTGCTGCTGCTGGGTAATTAAAATGTTCAGCTACCTGCCTTCTGCCATCTCAAACTCAATAATGTATGTCTCGTTTCCAGTTTTCTAAAACAACAAATCTGCTGAGCGAGAGCGTGTTCAGCGAACTGTGAACCCAGCAGAAATTGTGCCCTGTAAGGCATACAGTCGGGATTCAAGCAAGGAGTCAGTCTCGTCAGGCGAGGTGAAATGCCGAATCACTGCAGCCACACGAGGCGTCACATCCAGCTGAGCCCTGCACTGTGTCCCACTGAGAGGTCAGGAGCAGCCTGGCAACTGTCTTTCGAGGAAAACAATAACACGATTTTCTTCCTCAGCTGCCACTGAAATCCTCGAGCTTCAAACTGAATCTGAATGCTAAGTTGGCATTTAGCAGTAATTTAAATTAGATTCCTGACTGGGTCAATTGGGCCAACATGTGGTTACAAACAATCAAATACATAGAAACAAAGTAGGGGAAATTATTTCTTACCCATCCTCCTCTCCATCAACAGTCTTGAGACCAGCTGATGCATTTAAGGCACTGGCGGTAGTGGCGTTGCCCTCAGCTTCTTGGCCCTGGCCGGTGTTGAATCCAGAGCCGGTCTCCCCGCCGGACAGTTTGGGCAGCCCCAACAAAGCCGACTGGTGCTGGAGGAGCAGCCTCTGGGCGTCCTGAAGCTGAGTGGTGGTGAAGGTGGGCAGACTAGCGTAAAGGGCACTGGCCTGGGCAGCATGCGCCAGGGCCAGGATGCTGCTGTGGTCCTGGGACAAGTTGGCGCAGGACAGTTGGCTCTGTAAAGCCCCCTGTGGGAGCATCCGACCGCTATGCCCAGTGTTGTGGGTTTGGGGAGCGCTCTGAGGGTTGGAAGGAGGCACACTTGGGACAGACACTTGGCTCCGGTGGACTGTCGTGGGCAGACGGGTGCCCACGCCAGGGTTTTGGATTTGTGTTGAGAGTGACTGTCGCTGCTTCTGCTGTTGGCAATCCTGGCGGACTTGGTGGTTCTGAAGCTGTTGGCCAAGACCTGGTAGTCCAATATGAGGAGTCTGAATGGAAGAGGGCTGCTGGGGCTGTGTGTTAACAAGAGCGTGCGACTGCTGCGGGCCTCCCATCATCTGACATGCTCCATTAGCTGATGCGGCGTGGTGGGACAGAGGTTGAGAAGCTGCAGCTTGGTGTGGATAGGCGTACTCGGGTGGCCTCACCTGCACTGCGGCTGCTTGGGTGGTGGCAGACGGTTGCTGTGGCAGGGTTGCATAGCCCACCTGCTGCTGAACATTGACGAGGCCCTGTGTGGTGCCTGAGGATTGATTAGACACTGCTTGGGCATAAGTGAACTGCTGATTTGGTAAAGCCGCCGTCGGGTGACCACTGGCCTGGAGGCCTGGCTGATGAATGTTAGTGGGAGCCGAGGGGGCCACAGTCGTCTTCACATGTGAATGGGGAATATCCGTGGGGTGCATGTGAGGTTGGGAAATGACCATGCTTACGCCACTGGGGAGGATTCCTTGAAAGCCCTGAGGAGGGGAGGCATAATCATGGGTATGCCGCGATACTGGGGGTCCCCCAGCCTCTCCACTGCACAGGCTCTCAGTATAATGACTTAATGTACTTATAGTGCTACTCACAGAACTACCACTTGTGCTTTCCCTCTCCGAGGCCCCGGCAAAACTCTCATTGACAAAGTGACGCATGCCGAGGGGCCCGGTATCAGATGCAGAGGAGCTGGGCGCAGGGGCCTCCTTGTCGTAGAACTCGGTGCATGTCCATCTGCCCTTCTTAAAGGGTTCAGAGCTGGAGTCCAGCTTCACCACCCTGAAGCGAGAACTGGTGGTAGCCACTGCAGGGGCCGGTGCAGGCTGGATCGGCGCAGATAGTACAGGGGCTGGGGCCACAGTGGTCACAGGCTGCAACGTAGCAAGTCCGACCCTCCCCTGGATCCCACTGGAAAGTCCAACCCCTCCAGAGGCACCGATGGCTGCAGACGTTGTCGTCATAATGTTGCTGGAGTTGGTGTTTTGGCGTTTCTGGACCATGCCGACATTAGTGGCGGTTATCAGGTTACCCCCTGCTGACGCAGCACCAACTCCCCCCGTGCTCCCCATCACATTGAGAGGAAAGCCACCACTACTAGCGCTCACACTGATCCCCCCTCTTACAGGCACGTTGGTAGAGCTCAATATATTCACATGACTAACAGTGCTCGTCTGGGGATTAACTATGCCAACGGCCGCGCCCATAGCGGAGCTGTGCATTCCAGGGGTCGATCCTGGGACCACAACCCCCACAGGCCGAGCAGCAATACCCGGAGGGGCAGCTTGGGAAACATTCTCTTGAGGGACCCCCGCATTTGAAGGCATTTTCTGGTTGACACAAGGTGAAGCTCCAGAACTGAGGGCAGCCGACGTGCTCCCAGGCCCAGAGGAGAGGGGGTAAACATGGGCATGGTTGTGATAATGAGGATGGTGATGGTGCACCGTGCCGTTCACTATGGCCCCGCCATGCTGTTGAGCCTTGTTCAGGGCATTGGGGTGCGAAGGCTGGTTCGGGGAGACAGCTCCGGGGGTCTCCGCCTCGTGGAAATTATTCAGCGTCTCCTCCGAGGAGCTCCTCTCCGCTCCCACTATGTCGTTGGCCCGGGAGAGCGACACATCCAGGATCTCAGAGGAAGAGAGGTCCTCTGTGTGGGACTCATCCAGGTCATCGTAGCTCTCCGTGTCCTCTGCAATACTGTTGTTGGTGCTCACAGAAATTTGTGCAGGGGTCACACTTGTGATCTGGAAGCCGCTCTTCTTTTTTATCTGCGCTCCGACCGACTGCGTGGGCTGCGGATGCAGATTCAGGCTGTGGGGTGGAATATGATGGGGACCCGGGGAGGAAGAACCAGCAGGAGGTTGGCACTGAATCAACAGGGAGGCTTGATACTCATCGGCTGGGACGTGACTGCTGTTGACCACCGGGTTCGCCGGCGTTGACGGCGCAGAGCCGCTCCCGCTGCCCGCGTTGCTGCCCCTCGTGTGAAAGACAGCCGGGTGCGCCATCTTTCTAACACTGCCAGAGTCTCCTGCGGCGTCCGGGTGATGCATTTCGAGAGAATCTGGAGGGTAGTTGGTCTCCGACAGTACGCAATAGGGCTGCGATTTAACGGCGCCGTCTTGACGAAACTTCGATCGACAGACAACACACACACACACAAAAAAAGTAAATACGTGAACCAAGTGTCGGCTGTTTTCAATGTGCCGACATTCACAGCATCTCGCAGACACACGAGTCCCAGACGATCCGGTGACAGTTAGCGAGGCAAAAGGACGCGAGTGGCCGCTCACCGAGAAGCTATAGCGACCTCACACGTCAGCTGGTGCCACCGGCGGTCTCGGGCTGCGCCTTATTTACGAACAAGCCAACATGGTGTATAGTTTTGCAAAAAGAAGCTACCTCGGAATGATGCCTCGTGCTAAAAGCGGGACAGCGCGAGCAGAGGAAGTTGTCCGTGTACCGGATGCTAGCTTGACAGGAGAGTAAAGTCAGCGAGCTAGCCGCCAGTCTCCATCACCGGCTAGCTAAACACACACTACGGCTCCTTGGCTGCTGGATTTGCTTAAAGGAGAGAAATTGTAACTAGGCAACCTTTCATCCGGTGCGCGGCGACGTGAAAACCGATCACTTCACGGACGCGTCCAAGTGTTTAATCCATTTCAGTGAATCCTTGTTTTGTTGTAGTGTTGGTTTTGCTGTATCACGGGTCCTCCCCAGTGGTAGCGTTGTTCGGTGTGTAGCCTCCTGCAGCGCTGCTGTGGCTGTGCGCGGTGACGGGGCTGGAGGGGAGGGGTGCTCCGGAATATGGCGACCGCGCATGGTCTCTGCTGCCAGACATAAAGCAGTCTGGGAGAGGCGGGGACGAACCCAACGTCAACATGGACGGAAAGAGACGGAAATAGCCGAGGAAAGGGCTCCATCTACCCCAGGAACCAGAATGAGGATATTAGGGTTGTTTTTTTTACTCTTGAACTTTACGAACGAAATTTAGATCGATAGATTTGACAAAATAAATAATGTAATCATTTTGTAAAATATGGTGTATTTTTTTTTACAACTAACAGACAACTAACTAATATCGAAAAAAGTAGCTTGTCAATAAATAATAACAATACAATAAAGTGACATAGTGGCATAATAATTAACCACTCTGAAAGGGGCCATCCTGAGTATGACTTATTATATGTTTTTATATATTTTGTTAAAATGACCACTGTACCTAAGATTTTTTTTTAAGTGATTCAATTTGTAAATTGTGATCTCAATACATTGTGTATATATTCACAGGTTGATGCTAGTTAATAATCAAGAGATTTGAGTTAATCACTGCAGAACATGTGAAATAGTAAAATGATTACTTAACGAAAAACAAAAACAAAAAGTCCTGGTTATAAATATCCTATCAATGATCAACCTACTGAACATTTGTTGTGGATTGAGAGAAACATCAACATCAACAGGGTTTCTGAAACAAAGCTGGACAGAGCTGCTAGATCTCTCTGCAGACACAGGTGTTAACTACTAAAAGATTATTCTACACACAGGTACTGTTTGGGGCCTCTCTCTCTCTCTCTCTCTGTCTGTCTCTCTGTCTCTCTCTCTTTCTCTCTCTCTCTCTCTCTCTCTGGTGTGTGTATGAGCTTGTGAGAGGCTTAGAGAAAATGTACACATGTGTTGGTCTGTAATGTTGTCCCTCCATAGGTCAATGAACTCTGGTGTTAAACTGATCAAGCGTCTCCATTGACTGTGTTCTGGTGTTTTCATAAATGAACATGCTTTATAGTCCATGTATCTAAAAGCAAGGGGGCATCAAGAAGGCAATTCAATTGAATGGCCTGTCAGAAGCAGGAGGCAGGCAGTCAGCAATAAGACACCCCATAAAAATGTTCTAACGTCTTACATTTAAAGCCTGATTTTGGGCTCAATGTAATGCAGTATATATTTAACAATAATATTAATACTAATAGCTTTCTCTGTCCAGGCACCATAGTACACTCCATGAATCTGAATGTATTGACCAAATACGCCGATGCTTTCATTCAAGTGACTTCATTTCCCTGAGACTTGTGTTCTGTAAAAAAGTGTGAAAGCCTTGAAGAAAGTGAGAATAAAAGAGCAGGAATAAGAGTGGAAGGACAGCGTCGACCTATAGTGATTGGTGACGGAGGCGGGGGAGTGAGAAGGGAGAGAAGAGAAGTAGAGATTTACTGACAGGCCAGCAGACAGGCTATATCCACCGATACAAATGATAGAGAACGAGAGACAGCAGGAGCCGAGTGCAGTGTAAGCATCTGGTGCTGTCAGCAGCTTTAAATCATACTGGCACTCCACAACAACAACAAACACACAGCACTATTGTGCCACCCGATCTGGGGCGGATGTACTTCGACCTGCTTTCTGGCAGTGATTATGCAATGTCATATAGTGCCACTCCACGCTCGCAGCTACAGTATAAGGGTAGCTTTTTTTATGTAGCTTTTTGGTGTTGTCAACAATAATGAACAATTTATACTCTAGACTCTTTTTTTATTTTGTCATCACGTTTGTGCTCTCTTTGAAATTAGTAATCCACAGTGTATTCATATGAAGAATAACACTTGTATGCTCTATATGAGAGATTGAAAGATATCTAGCTGTTGGATTTGCCTTTAATTAGTTGTTTGTAATTTAATTCAAGAACAACTGGGTAGTTCGGGGAAGCTTTTGCTCAAGCTATTAGTAAGATATTGAACCCCAAGTTGCTTATCAAATGTAAGTTGCTTCTGAAAAAAAGCATATTATTAATGAATGAATTAGTTGCAAGTAATTTCTGGGAACTTCAGCGTAAACCATGTTGGGGACTAAACAAATGTTAGTTACTAAAACACTGCAAATACAATGTTGCCATTTGACATCATTGCTGCTTTAAACTTAAACTCCACTATTGTACATTGTCGAAGAAATTGTTGCACTTAATAGTCCACTCCATTTATCTGTAAGACTTTATTTCGAAAATAAATGATGAAGTTATAAAATATAATTCCTCAGAGATTAAACAACTCCAATACCAAACACAGTTGATAAAATACTTTTATTGTTGATTACATTTTGCAGAAACTTCTGAACATTTATTTGAGGAGAATTTGAAATAATCCAATTATAGTATTTGATAATGTTTACTCTCCAGCATGCACTTCACGACTGTGCATGCAGTGGGAATTTGAGAAAAAAACTATTTTGTGGTCTGTGGCATTATTTCTGCGAGCTGGACGTATGGATATAGTCAGTCATTGCCTTCTGAAGTACAAGCAGATACGAGTTTTAAGCATTTAAAGATAAATCTGTTGGAGCAGAGCGGTGATGACGGCGGTGGAACCAACCTAACATTCTTGAAACAACAGAGGCTTGGGTCGCGGAGAGTACAGGGCCAAGCCCAGTGATGCGAGGCAGGGTGTCTGTGTCTCTGTCTGGGACTTGTGTCCACTGAGCCTCCCAGCTCTGAATGGAGACTAGAATAGATGCTGGCTTTATTTTCATTGGACAGCCCTCCCAGTAGAAAATCACATCATGTGTGACTGGATGTCTAACCCAGGACAACCACATACATTCAAGAGTTTTTCTTTCCACACGTACTGTAGTCTCAACCCATCTTGGCACCGCTGTACATCACTGTAACTACCAAAGAAAGAAGAAATATTATGAACTATAAAATCCAGTAGAAGATGTAATGTTTATGAACAGAGTAGGCGTTCCAGTTTAGCATTTTGTATACTTTCGCAAACTCATATCATGTGGATTACTAATGGACAGAACAAAAGCATAATGCTCACACCGTTACACATTATTAGATGTTGCACATTATTGCATTGGATCATCAGGCAGACGCAGATTTTCTTTTCTAAACAGTCCAAAAAATATCAATAATAAAGACACCGGCCTTAGTGAGGTAATGTTATGCTTTACTTCATAACCCCTGTTTTATGTTCCAGGTAAATGTAACATGGAACACCCTCACAGTCAGAAATATACAGTCAACCTTACAGTGGTTTGTTTTTTTTGGAGCTGAATGAGGGTAATGCCTGAAGACATGTTATTTCCTCTTGTGCAGCAACAACCATAACGTGTTGTGGTATGTACTTAATGATTAAAGTATGATCTCACTGTTAAATAATAATATAGAGTAATGATACACATTGAAGCTTTACTTGACATCTTATTTGTGTGAATGTCTTGAAGTAAGAGCCTGAGTAAGAGCAGATAAATTGCCTTAAAGATAATAATGTCTGACAGATTTCTGTGTTAGGACTTTAAAGTAAAAAATCTAAATCATTATAAAATGGGGTTTATTAATTCATTACTGCATTGACAGGCAAGCAGCACAATAAATTAATCAAAGCAGGTAACCTTAGATCTGCATGCCTGACTAATGAGTGAAAGGAGAACTTGATAGCAGCTGGTGGAAATACTGTATTTAATAATGAAGGAGAGGATCTAAGAGGGTACAGACTCACGTTCAAGACCACATAAACAATGCTTGGAAAAACTACTTTGAACAACGGAGGACCATGTTGCTAGGAGTAAAGAGATGTGTTTGTAATATGTGCTTGAAATAGGTATTTATTCATGGTATGTACATTATGTCATGTTTTATCTTCAAAGGAAAAATCACAATTGAATAGAAGCATGTGTTACTGATCACATACACAAACATGACTTACGGTGTTTAAATCTCTCTATTTTATATAGTTGGTAGCCTTGTTTCAGGATTTAATGGCCGGTCAAGTGAAAATCAGTGATATAATTGACTAAACATGCATCTCAATGACTTGGTAACATTTTAACGTACCAAAGTTATAATAATTCTATCAATCAGACATGTTTTTTAAATCAAATGTCCATATGATAAAAGCTGTTGTATTTCCTTCGATAAGTTATGCTATCTTTCTTTTTTATAGCACCACCATCAGGTCAATCCATGTATCTGTTAAATACTAACAGATACATGGATTGAAAAGAAGATGCATCCTCTGTCAAAGTTTCATATAGCTCAGGAATGCAATCTCAAAAATGGAATAGAAAACTTTCACTTTATTTTGTTGTTGTCTTTTCACCACAGATACAACACATATATACATAAATGAAAAACAAGTACAAATATCAACAATACAAATAAAAAATGGGGTCTGGTTTGCTCTGTCCTCTCAATAGCATTATTAAACTTTACTTGTTGACAGTTGTTACTGTCTCTAAATGTGAAGTGCAGTGTGTGCTATTGATACTAGATGGGAAATACATCCAGCATCTGTGTACATCATGCAGGTTTTTAGCTCAAACAGCTTTGCCTTAAAGCTGCCAGATGACCTCACACCTCACATAAACTGTTGACATAGAACAATATTAATCAGTTCTCAATAATTACAATGTTCCATACCAGCATAATAGCACTGTTCTCCCATGGAGACGTCCGGCAGGATAATGGACTTCATCACAAAGCACCCATCATCTCAGCATGGCTCCAGGAACATGACGTCAGCCCGGTAGAAAACCTTTGAGACCAAGTGAAACAGATCATCTCAGAACGTGTCACCCTTAACAACAGCTAATGTAGAAATCAAATGATATCAATACTTTGTTTACAGTGTGCTGAGACAAAAGAAGATATTTGAAAAAGTGGTGTGATGAAAACAATGACATCTGCATCCCTTTCTCTTCATGGGCAGATCCCCTTCTGTGCATGAAAATCAAAAGACTGGAGAAGCAGATTCATTTGGATTCTCTTTCTGGTACACAACAATAAAACGACTGCATCTGTATCTTCAACCTAAGAGCTGCCATGGCAACAGTCCTGTGTAATGCACTGTGTGAAATACATTATAACAATGGGAATAATGTGCTTGATCAGGCGATCAAAAATGCTATGATGCTTTTGATATATGGAGGTGTTTTAGCATCTGCAGGTTTGGGTTTGTGAGTGGACACAATTTAGTATGAATCAGTCTACTGGCATTTAATTGTGTGGTTGATTTATCTCTGTAGTCTGGCCCCTAAAATACACTCACTGTTGACAAGAAGTGCCTACCTCAAATCGAGGATGCCCTTGGAAGGAAAGCCAAAACCCTCAGCTGGTGCCAAGCTCATTTTATCCCTGATGAAAAAAGGCATCCTGAATCTTTCAACCAGCACAGGACTGATAGAGGGTTTCTAGAGTTTCAAGCTTTGGGTAATAAGAGGAAGTTCTGGCTTCATTGTCCGATGGACATATAAACCCTCTTTCAACACTTTCCAATGATGCAGATAAACTGCGGCCAGCAGCTGGGACACTTTGGAGGCTGTGACTCGATGTCTTGACGTGGACGAGCGTTTCCTGTGCGTCAAGCTTTCTGTGAATGTGCTGACGGCTGGTCAGCCAAAAAGAGGATACTCTGAGTTTTCTCTGAGTGAAATCTTTGTGTTGCACAGATATGCCTGGTTTGTTATTGGTCACACTGCTGAGTGATCCATTTGGGGCACAGGGAGGTTATATTGATCCAAATCAATAGACCAGTGCCTGAGAGTGCAGGTTGAATGCCACTCAAAAACTAAACCAGTTAAACATTGGTTCTTCAGAGTGGTGCTAGAGGTAATTAGGAATTAAAAGGGCGTATCCGCTTGGGAGCAGGAATTTGTTTAGCACTTTTAATGAAGATACTTCTATCAGACCGTGAGGTACCTTCTTGTGTCTGAGTGATCCAAATGGAAAAAAGATAAATTCATGGGGAAATTATTGAATGTCAATTTCCAAATGTTATCCTGATGGTAGTAGACCTACAGAGCAAAGGTCATAATGTTCCAAAGAAATTTATGATTCATCTTCTGGGGACGATAAATGTACAATGTCTTGTATGTGCTGGCATCTGTTGCACTAGAATCATCTTTTTTACACATCTTTAAAACAAGCATGATGCCCTTTGTGAAATAAACATATTATATAGAAGAGGAGAACAGTTCTGGCTATAGAGTCTATAGAAAGCTTCTTACTGCTATTTCATTCCTCCGTTCATACAGTATCATATGCAGTTCTGGTAGTTGTCCACAAGGTAGCAATATATACAAATCAGCTGCAGAGTTAGAGGGAGATGCTAAAGTATTTAATTACTCCCGATGCTGTCCACCACTAAATTAAGATGCTGTGTTTTAGATAATGTGTTCTTCTTTCCCCTCCAAACAGCTCTTCACTCTGACATTTGCATAAATGAGAAAATGTTCTTCCAGATCTCTCCAGAGATTATCTTAATTTAGTCAAAACCTTCAGAAATTTCCCAAAAGAAACTACAATGTATTGTTTGCTTGCTCTCAAAACCAGCCAGCAATATTATATTTAGCCAATCAAAGAAAATCATATGTTTCAGATTGCAGTAATGAAGAAAACTGCCCCACTTGATTTCTAAATCCAATTATTGTTGTTTTTATATATTCAATATGGTCATAAATGTTTTATTTTCACTCTTTGTATTTTCTGATGCAGTTTTCAAGTGCACTAATTACATGTGTGTCACACTCAAATGATTCATATGAATTATTACTCTGGTCTCAAGCTCTGCATACATAATGTATTGAGCAAAAAATAATAAGTGTAGTGTTGAAGTGGCTCACCTCCTCATATGATACATAACAGCAGTGACGTCAAGTGATGGAGGGCTCTTAAAATCTCATTTATTAAATCTTATATTTAACAAGAAAGCGTCTCATGTTAAAGGAATATATAGAGGAACAATTATATAAATAACATAAATACATGTGCTCTGTAACTCCCACCCCTTTGAATCAAAGTGAAGAAGTACCAAACGTTTGAGCATGTATGTATTGTTTTGTTTGGCGATAGCATTACATATATAGGTCTATGTCTCTTTTTCTATTTGTGATTATATGAGGTTTAAAATTCTAACATATACGTAATCATCATGTTTTTAATTGTGAAGTTGTTCTTGGAAATAAACCCACTAACTCTTATCCCAGCAACAATTCAAATCTTTGTATAAGATACGAGATCATCGCCAACATGTGAAGTGGACAGACGGGTGATGCTGCAGGACCAACTGGACAGTGTCATTGTAAAAGAGTGCAAGTTGTCTATTGATCCACATGGTGATGCTACCAGTCTTTGTCAAGAGAAAACTGTTTATTGAAATAAATACACATTCATAAATATTTTAATAATGACAAATGACAATGTATAGAAATGCAAATAAATGGATTGATTATAGTAAATCAAAAGTGTGTATTTATTAAAAAAACGTAGGCTCCAAGTGCATTACTACATCTAACTGTTTAATTAGTTTAATTAATGCAAATGTACTTGTTGTTTGTTGTTTTAATCAAAACACACTGCCTAGCAAATAATGTTCGTTTGTAGTGTGTTAGCGCTCTGTTTAATGATGGATGTTTTGCATTGTCTTCTTGGGTATTTAATCTGTAAACAAGGTTGATATTATTATGAAGGCCAAAAACGAACTGCTCTACCCTTTTTAACCTCCTTATCCTCCATCTCACTTTGCAAGGTGTGTTTCTTCTGTGTGGGGATTTTATTTAATGCAAACAAATTAATAGCCAACATGTATACCATACCTACACATGTATCAGATGAAATGATGGTGGTCTTGAAGCTAGATTGATGAAATCACATTGCAAGTGATATATTAACACACAGTATGTGATTGTCTAACTAGAAGGATATATGTCATGTAATTTTAATTGGTTGCCTGCAGTTCCCCAAACCACACACACACCTGAGACAGTCTTTGACTTAATCACGATTTTTTCAGTTGCAAATTATTGCACATGGGTGACTGGACCAGATATTGCAAGAATTCACAACATCTTGGCTCTCCTTGAGCCTTTGCAATCATCATACATTTAAATAGACACCAGAGAAGGCTAAATACAAGAGTTTCGGTAATTTCCCACTAATTTCCATGAATTAAAAAAACATGTAGACCTACATAATTTTCCAAAATGGTTGTCCCTCATATAAAAGAGGAAGCAAATTAAGAAATAATAAATACTTTTATAAACAACTCCCTAGTCTTCCGACGAAGTATTTCCATCACTGTGTCATTTATTGTGAAATTTCACAGGAAGTTTTATTTTGTAGTTCTTCTACTTAATTGGCCTTTCCTGAAACGTGACCACATTTAGACATTAAAGTCGCACCGCGCTAGATCTTCCTCGTCTTATCAGGACAGTATTTTGAAGCTCACGACATTTGAAGTATGTCAAACAAAGCGGAGGTTAATCTAACTGGAGTCAAACAAAGCAAAGGCGTGTGGCTTGTTAAGGTTTGTTCACCTTCACATTCAACCAACGACGGTCAACGTTAAACAGTGTCACGTCACCCACGTCGAAAACAATTTGATGGAAATTCATCGTCAAAGCTGATATTAAGTAACATGTTATTATTGCGTGTGTGAACATATTTAACCGGGAAACTTAACGTTAATGATACAAGTGACCTCCTTAAATTGCCATTTATCTCTCATCAGGTTCCCAAGTATTTATCTGTGCAATGGGACAAGGCCACAGAAAAGCGAGAAGTTGGAAAGATTACCATCGGAAAGTATGTTGAAAAGACGTGTATTACATGTTGCTTAAATCATGTACCCATGTTTATCAGTTTCAGTGATGGTTATTGTTTTTTCTGTCTTCCCATTCACCTGACAGGAAACAAGGCAAAACAGACGTGAGACAGCTTCATACTACACTGCACAGACAGCCAAGTGCTTTTCTAAATCTTTTTTTCACCCATTCATACTGCATTTATTGTGAATTTTCTATCATCAAAGTTATTCACACATTATTTGTCATATTACCCCCCCCCCCACACACACACATATACACACTGCCCATCTTCCTCACTGTGAGAAATATAGTTGGATCATATCAAAGTAGACTATATCTAAAGAATCAAAGTGTTGATTGTTTTATGAGTAGTCAGCAGAGCCCTGACTCAGTGGTATTTCCTCAGGTATGTTTCACTCTGAATGAGGATCTGACTACCCTGGGCTATGTGGGGGACAAGGATGCATCGCTGAAGGTCCCGAGAGTCCACCCCTTCACTATGCACACAGCGGGAGGACAGACCTTGGCCATCTTCAGTCAGAGCGACACAGGTCAGTCTTTAATTCAGGTCTTTCAGCCCTAGTCTCTGTGCCGGATAATGGCATCTGAGCACATGTTTAATGGGGGCTGGAGGGTTCAAACTGAAATAGATTTGACGGTGTATGATTCCTGTGTAGGTCCACAGGGCAGTGTGGTTTGTGAGTTGAACGAAAGTCAATATCCTACACGGATATCATCTAAGAAGTTGAGCAAAAATATGTATTCACACAAATGTCTGAAATTAGGTTTTAAGGTTTGCTTGAAAAACAAAAGAATGTGGATGTTGCCATTTACCAGAAAAGGGGGGGAAAAATATAAAACTTTGAATGTATTTTAGACTCAAGGCAGAGGTTAATTTACCAAAATGAGTTGTTGATAAAGCTGAAATCGGTAAAAAGCGATCCTAGACCTTTTTGGTTGACAACTAATCGAAAGAACCAAAGGGCCTGAAGTCAGGATCGTGGCACCTTACATTACAGACGTATCTGTCTTGAGTTCTTCTCGTCTCTTAGGTTCTCTTGCTTTTAAAGAAAGCTTGTTGATGGATTCAACATTGATTGGGCTGTAAAATTCATGAGAATACTCCAAGGTGCTTAAGATAAATGGAAGACATGTGCTGCCAGGCATGATGCGTCATACATACATGAACCAGAGGGATTGGTAGACCTGGAGCTTAAAAATAGCTGCATCTGTATGGTTTGGTGTCTCTGAGCATGTGACCTGGTAAATTACAGAAGATTAAGGTGTTATTTTGTATTACTTATATTCGATTAAATCATTTGTCAGACTAATGATAGTAAATAATGATACATAAAATGATTCTATGAAGCAACCATTTAAAAGGGAAATTACAGAAAACATGTTTTAATTTCTTCTGAAAAGGAATTACAATTTTTTTTTAATTGCCTTTGGAAAGGAATGAAATCCCATAATGCAGTGATCACTTTAATTTAGAGAGACTGTAAATAACTAGCTGGGTGCAGGCTGTTCAAATTAGAAAAATGTCAAAAGCAATTCTGTACCCAGCAGGGTGCCAGTGCTCTGTAACAACGAAATGACTGCCTCTCATTGTATTTTAAGTTTGCTTCTTGACATATTTTGAGCATAAGCCAATCGTGACCAAAGTAATGTGATGTTTAATGCTTAAATATTGACTGGATGGCAAGTTGCCAAAGCTCTATCCATGATGGGAAGTGTGAACCAAATGGATCATTGAATAATTCTCAAGTAAAGTTTAGAGTGCCAGGCTTTAAACCTTTAGGTGAATCATAGGCTAGTGTTGATGAGGAGGGAAGGTTTTGCAGGGAACCCAGAGTAGTTCGGGGGAGGGGGGGGGGGGGGAATGAAAAAATTGACAGACAATATTAGTGCAGAACAATCATGGTTCAATAGGCAAATCAATTAGGTTTACAGTTCATGATCTATGGCTGTGCTCCAACTGAAAGAATAAATTGATTTTGTTCTGATTTATGATGATGGCGATGACGGTAGATGTTTCATTTTGCTCAGGATATTGAGCGGCTTTCTTTCCCCGAGTGTTTTGTAAATAGTAACAATGTGTGTGTGCTGTGTTTGGCTGGACGTGGCCGCCGGCGGTGCTGAACCGTGATGGCTATGTGTGGCCGTAGATTCGAGGCCCTTACCCAGTTCCATCATGTGTTCAAAGCCAATTTCCATATCTGCAGCTAATGTTGATTTGAAGGTGTATGTGTTGCTTTAAGTGGCCAATTCCATCTGTGATTAACGTGGGTGGTTCAGATCTTCAGTGCATCTGTTGTCCTTTTTTTTTTAAATTGTATTTTTCAATATTGTGTTTTGGGTCTACTGTGACAATATCAGGTGCCGGTTGTCAAAGAGGATCAATAAGCCAGCCCACTGTGCAAATAGGTTTTCGTTCATTAGTGAATTCAATCATACTTCTACACAGAAAAGAGTAAAGACTCATACAATTAAATCCCCGTAAAGTTTTCGAGGTGCCAGTACAAGAAGCAAAGGGAGTTTAACATGAATGATCTCATTGATTTAATTTGTGAGTAACAGCCAAGACAAACAGGAAAACATCAAGATAATGTTCACATTAAGCAGCTGAGCAGACGGTAAAACAAGATGAAGGCGGACCTTGGAGAACATTGATTAGATTATTTATGTTTGCAGCTGCGGACACTGAAAAATAAATATCGCAACACACTTGGGAGGAGAAGAAAAACACTGGAGCTCTTTAGATTTGGTATATCACGTTTAGTCCAATCATAATATAGACAAGCTAAGTCTGAACTGATTATGCTGTGGATGTAGTGAAAATGAAAAATATGGAAAGGAAAATATATAAAAGGGCACCTTCTGTATAAATAATTCATGCCATGGAAACTAATCAGTTCCTGTAAAATGTGTGCGAGTCCACACTTGACAACTGTATCCTTCAGCTTTTGGAGTCGGATAATAGTATGCAGTCTTTTTAAATGTTTATATTTAACTCTATTTACTAATGGCACTTCAGGTGAGTACAAATAACAGTGAAGTCCTGCACTTTATTTATATTGTGAACATAATAGATTTTCGGTCATCTTCAGTGAAAAGCTTATTGCTATCCTTGTTTTTTGTACATTTTATTACTAAGTCAACATGATAATGGCACTCTTTTAGTATTTTATCACCCAAATCATTGTTGATGCTAGTTTGAATCCAGTCCGGGGTCTCATTCCCTCTTTCCGTCGTCATGTTTCTGATGCATATCGATTGTTTGTTGTCAGTTAGGGCTAAATGTCAACCTTCATTGATATAAATGGAGTGGACAAATTTATATAAAATCAGTCAGTATTACTCGATGCAGGACAACAGCGTCACAAACTCCAGCCAGTTCAGTTTCTGCAGCAAGTTCAGTTTCAACAAAAACTGTATTACTTTAAATCAGGTAGGATTTATTGCAGGGCTGGTGTATTGGACTGCATTATTCAATGAACTGCCCAGATGAAAAAGAACCAGAATTTCAGCATGTTAGTGTCGTAACAAAAGATGTTTTCTCATCCGCTACATCTCTAGTCTTTGTCAGAAAACTGACCCTCAGAACTTTAATGGAAATTGAAATAAAGCTTTCTTTGTATCAGGGTGCATCTATCAGCCACAAGGTGTATTATTTACCACACTCGTGCACTTTAGATTCACACACACTTCCTTGTGCATTAATACCGCCTACATGTGATAATGGATTTTTCTTTTTTAGCAGCACTAGTAGAATTACGAAAGCTTCAGGTTTTTATGGAGGATTATCAATATAATATTCCTGTGTTTGAGAATGTGTAAACATGGCATTCAGGGGGTGTAACTCTTGTTTTTATTTCTCTTAAATGTGTCGCTGGCTTGACTATGAACATCCACTGGAAACAAGAAGAAGGATAATGTTCTCTGAGATGTGGTGCTGTGTAGTCTCTATTTACCTGATCGACACTAGACGACTCGTCCACAAGAAGGTGTGCTGTATGACACGCTCTCCCACTTACTTTCCCACGAACGCCACACACATGCACGCAGACGTGGGCACTTTCCAGCCTCACTGTAATGTACTTTTGCCTCACACCTACTCAAAGTTGACTGATTCTTGACACCTCGGACAGAGCGAGGCTTCAGAAAAAAAAATTGAGAAATCTAGTAAAATATATTAGCAACTATCAGCTTCCATTTTATGTGGAAGAGGCATGGGATGATAACGAAAAAAACATTTCATGTGACATTAATCCTGGCCAAAAGAGGATATTATTCAGATTTTTATTATAGGATATGCCTAAATTTAACTTTTATTTATTTATTTATTTTTGAAAAAAGCAATCTGAAATACGGTCAACATAATGCAAACAGTATTTTTAAAACGATGCTCTATTTATTACTTCTCTATCATAATGAATATCTAAATGATGGCTGTAAAGATACTTCAGAACGATTATTCTGATAATGTAAATTCACCGTGATCAATTTATTGTGAGTGTTTTCTTTTTTCATTACGATCTGCAATTCAAACCGATATTGTCCCATTCTTAGTGTCAGTCTCACCAGATGTACTTCAACGCACACATCCCATAAAATATGATGGCACCAGTATTGTATTTAGGGATATCAACGATACATCATTAATCCATTAACCTCAGAATATCTTTGACTGGGAACGCATGCTGATTTGTAGGTTGATTTAATGCTAACCAAGTGTTCGGCCGATGACGCATTAAGTCATTTAAAGTGTTTGACTAAACAAGTGCCGGCATTTGTTCCAATACCAAACTCCCTGAAATGGGCTCGTTTAGCCCTGCCTGTGTCCCCTTGTTGGAAAAGATGTAATCTAGCCAGCTATGTAGTTTCTAATCCCTATAATATAAACATTTCAGACTGTATTGTCCATTCCTCCACCTCTGTCATTCAAGTATTCAATGAGCCAACAATAGTGAGAGGTTGCCAATGATTGATAGATGCACAAATGGTGGTTGACATGGATTTTTTACTGTACAGCTGCTAGCTAAATGTTCCTCCATTATTTCCTCCCCTCGTTGTTCCGCTTTGTTCTGGCAAGGACCAGGTATTGATTAAGAGGTTGCTAAGCAACAGGCTTAGTTGCCACAGAAGCGCGCATGGAGAATAGAAAGCCAGATGTAATGTACTGCTCTGTTACAGCATGGCTTTCTTTCAGCTGCCTCTGCGAAGCTTCTCAACATAACGTTGCAATCCTTGAGTCCTTTAGAATTTTCTCAGGACTGCAGAACAGAGAGTATGCATTTGAATAAACTCTTGTGTACAAGCCTAAAGAGGGCCGAACAGGAAACCTGACAGGCGAAAAATACTTCCAGAACCAGGGGCTTCTCACTTTACATTTCTGTCACTAAACTTAAATGCAGTATGTGTTTATAATATAAGTCACACCGCTTGAAAAAGTCAACGTTTACCACTAGTACCACTGACAAAGACTCAGCTGTTCGTTACTCCAACCCTGAAATGGACCTTCACAAGAACCACAGCAGACCTTTACAACCGCTGAAGTCGAGATGTAGTCCAGAATCAGTCAAGAATATAAAAAGTGGAAATGCAATGATGTTTGCGTAGTTTGTTAGAAAATGATAAATATTAATTGTCCTGTTGCGTTGTTTATTTGAATTCCCTGTTGCGTAGGAGCATCACGCTCAAAACCGTTTGGCACTGTGCACTGTTCCACTGCTGGATCCTGTGCCGACAGTTGTAGGTGTTCTTATTGAATATGTCTGGCTTAGCTTTGTGGTTTAATTCCAAAAGAGTGACTCATGAATCGCTTGTGGTTTAAAGAGGAATATCTCTTGACTGGATACCTCTTGTAGTCAGATGATGCTAACACATGCTTTCAGGACTATATTTGACTTAATTCACAGGGATTCAGCAGACCCACAATATGAGTGGTGGGCATTCATCAGCGTTCAGCCGCTCCTCTCGCTGCACATTGTGCAGTAATTGCTGTGTGGTTGGGCTGTTTCCACGGCTGACATCCCGGAGAAGTCTTGGTGTTGAGTTGGAGTTAAGGCGGTGTGCTGCCAACTTCATCCAATGAGAGACTTTTAAAGTTCCTGCTGTGTGAGAGCTCGAGCCTCTTGGGCATTCTCTCCGTCAGAGCAGTTTGAAGCCGTCGACTCGCTCCTGTTGCACTGCTCTCTCTCTCTCTCTCTCTCTCTCTCACTCACTCACTCGCACCACCAGAAATTGCAGGCCAAAAATTCCATTCTCAAAATACGAGTATCGTAGATTGTGTTTGAAACTCATATCTATCTTTGAAGATTTCTAACAATTTGTGCAATTTTTTTAATGACAAATATTGATGAGAACAAATTAATGAGTCAATCTTGAAGGCTCTATATATACAATATTCAGAGCATTACTATAGCAGCAAACAGCTAATTACTTTGTAAAGTTCTAGTCATCTACCTGAGCAGAGAATGAAGGGGCTCTTCCTGTTAGCTGCTGGCTCAGTGGAGGTAATTTATATTGTCTTAATATTCAATTTATCATCTTTTTAGAATTACACCTCTACTATCCATTAACGGCACTGTCTTTTACAAACTAGACCTTTTATAAACTCCAGTATTGAATTTTAGTGTAAAGCATCTTGGTGTATGACATGCGTTTACACCACAAATGTCACCTGTCTCTTTGATCACTGAAATATAGGAAATATGTTTTTGTTTTTTTTCAATACCCAGAGAAAATAAGTATTTAAATTGGGCAGTTTGTTTTGTTGCTGTGCTCTCATTACGGAAATAATGTGCTATATTTGACCAGAAACCAATGGTCTACATGTGGGGATTCACATTTATTGTTTGCACCCCACAGGTTCCAAAAAAAAAAGCAGATCTCACATTTGCTTTGCCTCGTACTCTCAAAGACACAGGGGGCTGAACTCGTGTGACTCAAGGCCTGCTTTTCTTCTCAGAGATGCATGTTCGTTGTTGCCCAAGGTGAAAATAGAGAGTGAGCCAGCTATTGTTTTTGCAAGAGAAATGTCATCTTCGTTCTCGTTTCTGGTTTGCCTCTTGAAATGAAGGTCTGTCCATAGTTACCCTGCTGTGCTCCCACACAAGAGACGCATGAAACACAGAATAATGATAGAGGGCTAAAGTGTGAAGCTTTGTCACCAGTCTATGCAGTGTGAGCTCCTGTCAGTAGGTTGGTGAAAGAAGAAGAGTACATTGTAAGAAGATACGGGGGAAGAAACCATAAAAGGTCTTGATACAGATCTAGTTTTGTCATCGCAGCTGGTCTAGATTAAGAATATTCCGGTTTATAATCAACGAGGGTCTGTTTCACCACTCGTCAGATGCTGTGATTTTAAATTTTCTTCTCTCACTCTCATGGGAGAGAGTTGAACAGCTTGTTCTGTTATTTTCCTCCCATCACTGCTCCATTTAAAATGAGGAGTCCAATTTGCTCTAACTGCTGCCGAGACTTGCACCTGCAGGTTTTTAGAGGCAGATCACCGAGTGCCTTTGTAGGGAGTCATGCACACTGACACGTCAACATAATTATACTATTGTGCGACCAGGGCATGAGCAGGCTGCATTAAATGCATAATGCTGCATAATATTAGCCATAGAGTGTTGTCCACATCTGATATGATGGCATCTGGTATGATGGCAGTTCCTCCACACAGGTCACGCAGTACATGTGTTTGTATTACTTCTGTGTGGGCAAAAAAAATCCTTTTTTTGTTGTGTGGGAGGATTTAATCAACAGTAACACGACTTGCTTCACTCGGCCTTAAAAATATAAAAGCTGCTTCACCCACCGTTGGCCTGTCCGTCAGTGCAGAGTTGCTGCTTTGCATTGTCCAAATGAGACCCGAGCTGAATGTGTTGTGCTCCGATTGTCGTGCCCCGGCACTCCCCAATGGAGCAGTGATGCCTTGGAGGAAGGTAACACTGTAAGGCTGTCTGACTAATGCTGCACACTGTATGTCGGGCTCTGTGCAGGGTTTAGGTGTGAGACCGACGGCAGCCTCCAGTTAGCCATGATTCAGGTTTGACACACTTTTTTCAAAGGGAAAATGCTAAACTTTTTCACAAATGTACATGAGTCATTATATCCTTTTTAAGACACATATTTAATGGTAGTGTGCAGATGAATACTCCCACTTATTAAATGTTGTCTTGCATCTACGTATTTCTATCCAATTACTACTTGGCGTGTGTTTGGTCACATCAACCAGTTGGAGGGCTGTTGGGTAAATGTTTTCTATCTTTATAAACAAGCCACCCACTCCCTCACACTACTCCACTTTGCAGGGTTACTGTACCCTGTGGCCCATTAAGTGCAATGCATACAGCGGGTGACACGTGGCAGCTTCATTGTTCGGCCACAGACGCAGTAACTAACCAGTACTCCTCCACGTACAGTGGCAAAGTACAGCATGTCCAGGTTCTCTGTGTGTAGGGCAGGTAAAAAGAGACGACGCACCACCATATCTCAGAGGACATTATCCTTTTTGTTTCCAGTGCACGTTCATAGTCAAGCCAGCGACACATTTAAGAGAAATAAAAACAAGTTACACCCCCTGAATGCCATGTTTCCACACATTATAGTGATAATCCTCTCAGACATCTGTATCTGTGACAAAAAGTATTGGTAGAAAACAATACGTCATTCATATTCTCTATTATTGGTATTGGTTTTAATGACTATTTACACAGATTTAATGACTATTTACACAGATGCACACACACACACACACACACACACACAGAGAAACAAGAAGGTAACTGGACTTGGAACAAGGAGATGTATCTTACTTCACTGGCAGAATGCTTTTAGTCTTTAGAGCTGAATTTAAAATCAAAGGATTTGAGTCTAAATAGTGTTTTTTACACCATGAAGTACAGTTCATAGGGGAAACCGTTTGAAAAAAAATTAAATTTAAAACATCAGCCGTAATCTAAAGATCTTAAAATGTATTAATGCGTGAGATACGATTCTTTATATAAACTGTTTTGTTGTGCCCACCCCTGCCTCAGCTCTCTTTTTGTAACTGAATAATGGTTTGCTTCTGCCTCTTTTGTCTGTGCTGAGTGGAAGTGAAAGGGGTCGGGCCTTCCCTCCTCCTCTTCATCAGCCTGTCTCTTTCTCCCAATCCTCAACCTCCCATTGCTGCTTTTTATGGATTTGAAAGATGCAAATCTGAGGTATGTTAGTGATTTTTCTGGCAGGGCGGATTCACACATGTAAGGCGGCAGTGTGTGTGTGTGTGTGTGTGTTCGCCTGGCAACGGGTGAAAAGACTGAGATGAGACGGTTGATAGTAGTGTGGTTTGAGCTTTTCTCACTGCTGTTATCTTCTCTTTCCTCTTCCTCCCGCTGGCACCTCCTGCCTCCCTCATCATCCCAAGCTTCCCTTTGATCAGGCGTGGATCGCTTTGACCCAGCGGCTAATAAGTGAAGCAGTCATCGTCGTAAAAAATGTATGAAGCTGATCTGCAATTAAATTTTTTTTTAAAAAAAAGGTTAGATGTTGTTGACATTAAAGTATCAGCGCCGAGGTGACATCTGAACAGCACAGGTCCGATGGCTTTATCTCCTCTTGCATGTGGCCACACTTAATGTGTTGCACACACACTTATGTGTCCATTGTATGTTTTGTTGTCCGTTTGTGAGAAGTTGGAAGTGGAAGAGGTTTGCCTGATGTCAGAGGTTGATGTGGGCGTATGAGTCATGACGGGGGTGGTGGCGGCTGGTCTTACAGTTTGAAGACAGTGCCTGCCGGAGCAGATGGTTTCCGTCACCATGGAGGCGGGAGCACAGCTAGCGCTTCAGTGAGAGATGCTGCTCATTTAAAAATGGCTGATTGTCGGTATGCTCGGTAATTCTAAGGCGTTCAAGGCAGCGTGGCGTAGTTGCAGAACTAAGAGGCATTTAAACTTGTTTTGTACAAAAGGCCTTTCCACAAGAATTCACTCTGGAGGTGATGAATGCTTTTCATTGTTTGGCGCTTTTCAATTTAAACATTTCCACTCCCACAAGTTTCCATAAATGGATCATGTCGTATCCCTGCTTCACGTTGTTTGGACAGAAATCAGCGACTTGTTCTGCATTTGCTTTGGCACCGGCAACGTTGGGCACTGCCAAGCCAGCCTTTTCTCCCCAAACACATCCATAACACACTCGTGTTAGCTTTTTTTTCTGCCCCAGTATAATTGACCTGTTGACTTATAATGTGTGGTAGATCAACCTTATTATTCAGTTTTCACCGCTCTAAAGAACTTCAAGGCCTTCACTCAAATGTTGCTTACATTCACTCTTTGGGATTATTGGCTCCTCCAGACAAAGACCAGATGTAAATAATTAGATATTAAATTATTTCTTGAGGGGCCGTATTTCACTGGTTATTTAAAGGGACACTCATCATATTCAAGCATGAACTTCAGTTGACCGTGATAATTTCATTCGGGCTGTTTCGGCTTCATAATTGTGCGTTTAAACTGGGGCCAGTTTTTGACAGGTGTTGTCATTTTCCAGGCTTGGGAAGTCTATTCAAAGATGCAATGGAGTTCCATTATGGGACATGTAGGATACGTTTGTGGAGCTTGAGTCATAGATGGAGACTAATATGAAGGATATATTGGTCTCTACTGCATCCATTTTAGAGTTGAAACCAAGTCGAGACCAGACCAGTGTGAATCCCACGCTGCATGGCACACTTTAGATAAAATGGGGATAAAGAAAACCATAGGCACTCCTTAAATTGATCTGAAAGATCCACATTCCCATAAAAACACTTGCAGAAAACAAAAGAAGATTCCTCTTCATTCACCTTTTTGGCTGCATACTGTATAACTGTGTACAATAAATGTCTTGATAACGTAATTAAAAGGGCGTTGCACAATGCGTGGGAATTTACTTTATTTTAAATGAGCAATCGTGGTAGTTATGTTAACACATGTATCATACTATCCATCTGAAATGTATTTAGTCTTTAGACCAAGCCAAGATCTTCAAAATGCGGCGGATTCCGAGATGAGTGATCTTTTGACTGATCTTGAGTACTACAACACTTCTGTCTTTTATTGTGTTTATTCACGATTACAAGTCTACAATCTTTCCTTTTACTTGATCAAATTTAAATGCCAATCATTTAAAGTTGTAGTAGTGGGGAAATACTTGAGAAAGTTAACTTTGCCCCCATTTTGTTCATATTAACTAGTTAATTGAGGTTGTCATAAGCTCAGGGCATCGCTGTATCACCTGAAAGAGGGAGAGACTCCTGAAATTTAACAGATATAATTATGTGTTTCTGTTGTGATGTGAACAAGTCATCCAACTGTGAGACTCATCAGTTTTTTAAAGCTTATTGTGTGGTTAATCCTACAGTAATCTTTAGTTTTTATTTATTGCGGATTTGAAAAATAAAAAGACATGAAAAATACGAATCATATTGTTCCAGTAAGTCGACTCATATTCAGCCGTTAATAACTTTAGGAAACACTTCTGTTAACTATGGATTTATTGAAGGTGGAAAAGTAAATATTACCTAGAAAAATAGTATATAACTACTAAGATTGATGATGACACACATCAGGGTGTGATGTAGAGAAAAGAGGGAAAAGAGCAGGATTTATCTCACAGACTGACCTACTTTTAAAATACCAAATATCTTTACTGGGAAGGTTTGAAGGGGCTTCTCTCAGGTTGCCGCCAGCCAGTACAACAAAATGTTATTACAGCAGAATGTGAGAGCAGAGCTCTTTTGATTAAATTGCTAACTTACAATGTGTGGCATCATTGTATGATGACATTGTGCATTTCTAGTACTTTTTCAACAAATCAAATAATGACTGTTAATGAGTAGAAGTCCATTGCAGAGACATCAACTATATCACTTAAAAGACAAACTTTACGCCAGGGTCAAAAAAATTGTTTGACCCATCTCCTCTGGTTACTTTAAGTCTGCTGCACCTCTGATCACATTCTGATCACCCTCAGTATCACCGTTGGGTGCCGTCAGCTTTGTTGAAACGGCGATGTCAAGATGCACCGACCACACCCAGAGGCCACTTGTACATCACTGCAGCAAAGTGAGAACTTCAGCTGCTGAGTCGATTTTAAACCACTTGTGTGACTATCTATTTTAATTGTTTCTCGTAGTGTGAAGACTGAGGCAGAATTGCATAATTATTTGTAACATACACATTTTAACCATGTTATACCTCTCATAAACTAAAGGCTCCACAAAGTGTGTTGCATCCACTGAAATATTTGTATTACGCACTCTACATGTTATGAATTTCTATCGATTCTAAATGGACATGTATAGGTTTCTATTTTATAAAAGCCATCGGGAATATCTGGCTCTGTCTGCTTTCCATACTACCTCTAGGGGACACCAGATATAACATTTTATAATCCTTCACATTATGTCCATAATTAGCTTTTTTTTAAAGCCTTTTTAAAATTAAAAACATTTCATACTTTGATTTTGGATTTTTTGGAAGTCGTGAAAGTGCTAAAATGTATGAATACTTTTTTTTTTAAGGCTGCTCTATTTATTTTTAGGTTTCTGTCATGGAAAATTCTCCACCAGGCGTTGATCTATTTTAAAGCCACTTTCAGACTGAATTATTTAATGTGGGACATGAACGGATATCTTCACTCGGGGAGCAGCAACCCAGGAGCATGACATCCTCCACTGCTCTGACAACATATGTGTATCAACAAAGAATAGGCTGCTCATCGAGTGCATGTTGCTGTCCCTGTGATCATTGAATGTTCTGCACACATTGTAGATTGTTCCGGAAATGTAAAGCAGTTTATCACATGAAGAGGCGTGTTAAAGGCGTAATTACATGCACAGAAAATGTTCCAGTTTGCTACAGCTGAAAGTGTGAGCCAGTCGAGGTTGTCTCTCTCAATCGTTTTTTTATTTGATTTTGTTATCAGATTCTGGAAATGTATCACAAATAATACTTTCGCCTCCCTCATTGTTGAACAGTAACACAGTGTACAGACTGTAATTCCATGTGAGGATTTAAAGCTCATTATTCTATCCTTGGATGCAATAAAAATCGACTGACATCAGAAAGGTCCTGGGACGATGGCAGAGTGGCTGTCTGATGTGGTTTGATGCCAAGTAACTTTCTAACACTTACTATTATTAGAAGAGGCATTTTACAGGCTTCTAACACCGAGCAATAACTCAAGCAGTAAATGGTACACAGACTTTTGCAGATACACTTACCAACAGTTTCAGTGTCACGTTTATTTGTAAAATAGTCACATTGAAAAGTATACTAGGCATGGTCGTGGCACTAACTGCACAGAGGCTCACAGCACTACCAAACACACCGTTTATTTAGTGCACATGCATCATGCTAGAGTCAAAGCCCTTACGATAGTCACAGTTCTTTGCACTTAAACGCCACTTGTCCGCATGAGCTGAGAAGCGGTTTGTGTTGCTTCAGTGTCATTTTGGATGTGATGTTTGTTATTCCATCTAAAAACAAACTCGATGCACTGTGGGTTTTTTCTCCCGGCTCCGAACAGGCTAATAAACTAAACGCAAGCTATTAAACCAAGTAAACACAGCAGCGCACACATTGTATAGCTACACAGACGCGCACAGACTAGTCAAAAGCTGAATGGCACAACGGTGCACATCACGGCTGCTTTTGGAGGCTTTTGCAGCTGTTGACGACGCAGCAGAAGCAGTTCTTGACTCCACTGATAAAGCCGTCGATGTTCAGCCTCTCGGTTTGATTCCTCCGTCTTCTCCATGGAAAGATACACTGTTGGCTTATCTTCCATATTACAGAGGTGTACTTCATCATGTCCTGTCAAATGCTATTTAGATATCATAAATGTTAAGTTGATCTGGATCATTCTGGATCCTATGAATACAAGCTTCTAAAGCGGTGTAAAGTTTGATAATTCACCGCCTGTTACCCCAAACTTCTCCCATCCTGTGTTTGTAAGCCAGCATTGTGCCGTAAAGATATAAACACTCTCCTGCGAGACAATCCCAATCCACCTGTTCTCCTCCCACCCAATGACACACCACAGCTCGGCACATGTTACAAGACCTTCAAGCCAATACTTTACGTGAGCGAGGTGGGTATGTAATCAGGCGCTACTCTCTTCCCCTCTCCGCCTCCCTCATCTCTCCTCCGTCTGTTTTCCTTTGTCCTACTTGACAAAGTGCAGAGCCTCAGCCGTCACCACGGAGCCTTTGCTGCTGTCGAGGCTGGTGACCAGCTTGAAGCCAGATTTTAGCGCCAGCATCACGGTCTCTAGTTTCAGACATTCAAGTGTGCACAAGAATGTGCTGTCCTCCTTCAGTACGAGCCGCGAGCCCGGCTCCGACTTGATGAAGTGTCGGAACTGGATCACGTTGGACGACACCACAAATTCTTCCGGAAAGCCGTCCAGGCGGCTCTTGGAGATCTGCACCAGCCGCCCTTTGACCTTGTCGATTAAGGTGGAGTCACTGCAGTACACCTTGAGGCCCTGCGACCTCTCATGGCTGTCCGTCATCTCCAAAAAGGCGGGCTCCCGCTGGGCCGCCCTCTGCCTTTCCCAGTCAATGACGGCTTCCACCAGTCCGCTCAGACGGTAAAAATCAGCCTCCCGTCGCAGCAGCCCTGCCTCCCGGAAGTCGTCGGGCAGCTGGAGCTCTCCGGTTCGGAGGTAGTTGAGCACATGGCGGAAAACTGGACCGTCTCTATCAATAAATGGGTTGCCCATGGAATCGGTGTGCTGAACCGGCCTCTTACCGTTGGCCAGCTCTTCCAGAAAAGAACCCTGTTGTTTGACCAGCGTGGTCCGATGGGCGGTGTACAGGAATCCCCCCACATTGATGGTGATGGTACCAGAAGAGGGCTTCTTGAAGCTTTTGCTGGGCTGCAGCAGGTCCGGGTTGATGTGCCTCAGTTCACTTTCCATCCTTCTGAGGTTCCATTCCATTCTCCAGTCAGCCTCGCCCGCGCCGCCTCAGAGCCGGTGGTTGTCTGCAGCACGAAACGAGTGTTTGTTCGCCCGTCTCTTTTGGATCTGCCCGTGTGAGTCCGTCCTGCTGCTGGGGAAATGAGAAGGTGTTGTCAGCTGTCGAATAGTGGGAGTGAATGTGTGATGGTGGATGGGCGAGTGCGGTCTGGCAGCGGAGCGACAGTGAACTGGGAGCTGAAAACAGACTGTCTCTATGTGCTGCTCGGCGTCCCTCCTCTCTCTCTCTCTCTCGCTCGCTCGCTCGCTGGGCAGGCAGCGTCACATTCAGGGAAGAGAGAGGGCTATGAGAGCAAACGGAGTACGCAATCCAAGGGCTCTTTCTTGTTTTCTTACTCTCTTTCCTCGATTATTGTTTATAAAGGTGCTGTGCTGTAGCGCACACACACTTCATTCGCCAGATGGAGGGGGGTTGCTTCCATCATTTTTGTGGTGTGAGATTGTCTTGGCTTGTTTGAGTCTGAATATGGAACTCCTTTTGCAGCCTAATCCATCTGGGTGCTACATGTGAACGGGAATCTGTTTGAAAATAAGTCCTTTTTAATTCGGGGCTTTGCTGGCATGCGTTTCCTCTCTGATGATGACAAGGAGAAGAAGGCTGCGCCTTATGTTCATGAAAGCAACAGGGAATGCATTTATTTATGCGTATCCCGTTTTCTTTCTTGCAAGGTAACGTGTGTGTGTTACTCTCTCCCTCCCCTGACTTTGGGGTTCTGTTAAAAAAATTGACCAATTACAGTCAATGGTGGTCATGGAGGAACGGTTATGAATTGGCTCCTGTTTTAGCCTGCTTTACAATCTGTACACATAGAACATCTCTGTCCCAGGACAAACTCCCCAAGAAATAGAAAAAAACCTTTCCCAGAGAAAAATGAGAAGAAACCTTCAGGAGAGAAACAAAGGAGGATCCCTCTCCAGGATGGACAGAAGCAAGAGATGTCATGCGTACAGATGAACAGCGTTACAGAGTTACAACACATTTAATGAGTATGATCCAGATTTCCACAACCCATGAAACGGAAAGCGAAAGAGAGGGGGCGGGGGGGACATCAGCACGGCCATGGCAGGAGGCTGGATGCAGGAAGCAGGGGCAAGGACCCAGGACCAGCTTCAGGCACAGCCGGGTCCAATGGACCGGATGAGACGTCAAGTCACAAAGACTCCGGGGAGGAAGTAAAGTTAATAATGTAAGTCCGAGTGTTTGGTTATTAGGTTGTATAGTGAGTACTGTGCTGCGAACAGATCTGGTACAGTCTACATCCAGGACATTGTAAAACCTTACACCCCAGCCTGTTCGCTCAGCTTCGGCCAATCGGCTTGTAGCTCAATAAAGACACAACCGTCTGCTGTCCTGGCTCCTCAGTGGTGGTACAAGCTCCCCATTGACATCGGCACAGCAGAAAGTCTCTACATCTTCCACCAGAAACTAAAAAACACATATTTTCCGACTTATTGTAAGTGTCAGCTAAATCAAATCGATGTAATGAATACATAGCCTGGCTACTTCTGCTCCCCTAATACCAAATGTACTATACTAGCACTATAATACGATACATTAAAAAACTTAGGGAAAGAATTTGAAAATTACATAAAACTAATTCTAAATGCACTCCAACGTTCTGCTTATGCTGGATTCTGACGCCAACAGCAATTCTGTTTAATTCAATTTAAAATGTAATACAAAATATTTCAGTCCACCCGGTGGGTTTGAAGGAATGTTTATTGACAAACTTCTCTGTTCATTCACATTTGACTGAAGATGACTTGGATGTACTGCACATTGCAGACAATAGTAGTATGGCACTGAGATGATTGATTAGATTACTTTTTTATTACTATTTCTTTTTTTTCATAATTTATAAATTGTGTCGTCTACAAACCATTAATACATTGTGACAGTTTTTCTCAGTCCAAGGTGGTGTCTTCAAATTGCAGAAATGAAGGTTTCTGTTGCATGCCTCTGTTTATTTAGCAACACAAATGAAAAAGAAGACTATTTATATTTCTCGGGGCCCATATTTGATACTAAAATACACTTCAGAATGCTTCACAGAGAATTTAGTAACATGTAATCAAACTTCTCTTCAGAGGTTAAAGCTTACAAGAAAAACAGCAATTGTTAATAATAGTACAGAAGGCTTCAACTACCCTTGTGTTAATTATATATTTGTATATTTATTATGATCATGTTGTGAAAAATACACTTTGTCTCTGCAATGCACCCAAATAGGGCCACTGCGCTTGATACGAGTCAACATAACTGGCACTTAAATTACCTTCGGGTCCAAAGAAATGTGATCGACAACTAGGATGAGTCTCATTTCAATCCAACATTTCATGTGAGCAGTTTGATATGTTTTAACCCAGATCACTTGGATTCATGTATCTATGCTTGTCTGTGTGCAAGAGCATGACAAATCTATTCAAGTTTTTAATTTGAGGGCTAACGCAATGGAAATTATTTCTGCTCTTTTACCCAACAAACTAATTCAAATTAAAGGGAGGGAACTTTGTTCATTGGAAATTCTCATGAAAAGAAACCGTAAACAAAAGGTGTTTTTCATTTATGCAACAGGTTGTTAACTAGCTACACCTCATAATTAGATGGAAATAGAAATGCATATCAGAGGAATTGACTGAAGATTCAGTTGAACTGAAACATTTAATTGAAACCCAGCGGATTGCTGAAATACTGCTCTGTGTCTATGTTTATCTGGGGGAAGATCCCAGAGTGACGGCTCACTCTCTGCTGCGATATTCTAATCATAAGTGATTAGTGTCATCATCATCGACGACACGCAATTGGAATTGCAAACGAGGCCAAGATGCAGTAGAGGATTGTGGGAGGTTTGACCTGCTTTTCTCCCTTCTGTTCACTAAAACTGTCTCATTGAGGACGATCGTCATCTTCAAAGTGAGTGAGAATCTGTTTGTCACAGCTGTTGTGGCTCTCTAGTAAAACCGACAAATCAAGATGTTCAAATAAAATTCAAAAATGTCTGTGAATAAGGTGTAAGATGGCGTCACGGACTACTGTGAAACTGGCATGGCAACCACTTAAAATAGGGTCTTATGTGAGCTCAGATCTGTCAAGCGCTTGCTTTATACATTATAGAAGTCTCGCTACTGTGTGTGAGTGTGACATAGGCTTTAATGATGAGCACGTGATATTAACATATGATATCTCTAGTG
Organism: Pseudoliparis swirei; assembly: GCF_029220125.1. Classification (NCBI taxonomy): domain Eukaryota; kingdom Metazoa; phylum Chordata; class Actinopteri; order Perciformes; family Liparidae; genus Pseudoliparis; species Pseudoliparis swirei. Next base: position 14,609,412 of record NC_079389.1, on the reverse strand, counting down.
ACCTCCAATCATAAAGGAAATAAAACTAGAAGAGGGGTAAAGGATAAACAGTTGATTAAAATGAAACATCAGGGCATAGAACAATCGGTCATTGAAGCGTGACGCCTAGGAAGTCCGACATTTTGCCAGAGGTAAATTACAGTGACAAGTTGTTTCAAGTATTAAATCCACCCCATCCGCACCCTCGAACACAGATTGTCCAATCGCAGCTTGGCAACCGTAACTAAGCGCAGCAGGTTTTTCAAGCTTTATTTTCTCCATTTTAAAGCATCATGTGGCTGCAGTCAAAATGATAAACTGCAATCGTCTAATGGTCGCTCCATCATCTGGGTGCTGGCCCAGAGAAAAAATCTGACTCAGTTGAAAATATATATTATATATATATATATGCTGATGGATGCTGCTCGTCGATGTCAAATCTAAAGGAGTAGGCTGAATACAGTTACAGAAAATCACTTTAAAGTTAATGAATGAAATCATTACGTTTCCTTATTAAAGCAGCTGCTGGGCTTGGTAGCGATGCGCTATAATGGAAGATTATATTTGGAGATCAAATCAGTGACTTCACCCCCTCTGTTATCGCTTGCTTTGTTTTTTCATTGTCAGTCTATTTCACCCGTTTTCTTTTCTTATACCTGAACAGAGTAAGGTGCAGTCACACATGCATTTGATTGCAAGATCCCACATTTCTTAGGATGAAGTTATGCTAATGTCTATATTGCTTAAACTTAGAAATATACACGCTTTAGAAATGTGATTGAAAGACATGCATTTTTCCGTCTATAGATTTATCAATTATTAAACTTGGTGCATAGTTTGGTAGTTTTACCAATTGTGTTGCATTAGTAAGGTTTTTGTCCAATGTTAGAGCAGCTATTGTACGCGACCATTCTGCTTTTTTTTTTATCAGCTACATCTTTAACTCATTGCATAAACATGTACTTCATTGATATGTGACAGGTAGATGTGTAGTTTACATTGATCGTACTCGACAGACTTTAGAAGGGCTTTATTAATAACGGTTAATATGACAAGATCCTAAACACAGGGAAATACAAGATTACCTCCAGTGTATGTAGATCAAAACCAATCGCCTCGTAAATGAGTCTTTTGAACCATTTTTTGAGATGTTTAATTTAAATGTGTGTTGACATTATAACCGGGTCTTAATGATGTGTTATAGTTGCATATAATAGTTTTTCTGAGTTTATGTATTATTTATGTCGGTGTCTTAAAATGGAGATGATTTTCACCATACAGTTAACTTTATTCCATTAATGAGTGCAGTCTAGTTGGAGCTTTGCCTGAAGCCATTTCCGTGTCATGGCTTTCTTGCTACCAGCCAAAAATCTCATACATTAAGAAAAAGCCAAATTTGACATATAACCCATGATTATTCAACCACTTTTAAATGCATGGAAAAATAACAGTCAATATTTTAGAGAACTAAGACGAATCCCGTTTTTAAGGGAGCGATCACATCTTGGTAGAGGAGACCGCCTGGCAGTTCACTTCCTGTCAGACAGCCACCAAGACTCAGATCTGAGATTGGAGTGTGTTGTTTTAGAGAAGCAAATAAATGGTGCAAGTATTTTTATAGGAGAGTGATCTCGGAGCGGAGAGCGCCAGGGTCACAGGAACAGCCTGAGGCAAAGTAACCAAAGCAGCTTCTGCGATTCGTCAGATCTTGTGTTTGTGATGGAATATTTATTTTTGTGGACAATGAACAAAGCCTAAGGTTAGTCAACCTTGCAAAGAAAAGAAAAGCAAGAACTGTTATGCTGCTACAGTTTTACAGTACTGCAGATCAGCGTCGATGAAGGTCTCTGACCAACATGCTTGTATTTATTGCTCCAGCCCTCGTGTAATATGTTGGTTAGTGTGTTGAAGAGTCGTTCATCCAGGGAAGGTGATGGTGGAGGGAGGCCTGGTGGGCAGCGGACTGTTTGTTGTGTTTAACATGAGTAAGGTCAGAGCTTTGAGAAAAGGGTCTTAGAGCAGATGGAAGTAAGAGATGAGCATGAGGGGGATGGACGAGAGACCTCCTCACCCTCTCACCGGCCTCTCCTCCTACTGTCTTCGCTCAACCCTTTTTCTCTTCTCAACCTCTTCTTTACTTTAACAATGAGCTTGGTACAATTTAGTGCCTGGCCATTTCTTAAATATAGTAAATACAGTAATATTTGTATTATTTGTCAGGAATAAGATTCTTTTAATTAAATGAAGTTGCCCTAATCCTGAACCTGATTTCACTATCATCATGGCAAACTTTAATACGCTTCTTTACCTCTTCCATTGGATTTAGTGACTGCTTTTACTGAAATGTTTTAGCTTAACAGAGAGAATGTGTCGGTCATCAGTCGGCGTCAGATTTAAGAACAACTTTGGTTCTTTTGTCTTGGTTGCAGATTTGAACTTGGAGGCAGAGGTTTGTTCTGAAAGAGCAACACGTGATGTCCACTGGATGCAATGTGGTCAAAGTTTAGCTCTGTGGTGGAATCCAGAAATTAGCAACCAATGTGTTGATGTCCACCATACTCACAAAGGTCTTTTCTCTTTCGCTGGGTCTCTTTTCGGGTCTCTTTTGGGGTCTCTTTTTGCACAAACAGCATCTGGCGTGTAAAATTCACTTGAATGGCATCGCAGCGCGTGTGATCCCATTAACAGAATAAGGTAGTTAAAATGTGAAACAAATAGTTAGGCTTTGGGGCAATATGCTTATTTGCTTTGCTGGTTGTTTTGCTGGTTGCCTGGCAACCTTAGAGTGAGAACAGAACACCCAGCCATTAAAGCGTTTTGTTCAGAACGCACTGTAAAACCACAACCTATTGTTGACACTTGTGTTCTTTTACAGACTAAACAAACAAGATGGAGGTCGTGGGAAGTGGATTCTGTTACATTTAGACTGTTTCCAGTCTTTGTGCTAAGCTGAGCGTCTCCAAAGCACAGACATGTGTTTTCTCCTCCTGACTCCTAGGTGAACATTGTTGAATCACCATGTGACTTTATTTAAACAGTTGTGATTTTAATGATAAGCTGTCAAATCTCAGCCTTAGCTTTTCTTCATCAGATAGACAAATACAATCTTCTGCAGCTCTGAATGATGCGTAAGAGAATTAGGATCCCGGATGTGTGGACCAAAACATTGATCTAGTACTTAAGAGTTTTAGAATGAAGCCAGTTTGCAGGAGTCTACTATTTATCTCAAGTGTTCCTCCCACTCGCTGAAGCCTTGAGCTAGTCCACATCCAATGTTTGTCCTTTCTCTCCTATCTAGTATGTTTGTCTTCCCATGGTCACATGTATTTCCATCAGTGTCCCTCCGGATCCTTGAGAAAAGAAACGGGAAGAGTTGAGGGAAACTGTGCACATTTCTTCACGGCCTTGAGGCAATCAAATGGGCTGTTTGACCGTGACTCCTGCACAGCAGGGTGTCGGTGTGGACACATGTTTCTTGTGTGTGGGGGTGTTTTTAGACGCGTTTCTGGCAAGTGCTCTTGCCAATAATTGCACATAATTGCATCCATTTGTGGAAAAGGCAAAGATGAACATTAGTGAGACATGTGACGCGTACTGCAAAGCATTTGTCAGCTCAGGATTCGAGACGGATTCTTGAAGGAATGTTTCGTGACACGTGATGTCAGGTGGCATGTGATGGTTACTATGGTGACCGTGGGACCTGGATTTGTTCAGCTTTAGTTCACACTGAATACATTAAGGCATCTATTAAAGATGAGGCTGGCAATACTCAGTTGCGCACAAAACGCACGAAAAACAACAACAACACTGAATCGATCCGTCTGTCGCGGATTGCCTCGGCAGCCGACGCCTCATGCATTATTTGTTATTCCTCTGTGCCGTAGAGATCTGCTGTCCAAAAACTCAAAACAGAAAGGAGGCACACTGTTGCACTGCCTTCGATTTTCCTTCATTATGATCTGTGGTTGTTTTGGTGTCGATACCACATTCGCCATACTGCTGTAAATAAAGCACATTAATTATTTACCATTCCTATTTTTTCAAAGGATGCCTAGAATCTACAGTGCACAGTTGTTTTAGCAATTTATGGAGTCTGGGAAAAAAAGGAAGAGGATCCACAAAAGGGGATTGGAAGTTAAAATGTTTTGTGAGAAAGGAGCACCGTGGTTTGGCTCGTTGATCGGATGAGTTGACGATCTTTGCACTGAACAGTTTACCAGTTGGTATGTTATGTATATTTCTAGTTGTGTTTCCCATCAATTTAATTCAAACGCACAGAGCAATGAACCAGATTGGCCACTCGATCCTTAATTCTGCTAAAAAGAGCGACAAGGCGTCCCAATAAATGATCAATAATCTGACAGTGACTGTATAAGCACAACTTTAATAAATGGAGACATACCTAATGAATTAATAAAAAAACTTCTTTGCTACTAGTACAGATGGTTGTCGTGCATCCAGTGTCTCAGCAGGGAAGTACCCCAACATGGTGTGACAAACATGGTTTGTCATGTAGGAGGACCTCAATCATCGCTGCCTTCACACCGTTTACTCGCGTGAGTTTACTCGCTTGACCATTTGTGGCTTTTCGCGTGATGCGCTTTAGAGGGTGGCTTGTCTCCATCAAAACGCTGATCATTTCCTTCATCCACCACGGAAGAACTAACCACTAGTTCTGCTTTATACTTGTTGAGGACATCCCACAAACGCCAGAACATCTCACGCCCTGGTGTCTGGGTTCATGACATCACCCGTGGGCTCACACAGCTCGGTGACTTTCACCGACTCCGTCTGAATGACTTCCGCCTCCAGCGCCACGAGAGCAGCAGCAGCAGCAGTTGGATTCACCAACGGTGGAGCACCTCAACGCTGATTGGCTTTCGCAACTCGGCGCCGGGCGAATTTTCAGTTGAAGCTGTCTGACCGGTGATCGTGCTGTGACGGCGTCATCAGATCCCTGATGTTGCTTCAGGTGACGCTTGAGAGGGAAAGGCGTGTTTTCCGTGTATCATTTATCTATCTCTAATAGTTTAGGAAGCCCCTCACAGCTCACCTGGACCTTTTTTTATGCGTTTATTATCAAGGCAACCATTTGCTGAACTCTACCGCTCCCTGTTGATTTTCTCTCTCTTTGCCCTTCAGGGTTTCTCTCTCTGCTGGTTTTATTAACTGGTGGGTGTGAAATGTTTTGTTTCTCAGACCTTTTTATGCATCCAGATAAATACAATGCCAAAATCATGCAACAATGCACAGTAGACCGAGCTGCTGCCAACATAACACCAACGCTCACCAACTGGACTCATTGCTCTGAATGGAGTGAAGCACACGAGACATCCAATGTCAATGAAAAAGTGTTGGGGTTGGACAGATGAATATTTGAAGAAAGCACTTATGAAAGAACGCCTTGAAAAATAAATGAAAATGCCAGTTTATGAAAGACTTACTGGCAGTGCTACAAAACATATTTAGATGCGTCACTGAAGTAAAAGTACCAATACCACAAAGTCCTGCATTTAAAATTGTACTTGAGGAAAAGTGAATCAATGTTATTGGCTCATAATGTACTTAAAGTATCAATTTATTATCCTGGAGAATGACGGATCATCACACAAGATAACCTGAGGGAGATTGTTTGTGAACTGCTAATACCTCGACATTTTAAAAGTGACAAAGAGCCTCAACCAGATGGACACCTCTGGTTTCATCCATAGCAACGTATTGTATTATGTAATATGTATAAACTAAACTACTTTTAATTAAAACAGTTACCCATAACTTTTTCAGGATTTTTGAAATTTCCCCACTGTGGGAAAAATAAAGGAATATCATATATCTGTCAAATATATGTAGTCGAGTAGAATACTTTAAAAAAAATCAGTATTCTAATTATTTACTGAGAATCGAGTGAATACAATCTGACTTGGCATTCAGAGGAGTCGCTCCCTGCTGATCAGGAGAGGAATGTTTCAGACACTTTGGCATTGGCTCCACTCTTTAGTCCCGACTTGTTTCTCTCACTGCTTACCAATCACTTTGTTCATGCACTCTGGCTCTCCTTCTTCGTTTTGTTTAAGATCAAAGATTTGCCAAAATAATTTCTTTTTTAATAGTACATATTTAAATGATCATCCTCTGGACTTAAGTGCACACGTGTGGCCTTCTTCTGTATGATATTGGCTGGATGGTCGAGGTGAGATAGATTTCCATGACATCACTGTATAACTCAGTGCATGGTATCATACAACCATCCTGTCATGATGAAGGTATTTTGATAACCTTTGTGTTAAATGACCTTAAACCATGTGCTTTGGCTGATGTGAGGCGCTCATATTTGTTTTGCTTGTCAGGAACTTCTGTTCTATTATGTGCCAGTTGGGATGTATAGCTACTATATCTTTATAAATATCCTATACATCCTTCCCAAACAGTTGGATTTTGCCACATGTATTTCCTATGTTGTCCATTATTTGTGCAAAACACCCTAATGAAGTTTAAAAACGTTTTTCCCCCCAACACACCAAGTGTGTGTGAAGACGGAGCAGTGAGTCCCTGTCTGTGTTGCAGATGGCCTCAGTCTGGAGGGGATGGTGGTGCACAGAGCTGAATGCAGACCGGTCGTCAACGACGACTACATGAGGCTGAAGAAGTGAGTTCAGCTTGGAAATGCTTTATGATTGAGTTGGAATAATGGGATGTCGCAGAGGAAATGATCAATCATTGCTTGTGTTATGGTGTCATACGGATGATATGGCTGCTGGGGTCTTCAGCCACTGTTCCCGTGTGACACTGGACCGTGTGCTCCCCGTGGCCGGATGTCGGACACGAGCGCACCATGACGACGTAGACATTGAACGTCGCAGCGTTTCCATCGCGTCGTTTCACCCCCGGACCACACGATCGGTTCAAGTGCGTCAACTAAACTCTTGAGTCCACTCTGCCTGGTGAAGAGGTTTCTGTCTCCTCTTCATCAGAATCCGTTATTCCAGCGAGTTGGTGCATGTTATTGCTATAGCAACCACATCACTGGCAGATGCACTGCCACAATACAGCCCAAAGCAAAGCCAACACCGTTTCCTTCAGTGTTTGAGTCTGTTTCCGTGAATTAGTTAAAGACATTCCAGGAACGCTGATGTGCAACGAAGGTTTCCCTCCTGACCGCCGCTCACTTATCTGACATGTGAGATCAAGAGATGGACAGCTCTGCCCATCACCTGAGGGGGCAGGGTGGTGCTGAGGTGTCGTGGGGAGTTCATACTGAACTTGGATGTGTCAAATTGTTTTTCATTTGACTTGACAAGGGACATTTTCACTTTTCACTTCAGTTTTTAAATGTCCCGTTTGGGTGGCAGCTGACAAATAATCATGGCAGGGTATGTAGGACATCGGGTTGTCATGGTTGCGTGTGCGTGTGTGTGTGTGTGTGTTTTTACATTTAGATAAGTTACATTTGTTTTTCTTCCTGATTGTCACTATAACATATTTTTCTTTATTCATGTTATCTGTTTTGATTGAGCAATACAACCTTAAAGGGGAGATAGCACTCATCTATTTAGCTAAAAGAGAAATTACTAATAAAAGTAAGTGGAGATGAGAAATAGTCCCTAATGCTCCAACATGCTTTACCAATGTCTTCATTAGCACATGGCTGATAATAAGTTCATGAATCGGGCAGCTGCAGTGTGTATAATATTTGTTCCAAGCTCATAATCGTGTCTGTTTGTGTGGCCGTCAGTTAAATGAAATGTGTTTCATGACCAGTCGAGATGAACAATGAACACATGGAAAGCAGCTGCCATCACGTATTTGGGGAGTTTATCCTCAGGGTGCTGACAGTCGACTCCTCGCCGACAAGCACATCAACGAGATCAAGTGAGACCACAGAAAACACAAAGCAAAGTTTATCTCTTGTCTCTGTCGTCTCTCTCGTCTCTCAGGCTGCAGCTTAAAGAGTCCACGAAGCCTCAGCGTTTGTCACAGCAGCTGGAGAAAGCGGTCACGACCATCTTCAAGCCTGTGGCCAACCACGACTTCAATGTGAGAACTAGTGTGTGTGTGTGTGTGTGTGTGTGTGTGTCCAAACCGCTTATCCTTCTTCTGGGTTCGTGGGGCAATGTAGAGGTCTATTAACCTGCTGCATGTCTTTGGACTGTGGGTGGAAGCCGGAGAACCCGGAGGGAACCCACGCTGCCACGAGGAGAACATGCAAACTCCACACAGAAGGACCGCCCCGACCGGGAATTGAACCCGAAGCCCTGTTGCTGTGAGGCGACAGTGCTAGCCACTACACCACCGAGCAGCGCAGTTCTGATCCACATGAAGTGATATTAACTGAAGATGAAAGTAGTCACTCGTTGTCGTCTCTCTTTGCTCTGGAGATGGCCTCTTAGGTCTAAGAAGGTAACCCTGGTGATGTCAGGGGGAGTCCCAACAGGAGGCGACTGGATTATGGGAGATGTAGTATCCAGTGTTTTGGGTGCCTTGACCTATAGTTGAGGGTAAAAAGTAATATCTCGTCTTCTGCTGCTTCAGTTTTAATTGTTTTCTTCCGTTGTTTCATTCAACCTAATTAAAGTGAAGAAAATGTATGAACCAGGTTAAAATAAGAACACGTGTGCTCTCAGCTGGAGCACGAGAAGAAGAAGAAGTCGGACGGGAAAATGGTGAGAGCTGAGCGGCAGATCGTGTTGGACATGCTCTTCTCCGCCTTTGAGAAGCACCAGTACTACAACATTAAGGACTTAGTGGACATCACCAAACAACCTGTTGTGAGCAACGCACACACACACACACACACACACACAGAACACCAGCGTGAGAAAAACCAACACTACACCTGCCCACTACCCCCCCTTGTTTTGTTAAATTATGAAAAAATCGCCCACAGCCTGACATTCATGGTTGTTCACATTATTTTTTGCGGCTGAAATTTGGGCCAACGTGTGTATGCGTACACACACACAGTGAGAGAAATAATCAATACAGCTCGCAGAACACGGCAATGTGTCGGTGCCGATGAGACCTCGAGGTCCTCCTCGCCCTCTGATTGCATAACCATCCTCTGAGTAGGAGTCAAACGCCGCAATCCACTTCACGCCATCCCTGTTGCCTAAAGCACTTGGCTAACACGCAAATTAACTGAACTAAAGAAACTGAAATGCCCATTCTGAAAATCAAGTGCAGTGGCACGTTCCTCCAAGCTCACCGGGGACACCCAGCGGTCGTTGGGGAGAACAGCGTGTCACACGGCGCCACTGAGGCTCCTCCCACTGCTGCTCCTCAGTGGTGGACATTAGGTTTGTGGTGCTGTCACTACAGAAATAAAAAGTCTAAGCAGATTGAAATGAGCAGCGATGCGGCGCACAAGCAGAGTTACAGTGAAACCACCATTTAGTATAAGGATAGTGTAACTTATTCATGCTAGTCAGAGTTGGCACGATTTATAGGGAAATCTTCATTGTGGCGTATGGATTCTGTTACCTTCTGAACAGAGAAAAGGGAGAACGATGGAAAAGATTATCGGATTTTCTACTGTAAAAGAAACGATGCCATAGTGTGGACATACTCAATGCAATGAGTAAAAGTTTATGCAAGTATTAACTTTAAAATATACTGAAAGACTAAAATTATTAATTGTGCCAAATTGCCTATATTAGAATAATGTATAATTATATCATTGTTAAATATAACATTCAGATTTTCTAAATAAGAATACATGCAGGGTTTTTCATGGCGTCTGGAGCTGGCAGCCGCGATGTGAGCAAGGCAGGAAGTACGGCGTGTGACTGAAGGCCTCCACGTCACCGCCCGCAGACCTGGCCCAGGTGCAAGTTGTTTGACCGTCACATCGGTCAACGTTTCCCACTTGGATCCGCCGCCTCATCCGGATACGTGTGGCCAAAGCTCCGTGGTTCTGCCTCATAGTGCCGTCTGCGGTGCCTTTTAGTGTGTGAAGTGCTCGGCACCGTACGGCAGCAACAGTATTTATGTCTAAGAGAAGTCACAAAGACATTCAAATATAGTACGTCAATAAAAATGGCACGAAAGTCAGATATTATGTCTTAAAATATTAATATTAAATAAGTATAATATGATCAAATATGTTTACAAAAATCATAGTACAGAATCACATTAAAATATTCACGCTACAGTAGGTCACGAATAAATCATGACAAAATGCACATTAGTAAGTCATAAAGTCATGCCATTAAAATGTCCCTCAAAAGTGAAAGTATACCATGTCATAAAGTCACAGTATATTACGTCTTTTTTTTTTTTTTTAAGTCAACGTATAATATAGTCATAAATCATAAAATGTCAGCATAATACCTCATGACAAACATGTGATATGTTAAATCCAAACATGCCACACGTGTCAAAGTCGCCTCAAGGTGAGGTCGGAGCGGCCAGACTGAGCAGCCGTCTTTCCCTGTTCCTCCAGACGTACCTGAAGGAGATCGTGAGGGACATCGGGGTGTACAACAGCAAAGGGGCTCACAAGAGCACCTGGGAGCTGAAGCCAGAGTACCGGCACTACCAGTCTGCTGAGGAAGAGGAGATGCAAAACGCCTGATTTCAGCCTCTTCCTCCCGGCATGTCACATGGTAAAGAACAAAAGGGACTCTCTGCTTTTATTTTGTGACTCCCTGTATATAATGTCATGCAGCTTATATGTATGTGATGATTTTGGGTGGAAGTATCTGCGACGCACAGAACGTCGACGTCAATAAACATGTTGTTCACGCTGTCGCATTTCAATCATTGTTTTGAGACAAACACGTGAAGAATATCTTAAATGCTTCGGAGTGTTTAAAAGACTTCATCTGGGACTTGATGACTAATGTTCGTCTTTAAATGAAGATCACGAGATCGAGACGCGTTGCTGTGATTTAAAATGCAAACACAGCGTCACACACCGACGATGAATTAGAGCAAGAAAGCTTTCTTCATGTTTTACTTCAGATAGTTTTCCCTTTCCTCCATATCACTTGACCTATGTTATGAGATGAAGACGTCTCCCTCGCCAGTACATGTCGACAGCAGTAATTAAACTAAAGTACAAATTAATTGGCAAAATAACTGGCAACTCATTTGACCATTTCTAGTAACCGTGGACAATATTTAACTATTTACAACAAATTAAACAGGAAAGACTTATTTTTCAATATACTCACGCAGCTCGAATGCCTTCACCATTGTTCCACCTCAAACAGAATAAACAGTTTGCTTCATAGATGGTAAAATAAAGAAAATAACTTGTACATTAACCTTCGGTGCAAGAACGTACTTTTCTTCATAAATATATTTTCCCCAAATGAAGTTTACAGTGGCTCTTGTCAATTTGATTTGATTCAATCCATAAATTGTTCTTGTTAACCGTCATGTGTTTGAGTCAACAAACAAACATAAAGTAAAACCTCAAAAAAACTTAAACAAATAATAATTATAATATTTTTTCTAATTTTTTCTATAGTGAATATTGACCTCAAAGGGTAAAAAGTAAATAAAAAGGTAAAAGAGGGGTTAACATTGTACGTCATACATTGACCCAGAAAACAAGGACAGGAAAAACATGAATCGGGTCAAATTGACCCGAAGGCAACACAAGGGTTAAACTACATATCAAAATTGACATGAGAATTGCTACAAATTGGAACTTAATCATCAAATGATGCACAACCTTTCAGAGCAGCTGGTTTTCTTTCCCCCACAGAACCAGAACATCCTGTAACGACTCAGCTGTCCAAGGCCAACCATGGAGTAGACCGACAGAACCGGTACGGGAATCTCACGTTGGCGGGTTTCATGTGGATGTGAGATCACTTCAGAACCAGTCGGCTCTGATCTACTTAGTGGGCGGGTCTATTTGTCACATTGGATTCCTCCTGTCTAAACGTAGTCATGTGGACTTAGTGATTCACTTCATGGCTTTGATACCTAAAGAATAAGCAGCCATATCCTAACTAAAGGGACTTTTTCTGGCGACTTCAAACCTGTGGTAATATGAATAATCGGATCAACCAAAAAGCAATACTTATGTAACCACAGGTAATCGCAAAATTATGGCGTACTCAACATCCCGTAAAAGGAAAAAGGCATTGCTATTTTTTATTATTATTCTGAACAAATTAAGCATGCATTTTTGGAAACATGGCCTATATTAGCACATTGGTTGTACCAATTCATGATTTAGTTGTAATATTTATATTAAAAAAGATACAGCAAGTGCATGGTGGTAGTAGACTTTATTTTCAAATGGAACCAGACATATTTTCATGAAAGATAGAATCGTATTTAATGCAACCATGATCAGATCTTAGGTGTCACGGAGTAGAGCCTGGCTAAAATAGTATGCAGGCAGTTTTTGTCACAGGTCCACTCAATCTGCCTTTCCAATCACAAAAACTGGACCAATCCTGGGATGAAAATCAAAACACCGCAAGTCAAGAAGAAGTTGAAAACAGTATTCAGTGACCAATCGTGTTAGTCACCCAGGGTGACCACAAGAAGTGTAAAAGTGTTTTCCCCCAGGCATGATGTGAAATAGTGATCGTCCAGTCCATTCTTGGGGCCATTTAAAATGAAGCAGCCAATTGAAAGCAGATGTCGTTCCAGGTTTTTACTGCAAGAGAAGAAAACGCTTCAATTAACATAAAGCAATTATTTATTTTTTTACAATCAGGGCAAAGAAACTTTCTTTGCACAAGAAAATGCTAAGATTTTATTGCGAAGATCACCGCATCTCGCTGCAATCTCAACGCCAGCCGGCCAGTTTACTGACTCACCTACACCAAAACAAAACTCTTCGGATCTACACGATTCACTCGGATGACCAATTTTGATTTAAAAAAGGCGAATTTCGCTGAAAGGTGACAAGTTTGCAGGTATGACTCCAGTTGCATGTTAGAGCCCATCAGCTGTATTAGTATAGAAACAAACTGAAGCAGATTTGTTGCATTCTCAATAAGATGAGGAACGTGGGTGCAAAACCGTTTCCAGTGTAATTTAGGAGGGAAACTATTTAAATGTCCAGCCAGTGTTTACATGCACACGGCTGCAGTGCGATCAGTTGGACAATAGATGCATCTCGGCTGTTATCAAGAGTCCAGGATGGGGAAACTGCAGCGTGATGGTAAAATGTCACGTTTTTCTACAGCTGCATATCAATAACACAAAATAATGTTACTTCATGAGACTTGTGTGTACTTACGCATTTCTCGACTAAGAGACCATCTTTAAAGAAAAGCATGAATGGTGTAATTCCGTCCTCGCGGTAGTCCAGCAGCGCCATCATGCCATCTGGGTGCATGTTCTCCCCCATGTAAAACTGCAGGGAGACGAGGCCAGACGGGAAGATAAGTGATCGTGAACGACGTGCAGTCGAGAGACGAGTCAGATTTAGGCTGTTCACATTTTCACATTACCTGGTAGTTGGTAATGTTATTGACAATCTTCTTCGCTTCTTTTTGGACTTCTTCCATGAAGGCCGGCACTCTCTCTGGATTGGTCACTTCCAGGTTGTCCCTAATGCTGCACATGCAAACAAAAGGACACATTTTAAAGAACAGCCCACTTCGGTCCAACAAGTTACAGGCGAGGACGCACCAATCCAAGGCCCTCTCCTAATCCTAAACCAGTTTTATAGGATTTTTAATTGCATAAAATTTCACCAATTCTGCTTCAATTTTAACACTTTAATGGTTCAGCTGTATAAAATAAATGCTACATGCATACACACGGTCAAAAATAGATACTTAATCAGTGCTTCTCTCGCCTTTGCACCGTCAGCACAGATACTCACGCTTTAACGTATTTCTTGAAGTAGGCTAGATACAGCTTCTTGGTAAAGCCCGTCTCGCGCAGTGAGTGGTTGAGGATGATGTCGACTCCAGAGACGGAGCTCGCGTCAGCTCCCTCGGCAGCTTCTTCAGCAGACGCGTTGGCCCCGATCAGCGAGTCGTCAAAGCCCTCCGACCTGGTGACCAGCTAGACACACGGAGGAGAGGCCGGTTAATCACACGGTAGTTATGTATCATTAGCTGCCGGCTCAGGTGACTAGAATGTGGGCCACTTTGCGTATTTACCCCCAAAGCAAAGCCAAAAGCAAAAGGCTTGCTTGTAGCTTCAGATTACATGCATGTGTAGCCCAAAGTGTGAACAATCATTTGGACTCGTTTATAGTCCTAACAATTGGTTTTATGTATGCCTAACACGGACACTTCTTTGACCATACGCAGTTATTAAATGCACTTTGTGGCAAGTCTTTCCGTTACATTACCGCGACTCTTTTCTGAGTGATTTCCCTCACAATGTTGCAACGCTTCCTCTGGACTCATGAGCAGATGTGTGAATGATGGTTCTTATAATCTTACCCAAAGAATAAACAGATATTTGGGCTAGCAGGAGGGTATAGAAACAGGAATTTAACTAAAGCTGCATTATCAGCAAACTGGTGGCATTTGTTAAGTCTTCAATAGGTCTTAAAAGTTCAAACAAAACTGCTTTAACGGCGCTAACGGTCACGTGTCCTCACATGAAGCCCAGCCATGTGGAACCCCACCGATCACATCCATTAACTCACCTTTCCTTCAACTTCATAGAAGATGCCATTCTCTGATTCCTTCATTTTGAAGCTGTCCGAGAACATCTCATCGTCTGTGGGAGGAAAACATGCGTCACACTTAACACAAAGCACATTTCCGGTCTGAATGCCTCATCGTCAGTTACGGGCTCATGGTCCTCTGTGGCGACGAACCGGCGCTCTGCGCCTCCATCTTGGGCTTTAACGTCTATTAAAGACACGCGGGCTGTAGCGGCCTCGTGTCCTGCTGTCGGCCGCGTGGTGACGACGGAGAACATTTCACGAGTTGGCGGTAGTACCGCGGCTAGGAGCGCCGACAGGCCTCGCCCGTCGTCACCGTATAACGTTACGCTAAAACCCCAAACCACCGGAGCACATGTCCGCTAAAAGCTGCCCGTTACCGAACTAGAGACACGGTAGTAACGTCTTCACTTTCGGCCGAATCACTGGATACATCTTTGATCCACGGGAAAAAGTAAAAGCTCACAGACAATACCAGTTAGCACGAGTCGACTAGCTCCCGGTGGCTAGCCGGGGCAATTTTCTCCAATACGAAACTCCCGACACAAATAACTGCCGTAACTGAACAATATAGAAGGAAACCGAAAGGTGTGCTCACTAAACACGACTACTCACTCGAGATAATGCACCGGTAGATGATCATGTTGGGACTTCGGCGTTAGATCTTCCAGACACAGAGCGCAGGCCTGCCGCCCAAACAGCACCGGAGAGGGGAAAGAACGAGGAGACCGCGAGGCTCGGAATTTACGTCCTACTGACGTCATCGTGGGTCGGTTTATTCTACTTTTTGCACTTTACTGCCACTTTGCCGTGGTGGTCGAACGTGGTACTACAGCCACGTATCACTGAATACGTTCCAATTGTTACTGTGTTTATATATATATATATATATATATATATATGTGTGTGTGTATATATATAAACATATATATATGTGTGTATATATATATGTGTGTGTATATATACACACACATATATACACTACCGTTCAAAAGTTTGGGATCACTTAGAAATGACTTTATTTTTCAAAGAAAATCAGTTTTTTCAATAAAGATAACATTAAATTAATCAGAAATACACTCTCTACATTGTTAATGTGGTAAATGACTATTCTAGGTAGAAGTGTCTGGTTTCTAATTAAATATCTCCATAGGTGTATAGAGGCCCTTTTACAGCAACTATCACTCCAGTGTTCTAATGGTACATTGTGTTTGCTAATCGCCTTAGAAGACTAATGTCTGATTAGAAAACCCGTGCAATTATGTTAGCACAGCTGAAAACAGTTATGCTGGTGATATAAGCTATACAACTGGCCTTCCTTTGAGCTTGAAGTTTGTAGAACAAAATTAATATTTCAAATATTAATCATTATTTCTAACCTTGTCAATGTCTTGACTATTTTATATTCATTTGATAAATAAGTGTGATTTTTCATGGAACACGAAATTGTCTGGGTGATCCCAAACTTTTGAACGGTAGTGTATATATATAAAAACATGTATTATTTCATTGTATCTTCTTAAGTAACAAAGTTACTTCTACTTCTTACAAGACACAAGTCAATATCCCTGCCAGACATTCACAATGTCTAATTTTGTTTATTTGAATTGAATTTGGGATTTTTCTTCAGATGTCTTTTTCATTTAATTTACATTATCTATGAAATATATTTCCCAACAAAAAAACCTAAACACTTAATTCTGTTGAAGTAAAGAATCTCATTCCATCTTGTGGTCTCCAGATCAAATGTATTGAGGCTCCAAACACTATACACTTTATAATCTACCAGTGTATAATTTAAACTCGGGTTTTATAATGCTTCAAATTAAATGAACTTTTATTAATTTAAGAAAATAAAGGACTGTTGAAGCAGCCACAGCACATGCTTAAACAAACACAAAAGCCGGTGACCATGAATGCATCCTGTGTATTTGGACAAACATGAGTCAATATTTCAAGCAGCCATTCATTACATATAAAGCGACTTTATTTCTCAGCAAATTATTTAAACTTTGTGATTATCTTAAACTATAATGGATTGCCTTTGTAAAAACCAAACCAGCTGTAATATGGTTACAGGGCAACGCAGTGAGACGACTCAAGTTCATCTGCACATCGTGAAACTTACACAAATGAACAATCACTGGAGAGCCCAACAGTAAAAAGTAGTTACAAACCAGTAGGTGCATTTAATAACAACCTCACCTTTCAGTATAGTTAAGACTTCCTCAAAAAGGGAAACATTACCAAAGGAGCTTATGAAGAGGACCAGCACATTTATTGAGCACATGCAACCAAAACATTAAAAAAGTAGCCCATGTACAATTATACACACAAAATAGACAAATTTGAATTTATTGACAGCCTGTGCAGCAGAGTAAAAGAATACCATATTTGCTCCACCCACATCCTACACCTTGTTTCCCCACATGTGATTATGTAATAGGGTAGCAACATATATATTTTCCCCAGGCTATCGGAGCCAAGTTTCTAAAATGAAAGGTCTTGAAAGGTAGTCCTGCAATCAGTGTTTAATTCTCAGATGCAGAATGACAATGGATTTCCGGATGCAGGACGGTTAGCGTTGCACAGAAAACGTGGCATTGTTCAACTTTAACTTCACATTCAAATCAAAGCTGTAAATCTTGAGCATAACGTTTAAAACGCTACAGCTGTCCACATTGGCTGATGACGAGCTTCTTTGCGGGCTTGCCTCCTTTTGTGCCGAGCTCTCCCATCTGTTGCACAACATCCATGCCGTCCCGAACCCAGCCAAAAACCACATGTTTGAAGTCCAGGTGCTCGGCTTTCTTCAGGGTGATGAAGAATTGGGAGTTGTTGGTGTCGCGCCCACGATTGGCCATTGACAGAATGCCCGGGCCTGTGTGCCGAACATCAAAGTTCTCATCCTCAAACTTGCTGCCGTAGATGGACTTTCCTCCCGTGCCGTCACTGTTGGTGAAGTCACCGCCCTAAAAAAGGACCAACAGGGAAGGCGTTAGTAACAATACACTGAGATCTGCTTTATACAGAAATCACTGTTGCTGCCCGATCAGGACTATTGTTCCCTCTACCAGCACCCAGCTGAACAAATATGTGGGGATTCAACACTATGGATGGAACAGTCATAGACAAGAAATAATGCAGTTTGTTGATGCACATTATGTTTAAATGAAAACATTTTACAATAGATTTGTTCAACCATTTTTTAGGCCAAGTGCTGAAAGCTTGTGCACTCAACTGAAACCCCCACCGAACCAGAACGGTCTCTACAATCCGGGCTGTCAAGTGCCACGTAGCAAACCACGGCAGATTGTATTTCTGACATAGGACTAGGAGACGCACACTAGAGCTGCCTCACTAAATGCGGGGCTACTTGTGGCTCCCAGAGTCGTAACAAGTCGGATGGGAGCCAGAGCCTTCAGTTATCAAGCTCCTCTTTTATGGAACCAGCTTCACCTTCAGTCCGGGAGGCAGACACAGTCCCCTCATGTAGAGCAGACTGCTTATAGTTGGGGCTGAATCAGGGTCACCTGGTCCAGCCCCTAGAGATGCCATTTCAAGGGAGTTTTTCCTGACCCTGGGACAGGGATGTCGTATCCATCGTACAGATTGTAAAGCCCTTTGAGGCAAATTTGTAATTTTTGATATTGGGCTGTATAAAATAAATTAAATTGAAATTATGATTAACAGGTGAAAATCTGAAAATCTCACATCAAATATGATAACCATGTGAACTGCAGTTACATGATGGGGTATATTTTAAACAGCCGCCCAAACTAGCAAATCCCTAGTCTAAAAAATAAAATAATTGGTGGAATTTGTGTCGCCAAGTAAAGATTAAGACTAATAAAGGAATATCTAATCTAATCATTGTAGTCCCAAATATTAGTGTGAACAATTAAAAAAAAATACAACGAGGCGCAAACGAGAGAGACAGCGAGAGAGCGACACGTCACAGCGATCGAGAAACGTAGCACTGCACACGGTTCACATCAGAATGATCAGACGAGCTCCTCACCTGACACATGAAGGCCGGTATGATTCTGTGGAAGATGGAGTCCCGAAGCCCGAAGCCCTTCTCCCCGGTACAGAGAGCCCTGAAGTTCTCTGCCGTCTTGGGGACGATATGGGAGAACAGCTCGACGGTGATCGTGCCCAGCGGTTGGCCATCGGCTGCCACCTCCAAGAACACCAGGGGGTTGGTGTCTCTGGAGTGCTCTTGAACTTTGGACATCTGCGGTAAGGAGATGCACGACTCATCGCCTTCGGTTTGGCCGGTGCGGCTCTGACACTCGCAGAAGGTCTTCTTGAAGGATTCGGTTATTTCAGGCGTTTTGAACTTGGCCGCCAGCTGCTCCACTACACCGTCGCCCTCTTGAAAAACAGAGGGAGAGACCAGAGACCATCAGCAGGAGGACAGCTGCCCAGCAACTACGGTCCTCTTCCAGTGAGTGATGCGTGTGTGACACACCCCCCCAATACCAATTTCTTCCTCTGACCGCTGTGACTTATCTATGAGATGCTCTTGTGTGTGAATCACACGTCGACTTCAGCAACTGAACCAACCGAGCCGAGCAACCCAGTCGACATTATTCAACTGCTGCAAACAAGTTGTCAAGAAAGCAACATTACGGAACGGGCAACGATTTAACGTAACTTGGGCTGTGTGTTCACGGTGTCAACATACCAGAGAGCAGCATCTTCAAAATACGAGTGTCCATAAACATAAACTTCCATTTGAACATTAATATGATCCTAAACATAACGTAGCCCTTTCAGTTGCCTATGGGAAGCAGTTGGAGGTGCTCTACTGGTTAGCCTACGAGTTCTTTCTTAGCTACAGGAAAATAGGAGACTGTTAACATATTTTCCTGCAATCGTCCATGTGTTTTGAGTGATCGGTAAATCGGTCAACTGTTTTGCAGTTTTTGTGGGAAAGTCATAAAGGTAATTAAAATGGCAGGTTATCAATGTAAAGCTATAAAAGTGTCACCAGATGCCACGACAAAAGCCAACGAAGTAACATCAGACTGAAGAAACTAAGAACCGACAATGGCGGCAGACATCGACTTTGCGCCGACACTCGCGTGTACCTGAGTAGTCGGTGGCCGTCCAGAGAAGTGCGTTGGCCGAGGCGTTCATGGGTTTGAGTTCCATCGCTTGTGTGATCGTGTGGTTGGCGCAAACCCTCAGCACCTGCTCTCGTCTCATCAGGACTCGGTAGAAACGTTTGGTCGGGTGGAAGAGGATCTTGAGGTCACCGACGCCGCGCTCCTTCCACTGGCCGAGGTCCCGATCCCATCGGTACAGCTTGGCACGCTCCTTGAACAGAATTTCCTCATCCTCTTCTCCAGATTTTGTCTCCACCTGAGACACACCATTATACAAATATGTACATAATTCACTAAACTTAATACAACCCCCCGCCCCCAACGTTCTGCATTGAAAAGGTACCTCTGGTAGTGACACAATGGGCTCAAAGTGAATGTCCCCACTATTAGACGCGTCCTCTTCATCACTGCCCTGCTCACCGCCGGTTCTTGGTCCAGAGGACTTTGCGACCCCAAATACTATTGCTCCAGCATTTGCCCACGAGAAGCTGGAATCTTCAAGAAAAGAGAAGAAATAAATATGTGGTGAAATAAAATGTTGTTGACATGTGTATTTCATGCTAAGACAGTCAGTTTCAAAAGAACATCTTAAGAAACTGTCAGTGATCAAACAAACCTTGACTTCCAAACGCAAAGGCATCCGTGGTGTGGGCCAAATCTGCAAAAGAGGAGCCTTCGGGCGACTTGAAACCAAAGTTGGGATCTAAGGACTCTGGTGGGAGCAAACAAGCTGTCATGAAATACAGTTTCTGGGATTCCTTTTGTGTCTGCAGGATTCCAGCAGAAAGTGTGTTGGACACAAAAACATCAAATAATAGACACATTCAAAATCTTACTTCAGTAAAAGTATTGGTACATAGGTAATCAGCTTAAATGTATTTAATTAAAATAAATAATATGTCCATCTGTCCACCTTTGTGTACTTTTCCATATTATTCCAGCGTTCAGACTAAACTACAAAGGTTAGCAGGAAAACAATGACTACAAATATGCAACAAGGAGACACAACATCACTGATTATTGTCTTGTGAGGATGGTTGTCACACATTTAGTGCACCAGTTCTCACCCACAAACAGTCTGACATCTGTAGTAATGAACACCAAGTGCTCTGTACCTTCACCAGCTGTGATCGAAGTCCCAGTGTTGGACTCTGGTTCTGGGCTCTTCTTGTTTGACAGGTCAATGGGAGCGCTGCTGCCAGGAGCTTCACTCAGAGTCTCGGTCGGCTGGTCTGAGGTCTGTTGCTCCGGTGTCGTCGTGGCGTCTGCAGCGTCCGAAGCTTCCGCGCCGCCGGCTGCAGCGTGTGGGCAGCCGTCTGCAGCTTCTGTGCTGCTGGACGACGGGCCAGCTGCTGGTTCTTCTGGAGCCACAGGAGGGCTGCTGGAGGCCTGTTCAGCTCCGTTTAACTGGGCACCGTGAAACAATTTACTAATTAAAACTAAAATCATACAGATCATCTCTTGATGCCACATTAACAAATAAAACAAACTGGTTGTGACGAGACACACACGAGGCAACACTGTTTTCCATGCAACAATTAAGGCTATTTTCTTTGGTAGCATTGCCAAAAGTTGACACGAGATATCCTTATAATGCATAATTGATGACACTATAACCTATTGTATTTGATGCTTCTTTGATTTGCATTGTTATCCGTGTGAACCCAGTGCCCTTTCTACGGGTTGTGTCCGTTACCAGGTCTTGCTGCGCCTTGAGAACTTCTGTCTCAAAGTCTTCGGGTTTGTCGCGGTCTGGGTCGCTGTCTGTGGTGCTCAGGCCGCAGAAGAAGGTGGATGGAAGCAGGAGGCTTTTGGCTTTCTCCTCCTCCTCTGGCGTCCCCTTCTTTTCCCACACCACCTGGCAGTCCGGCTCTGCATGCAGGACACACAAGTTTAGAGCTCAAGACGAGTGGCAGGCGGGGTGAGCGTTACCTCCGACTGTCCACATACTTTGCCATGAAGTGAAAAGTGCTTTGAAAAGACTATTTGTCCATCACAGACTTGAAAATATCTGTGAAATTAATCGAACCAACGTGATATCTGACAAATATAATAGGATAATTGAGTAATAGGATACAATAGTGTGTGTGTGACAGGATACAACATACATACCATTGCCACATGCTGCAGCCTTTTTCACAGGAGGATCAAGGTAGAGCTTTCCATTCAAGGCGTTTACTGCCGACTCAAAGTCCTCATCTGAAATAAATGAAATCTCTTAAAATATTTTTTTTGCTATCAAGTAAGATATTGATCCCACAGTTCCCACTTCAATCCCACAGACACATGGACAATGCAAATGAGCAAGACTTTAAGACAGGTTTCCGTTTGCTTTGTTGAATTCTCTCATTGAAGCATTCAGTTCTTCAGCTCCATGACGGACAGATTTACCGACATTTACACATTTTGAAAAATAACACGAGACAACAGAAACAAACTCCAAAGTAAAATATAAAGAATACTGATAATTTGAATTAATTCTTATCACTTCATAAAAATATTTGCATGTTTAAGTAATATCTTGTATTTACAAATATTTATCTTATTCAAATGTCAGGATGATGATGTGGAATGTACATCAGTAATGCCGCAATAAAACAGCCGGGGGATAAAAGCTGCAGAGCGCCCCCACCGCCCCTCTAAGAAGTCAAACTTTGCTTTAACGAAATTAGCTGAAGATAAATTCATATAAAAAAATACGATTTATGGAAAATGCAAAAAAATAAAGCAACATTAAAAAAAATGAATGAGTCCTAAGTGTAATGAAAGTCGTTGTATTTACCATGTTCAATTTAACACGACACTTTTTATACTCTCATTTCCTAACTTTTGACCTCACCATCAGTTTGATCGTCGCTGGTGTAGCCCGGTTCATTCTGGTAGCAGAAGAAGGTGAGAGGCAGCAGGAGTTCCTTGGCGAAAGCTGCCTGCTCAGCAGTGGGTTCCATGACATACACAACCTCCACGTCAGAGTCCTCATCCGTCCCTGCACTGCCTCCTGCTGCCTGAGGCGGCCCTGACAGACAGATACAATAGAAGCAGACCAACATAGTGAGCTGCTTGAAAGAAGAGACAAAGAAATTTTACTGCTTTAGAAATCGGAAGTGTTAGTTCCACACAAAAATCATGCACAGCAAAGAAACAATGAATAGCATGCGTTTGATTTACAAATGAAAGACAAGTTTTACTCAGAACATTTCTGCGTGTGTCCGTTTATTTTCTTATTGGATTTGAGACTTCCTGTAGGACACATGGTAGTATGGTAGCATTAAATACCGGAGCTGTAACTAGACGTTGCTGAGCAACCAGACTAAACTGGGAACTGCGTTTCATGCTGTTGCTCTACATCCTGCACTAAAAATGGCATGTGTGACATGTGCACCGCTCATTTCCCTCGGAGGAATCTTCTCAGCTCACATTACAAATGATATTCACTGATGTCTGCTGTTGCTATGCAATCGTTTGATTCGGCTTATTGTTTCATAAAGAGAGAGACTGGACATTTGCTCTTTGGAAGTCAGCAGAGATCAACAGCATTACATTTTTTAAAAAGAATTTAAGACTACAAACTAAAAGGATTTCACGAAAAACAAACCATATGTTCCCATTCATTTCCATGAATTAATTAACTGCACATGACCCTGATGAACTAGCAGATATACTCCACTCCCTCTTCTGCAAGACAAAACTGCACCTCACTCTGGACATGCAACACATTAGCATGAATGTTTGTTCCACTCCGTGCATCCAGGTTATTTCTGTCTAGTGATGAGGGCCGGCCAGGTGACAGCCGACACGTGTTAACACACTGCAGTGATTAGAGTACCTGGGGGCTCAAATTGGGTTGTTGATGTGCCGGTCCAAAAAGCCATTGGGTTATCTTTGAAAAGCCTAAAATCCAGCCCTAAAGGGTGATGGGTTGTTGGGCGAAGAGAAACTAATTGTGAGGCTGGTATCATAACCATAAAACACAGCCAAAGGCGTCAAATGAAGATAGATCATTTTCTGCAGTTTTACGAAGAAGTACAAAATATCTTCATATAATGAAACAACAATAGATTGAAACAAAGTATATGAATTAGCCTTATGGGGAGGTGATGACAAATCAGGAATACAATTTCTGTTCCTGAAAATTTGGAGAAGGGTCTTGGCTGGGTCAAGATCACGCGGGAGCGATGAGATGCAGATGAAACAAGACAATGGAGTAAAACTCGAATGGACAAAATCAATTGTTATGCCCTCTCAAAAACAAAATCAGACAAATATCGCAGAGAGAGAGATTTTATTTTTACCTTGCTCTGTGATCTTGAATGCAGGTGAAGCGTGGCCAGGACATCCAGGATCTTTGGCGGATGACGATTCCTCAGTCTCGGAGTGAAACTGAGGCGAGCCAAAGAATTTCTGAAGGCTTTGAGTGCCAAAGACAAACTTCGGGGGACACACCACTGTCCTTGAGGGGGTGACTGGACTCGGAGACCCAGCTGCACTTGGCTCACCGTCAGAGGGAAGCTCTGTACGTTCCTTTGTGGTCTCCTCCAGAACAGCGATGGCTGCCTTCCCGCACACAAGTGTAGCAGCCTGTGCAGATTCTGGAGGTCCACTGTCTTGTGGTGAGGCAACCCTGGATGTCACCTGGGTCATGAGTTCCTGTTGTTCTTGGGCAACCTTGGCCTCTTCAAAAACCTGTTTGAAGACATTTGCAGTGTCCTGCAGCTTAAATCTCACAGCCAACTGCTCAATATTCCCCTCTGCTACTTCAGCGAAGTCCAAGGCACTCCAGACCCAGGACTTCTCAGCTCCCTTCATAGGTTCCAGCTTCATGGCTGCTGTGATTCTGTGGTTGGCACAGATCTTCAGCACCTGGTCTCGCCTCATTATTAACCTCACTTGTTTAGTGTCAAAATTCTGCAAGAGCTTGAGTTCTCCGATACCCCTCTCCTTCCACTGACCCAGGTCCTTGTTGTAGCGATACAGTTTGGCCCTGTGACTGAACACCACCTGTTCATTTTCCTCCCCTGTAGAAATCTCCACCAGATCAGGCAAGGGGACCACAGGTTCAAAGTACTGGCCATCCCTCTCCTCATCCTGGGTCACATCCTGCTCGTCATCAGTACCTACTGAGTCTCTGCTCTGGTTAAGCTTAGCAGGAGACTTGGAGGGGCTGCTGCCGGGTTGGAAGCTGAAGTTAAATCCCCCTGCGGCTTCTCCAAAGCGGAAAAGGTTCTTTCTCAGGGGACTGCTGGCAATAGGAGAGGCATAGACTGATGAGTCGGCAGTATCATCCAAGGCCTCTTCTCTTAGGTCATAGTTATCCCACTCTAAGGTGGGGCCAGTGGTTTCACCGTGAGGCTTGATTCCAAGGTTTGAAACATTGCTGGATGTTGTAATGTCACCCTGTCTGTCATCTTTGATTTTGGTTTTGTCATCTGTCAAAAAGGATTTCAGGTCTTTTAAACCAGACTTCATTTCCTCTGCTTTCTGAATGAGGCGTGCCGTTCTGCCAGAGTCCACAAGCTTGTGAGGCGTTTGTAGGGGAATGTCCAAGAGAAGTTTCTGACACTCTTCAAACTTCTCTTTAAACTCCTCAGCAAGCTCTGGGGTTTTAAACTTGGCAGCCAACTGTTCAAGTTTAGCATCCCCATCGGAGAAGTCATTGGCCATCCAATTCCATGCTTTGTCCGAGCCTGCCAGAGGCTTAAGATTCATGGTGGTGGTGATCCAGTGGTTGGCGCACACCTTCAGAATTTGCTCTCTTCTCATTAGCACCCGTAGCCTGCCATTAGAGTTGTTTTTCAGGAATTTAAGGATTCCTACACCCCGCTCTTTCCACTGACTTGTGTCCAAGTCGAATCTGAACAGTTTCAGACGCTGAGAATAGAGAACCTGTTCATCCTCCTCCCCCGTCACCAGGTCCACCCTATCAGGCATCTGGACCACTGGTTCAAACTGGATGTCATCATTTTCCTCTGTTTTATACATGTCGTTCTCTTCAAGCTCATTTCTGGCATCTGCCTTGGGGAGGATTGAAAACATCTGCTTAACATCCCCAGAGGAACCTTTAACATCGGGATCGGCCTGGCCAAACTGAAAGTCTCCGTCAGAGGACTCGGCCAAGTTGGCAACACTGAACGCTGGGGATTTTCCAGATATTAATGGATTTTGAGCTTGCTCCGCTTGGTCCACCAAGGGAGTAGACACAGTTTCTTGCTCTTTGTGTTTCTCAGCGATGCTTTTCAGAAAATTGGAGGCTGACCCCGATAGAGGCATTTGATCATCAGTAGAGGGAGTTTCTTGTGCCGAGTCCTGAATACCAAACGTGAAGCCACTCGCTGCAATGGGCAATGAGAAAGAGAAGCCTGAAGAATGTGTGGTATTAGATCCAGAAGGAGGAACATCAAACTTAAAAGAAGCAGCTGAGCTTTTCTCTTTTTTTTGACCAAACTGAAAAGTGCTGCCAGTTTCAAAAGGCATTGTAAATCCAGTCCCAGCAGGCTGACCTGATGGACCTTTGCTGCTAACTGAAAAGCTGAATGTGGAGGCCAAAGGAGCGGTGCTGGTTGTGCTTTTAGCATTGGGATTTGATGCTTGACAGGCCACACACTTCTCAGCAGAGGCATCGTTTCTCACCAAACAACCGTCACACTCCCATTCCCCATTCTTCATGGCAAACATGGCTGCTATAGAGGGAGTGGGATGTGGGGAGCAGGAAACACATTCTGCAGCTGATGCATCATTTCTGACCTGGCAGGTATTGCAGTCCCACTGCCCAACCTTCATGGCCAAACCAGACCCAAATCCTGACTCCAATGGCAGCTTTGATGCGACTGGACCCTCTTCTGTTAATTTAGAATCAGGGTTGGGGGTATTACAGGCAACACAATTGGAAGCAGAGACTTCATTTCTTACGTCGCAAACGTTACAGTCCCACTGCCCTTGCTTCTTGCTAAACTGGGCACCAAATCCAGAGCCAAAAGCCGATGTAGATGGTGCTTCTGCAGTTGGGGCCATTTGTGCTGTCGAAGTTATTTTAGGTGAAGCCTTCAGAGCCTTACAAGACTCAGGGTTGGGGGTATTACAGGCAACACAAATGGAAGCAGCGACTTCATTTCTTACGTCGCAAACGTTACAGTCCCACTGCCCTTGCTTCTTGCTAAACTGGGCACCAAATCCAGAGCCAAAAGCCGATGTAGATGGTGCTTCTGCAGTTGGGGCCATTTGTGCTGTCGAAGTTATTTTAGGTGAAGCTTTCAGAGCCTTACAAGACTCAGGGTTGGGGGTATTACAGGCAACACAAATGGAAGCAGCGACTTCATTTCTTACGTCGCAAACATTACAGTCCCACTGCCCTTGCTTCTTGCTAAACTGGGCACCAAATCCAGAGCCAAAAGCCGATGTAGATGGTGCTTCTGCAGTTGGGGCAATTTGTGCTGTTGCAGTTGTTTTTGGCGAGGCTTTAAGTGCTTTGCAAGAAACACAATTGTCTGCAGAGGCCTCATTTCTTACTTCACACACGTCACACTTCCATTGAG
Source organism: Pseudoliparis swirei (assembly GCF_029220125.1). NCBI lineage: Eukaryota > Metazoa > Chordata > Actinopteri > Perciformes > Liparidae > Pseudoliparis > Pseudoliparis swirei. Next base: position 14,582,191 of record NC_079389.1, on the reverse strand, counting down.
CCTGCTTCTTGCCAAACTGAGACCCAAAACCAGAACCAAATGCACTAGTTACCATGTCAGCAGGTTTTAAGGTGCTGGTGCCAAATGTAAATGAGGAGGGCAAAGCTGCTCCAAAAGCACCAAATCCAGTCAATGTAGAGCCAGAACTAATAGGTTTTGATGCATCTGTCCCAAATTTGAAAGTGAAGGGACTGGTTTTGGCTTCACCGCCAGTCTGAATGTCTGGCTTGGATGAAGAATTGGGATTGGCACTTAGACAAGAGGCACACTGCATATCTGTGGGTTTATTTCTTACACAGCACACAGTGCAGTCCCAGTCCCCGTCTTTAAGGGCAAAGTGGGCTGCCAGTGATTTAGAACCTTTAGAGTTTTCCTCTCTTTTCTCTTGTTTAGGATTTCTTGCAGATTTGAGAACAATTGTGAGGGCTTCCTCAAACTTCTCTTTGAAGAGTAATGCCTCATCTGTTGTTTTGAAGCGGATGGCCAGCTGTTCAGGCTTAGGTTCTTCATCGGCATAGTCAATGGCATTCCAGACCCAGGATTTGTCAGAGCCAGCATTTGGTTTCAGTAGCATATCAGCATTAATGTAGTGGTTTGCACAGATCTTAAGGACCTGTTCCCTCCTCATCAAGAGGCGGACCTTCCCTCTGGCGCTGTGTTTTAGGATTTTAACATTGCCAATGCCACGCTCCTTCCACTCCTTTGTGTCTGTGTCAAATCTGTACAGCTTTGCCCTGTTGCAAAACATTTCTTCCTCCTCCTCTTCACCCGTCTTCACATCTACTTTATCAGGAAGGGGCACAATGGGCTCAAAGTGTGGACCATCTTCATCCTCCTCAACATGAGTGCTGTCATTGTCACTCTCTGCTGCTCTTTCTTCCTCTGCAGCAACCCCAAACACTGGCTTGGCAACATCCCCAAAAGTAAATGGCTGCTCCACCTTTCCAAAATGACTTCCAGTACATGTGCTCTGCGCAGAATCAGCAAAAGAGAAGGCAGGAGCATTTCTATTTCCAAAGGTAAAGATGCCTGTTTGGCTGGGGAGTTGATCCTGGGCCAAAGGCTTCTCTGGGATAGTATCTATTTTAGAGGGAAAGTCTGATGTGAGAAGACCAAGCAGACTTTCACTGTGCTTGGCCTGGGAAGCTGGGAAGCTGAACTCTCCATCGTTGGATTTAAAGTTAGAGTTGAACTTAAAAGCTGCTGAAGGTGTTGAGTGGGCAACTGCCCCCGATCCAAAACTGGGCACTTTAGGGACTTCAGATGGTGCCTGCTGGCTGAAGGAGAGCTTCCCAAAGTCCATAGGCTTCACCTCAATGCCCTTAGGTGGCTGAACAGGGACTACAGATGGCTTGGTAAAGTAGCCAGGTTCGGGCAGGGGAGGGTTAGTGGTTTGTTGGGGTGCACTCTGCCCATCACTATATGGTGCAAGAAGGCTTGTGGCTGGTGATTCAAACCGAAGAGGGGCTCCAAAGACCTGTTCTTGAGGAGGGTACACAGAGGCTGGGGCTGTCTGCAATGGAGGAGTTTGAGTGGGCTGCTGGTAGGCATACATATGCTGCTGAGGGGGCATACGATTCATATTGTACATCGAGCCCTGTGTGAAGAGAATTAAATCTTTTTTTAAATCAAACGTCATACAATATACAAGTTTATCAAAGTGTTAAAACAGTGATAACTACCTTAGTGGGGGTGACATTTGCTGCCGAGCGCAGGAGATATTGAGAGTTATAAGATGGAGACTGGTTGTGGTAGGCCGAGGGGGCTGTGGTGGCAACTTGGGGAAAAAAGATAGAAATATATATACACGTTTAAGTAAAAAACTATTTCTATAAAATATGGCACTATACATGTATTCATGCTTTGGCTCTATAAAGTGTGCCAACCTGTTAGAGGGGCACCATGGTAGGACTGGACTGGGGTAAAGGGCTCCTGTAGGCCCTCAGCCCCGTAGCTCTCTCCACAGATCTTGTGATGAGGGGAACTTGCGTTCCCTGAAGAGTTGTGTCTCAAATCATGAACCTCGTTCTGAAAAACATGGAGCTTAATGAGAACGGACCTCATCACACTAGAAGTGGTGGAATAATTAGTAGACTAACTACAAATAGTTATATGTACCTTGAGAGCTTCAACTTGCTGACAAAGCATCTGGAGGATACTTTTCTGGTCCTCCACCCAATGAGGTGGTGTCTTAGGAGCAATCTAAACGACGGAGGGAAAGAAATTAAAAATCACTCATTTGTGTTGTAGATTGATATCTCTGTGAGATATGAATACCAGAAAACACTTAATATAAAGATGTTATGAAGAAATATATAAGAATCAGTAACCTGAACCTACCAGATGTCTTTTGGAAGGAGAGTTTGTGCTTTTGTTAGGAGAGGAAAACTTTAAGTGGGATAGTATGGAACACGTTTCTATGGGCTGGGCAGGGCTGGAGTGGGCTGGTCCTCTTCGACCCTCCTTTTCCTCCTCTTCATCCATGGCCTCCACACTGTCACCCAGCTGCTCGTTCACACCACTCAGGAGGTCCACAACTTCCTCCATAGAGACAGGCAGCTAGGACACAGGTGTGATAAGTTAGACAGCTGCAGAGTTGTTCACATTAACAAGTCAAAGTGAATGGGTCTTACCTTCTCAATGTCATCTGCATTAGCATTGTAGATCTTGGACAGGTAGGTCCTGAACTTTCTCAGAAAAGTGATACACCTGTCTTGGGTCTCCTCAACTCCGTTGCTGGCCTCCTCCGATAGCCGCTGGTAGATCTGCCAAAGCAACACAGCACATTGTAGAAAACAAATATCAAAAGGCATGTACAGGTGGCAGAGGCACTAACATCCCTAGTAGACATCAGATATTGGCTGGCTTACCAGTGTGAATTTCATTAGTAAAATGTTTTCAATAATTATTGGCAATGCACTATTTCTGCTTTAAAAAGGGAACTGCTGGACAACTAGCTGTCATGAATGAGAGTAGGAAATAAACTGGTTCTTGAATCTGGAAACAAAGATCCTCTTTAGTGCACATTTCTAAATAAACAAGAGACATTCAATATTGAATTCAGATGGTGAAAGAGAAACGTATCCGTTATGTTGTGTAGAAGCGTATGACTTACCTGTGCCAAATGCCAGGTGGATGACATGTTATTGATGGTTTCCAAAGTCGCAATGGCCTCCTCGGTTCTGCCTTCAATGTCAAGGAGAACCGAATTTGCAATCTTGGCTTCCTCTTCATGGCCCTTCACAGAAGAAATCTGAAAGGGAACATGACATGCAGACGTACACCTGTAAGCCAACCTGAAATGACCTAGCGATCTAAACACCCATTGGTATCAACGGTGCATATATTTGCTGTAACGGCCTCAGCGACAGTCAAAACCCACACGGTAAGATCTATAAAAAAATTCCTCCTAAAATTCATCTACAGAACCACTTTAAAAAAAGAATGAAAAACTGTACACCCAGTTTACAACTATTTATTAGGATCAATCATAAGAGGAATGTTCCATTTTAGCCAATTGAAGGATTAATTTGTCTTAGTTGACTTTGATTTCTTTAATTGATTATTAATTTATTTGTGCTTTTTTATAGCCGATAGACTTACTTTCAAGAAACTTATGATAAAGTGGTGCATTTGTGGGATTCTTTTGTGGAGAAACTCCATTTTACAATTGAATAGTCAATCAAATTGAGTGTTAATGGACTGAGAATTTCTTGAGTTGAAGAGAGCCATAACCTTTAGCCCTAAAGCCAATACTGCCTTACGAATTGAGAGTTGATACCAGGGACGCCCACCTAATACCACTTCTATCCAAAATGTAATATAATAAAAGAAAAACCTGCCGGTATTTACCTGAATATCTTTGGAGGGAAAGTGTATGAAGAGGGGCTCAAGTGGTTCTGGAATACTCCGTCTGTTTTTGATCCTTTCCAACAGTGGAAGTGCAACTTTCCAGTAGTGGACACTACGGCCTATGTACTCCTTCTGTTCATAGTACGAGTTCACTCCATCCGCCTGGGTTGATAAGCACACAAAAAAAGTTGTTGCACACGAAGAAAAGAAGATGCCACATGAGCTTGATGCAAGCAGACAACATGCACTTTGACACAGGTAGTTTCTTTAGTCATTACGGATTCTACCGTGAAACCAAGGTACACAGTCACAGCACAAGTGCCTGTCTGGGCATCTTAATCATGTTCACATTGAACAGCTGCAGGGGAAATGACAGAAAGAAGCAGGTGGAGCAGCATGTGTGTCTGCAGTTATGTGGCATGGTGCCGAGTTATCTAAATGCTCTTTAATTTTTTTTTATATGCACGACTGCCACTCACAACAGATCTGGCCACCTTTCAATTCGATCACATTAGTCATGTTTTAAACGATGATCTGCTGATTTGCCTTTATGCTGTTTTATGATGCTTTCATCCTGTTGCACATTTCTCAACTTGAATCATCAAAGAATTATGCTATAGAGTAGTGTTTAGTACATTTTAATTTGGCACACTGTAAAAATAGATAAAAGCAACAACATCAGTATTAGAAATATCCTGCAACTCAATCTGCTTGCCAAGAAACCCCCACATGAGGTCCGGACCCCTAAGATTGTAAACGCATCCTTTCTTTTTCTCTAGCTGGCTACTCACGAGTGTGGAAACAGTGTGTGGAAATGTGACTGAACGAGTACCGTCTGGCTGAGAAACTGTGCCCAGTGGATGACCAGTGCTGGTTGGAGCCCATGTTTCTCTCCAGCCCTCAGAGTGCTCAGTCCATGTTGCACAATCATCCGCAGTTTGGCCGACATGCCAGTTCTACAAGGAGACATGCAGAAAACAGTGGACACTAAGACACACAATATGGAAAATAAAAACAACCACATGCTTCGTTTTGGCCCGATTGTGTCACGTATTGGAATGATGTGATGCAGGCAGACTGGCACGCTCCTGTGAAAATGTCATGTTTGTGTCTCAACACTGATAATGTCACAACGGTTGAATGCTGGTTTTAATAGAAACTATTGAGGTCATACGGTTTGATTTTAACCTCAGTTTCACTCACGCTGTTCGTTTGTGAATGAGGCTGTAGATGGCGTCCCACCACTCCCTCTGTTTGACGGTGGTCAAGAGGCGAAGGAGGGGAAGGGGAAGGCAGCGAGGCTCATAGAGCTGCTGCTGTTGCTGTGGGTTTACCCCGCTGCTTATTTTCGACGTCTCCTGGAGCTGAGAGTGGCTGCAGAACACCACGCCACATAAAAACACCTGGATGGAGTAACCCAGACAAGAGTCTAAATATATCTACAAGGAGCAGGTCCAGGGGCCAAGCAAAAGTGCACCAACCATTCAGGCACACTATCGATTCTCGTCACAAAAGAAGCTCACCTGTGGCTTTAATTAGTGAGAACTAAATCATTGAGTGCGCCTGAAAGTCGTCAACCGAATCTATTGTAAAGTATGCACCGTATACATTGTTGCACATTTCAGTGGAATTAATAAATATTCCCCTTATTACACACTTTCAAACGTACCGTTACATTTTCTCTAGGGAACAGCTGAATATTGGATATGAGCGAAACACTGTATCTGAACACAGGAGTGAAGCGAATCTGTAAACTTCTCCTGCAAAGCTTTATCTTCAGCTCACATGGATTCACCTACCTCCAGGTCAAGCAGGCAGATGGACTCTGGTGCGTTGGTGTCCAGTTTGGAGGTTTCCAGAGTAAGCCTGGGAAACAGCTGGTGAAGCCAGTCCCACAGGACTGGTCTTTGGGCCAGCAGGGTCCACTGTAGTCCCAACCAGCTCAGATGCTGCAAGTCGCCAGCATGCAGCAGGATGGCGCCTGAGGAGGCATCAAAGTTATTACAGCGTAGTACAGAGTAGAGCTGTGTATTGGCAAGAATCTGGTGATGCAATTCATATCATGGTAAAGGTGTTTTGATACTTTTTCCATGTAGCCAGAACAATGGGATCGGCCGTTAAATGTTTTTTGGGCATCTTTTTCAGTTCATGTACATCCATCATCATAGCCCTACTTTTGGTGCAATTTGAGCCACTTTCTTCCATGAATCTTTGCATGTAAACAATTAATGAAAAATGTATAGTATTTGTGGAAATCAATACAGTATAGTAGGAGTTGTAGGAGTATTGCGTTATAACAGGGAACAGTACTGTGCTGTCATTTTATATGATCTGAACAAAACTGAAGAAATCTTTAGGCTATTTAAGTAATCAGTCAGATTATTAGTTTTGTACCAGCATCCCATTTGACGAGTTGAGAGAGCTCTGGAGCCATGGTGTTAATGGAATGAATGTCGTCATTGGCAATAAAGGAAGATCCAGTGGAGACCTGTGGTCCAAACAGGAATTTAAACAGAGACTCCAGCCCACTAGGGTTCCCAAACGCCTCCACCACCTACAGAAAGGAAAATAAAGAAACATCAGTTTATCAGTGCCGTCTGTCTGATATGATCTGTTTTACACTGTTAAGAGAAAGCAATAGTGCATCTGTCATGGTTGTGATTGAGTGGTATGCAACTGTAGTATATAAATCTCTGTTCCACAAGTTTTCTTTTACGCTGTAAGCTTAAATGATTTCAATCAATGTATACATTGACCCTTCCGTAATGTACCGTTCCTTCCCACTTAAAAAGGCTATAACCGTGAACTAAACTGAACTAGAATACATGGACAGACCTCTCTGATCAAGGTGGATGAATCAGTGCTCAGATTCAGCAACATGTGACCGGCCTGACTCTGTCGGTCGTTGGCCAACAACTCCAGAAGTTGTGGGGCAGACTGATCTCTTTTGGTCACTTTAGCCTTTGGTCTCGGGACCTAGGGGAAGGACAAACAAAATAAAATGTATTCAACGGTGCATGGTATTGGCTCGAAAATAAAGTCTGTTCAAAGAAAATAAGACATTTAAAGAACAGAGACCGCATAACTTTTCTTGCAAGGCAGCCGTCAAGTATTTTAAAATTCAGGTTTTATTATTCATCTTTAGGCCACAGCTTTGATAGGTTCTGAGTGTATTCGTAGCGATGCAAAGAGTGCAGGACTTTTAAGACATCAGGCAAAAGTATTTTGTTTAATAAACAACATACTGATTATAAGACAACCCACACTTTTTTTAGAACACCTGCTTTTGGTGGCATCTAATTGAAGCTGATTTTTGTCCAACAATGTCTGGAGAGCTACCATACTAGTGTCTTTAAAACATATGGTTAAATATAAAGTCTTAGTTTTTAAGAAATAAATAACAGACCAAATAAACATTTGGGTAATACTGTTCTACTTAACCATCTAAAAAAGAATCAACATTAACCAAAACATTGCATTTGTTATCGACTCTGGTAGCAGGCTAGCTTCATTCCTAGGGATGGGTATCGTTTGGGTTTTTCCGATACCGGTGCTAAACCGGTACTTTTAAAACGATACCGGTGCCTGAACCGATACTTTTTTTTTTTAACGCAAAATGAGGACATTAAAAACCTCTTTGGCCATATTCCCTGTAGAAGCCGTTATCATGGAGCACTGACAAACAACGGATATCAGACTGTTAACATACACAATATATGTTCTCCATTATATGATGTGATATGTATTGTCATGTGCAGCCTTTATAGGGTTAATCCTGTCACTGTTTTGATGGGCAAAGAGAACAACCAATCAGAGGGACTGAAGATGACACGTGACAAATAAAGTTTTGCTTCTGACAGCGAGTTACACTGAAACAAAGTGATGCCCCACGGTCTTTATTCCTCCGTCATTATATTCCCGGTAACACCGGGTAAACAGCCGGGATCGCTGTACATCAACACATCTGCTAGCAGACTGTCACGCTCGTAGCTACGAGCTAGCACTAGCTACGAGCTTAAGCATGGTTATAATGGCTAATTTATAATTTCTTGTGCTACTTTTATGAATGCAAGACTTGCAATCAACGTTACGGTACTAATCTGAGTTAAGGCTGCTCGTCATAATCGGTCTCCACGTGTTCAGGGGGACCGGTGACGGTCTCCCCATCGCGCCCAGCCTGACGCTGGTGTGCTCCACACGGGCTCACAGTCACACACGGCGCAGCCTCCGCTGTCAAACTTAAATATGAGAGGCTCGTAACCTGCTGACAGGGCGGAGTCACCTGAGAAGTTCACAACAATAGTTTTTTTCAATTCCAATCGGCTCAGGCACCGGAAAGAAGCACCGAAATGTGAGTTGCGTTTCGGTCCGGGTAATACCGGTTGTATTGGAACCCAACCCTATTCATTCCTGGCAATCGGCTGGTTGGTGTGTCAGTACCTGGTATGCCAGCAGGTAGCACAGTGCAGCCAGGTCAATGACAGCCCTCCAGGTATGCTGGTGATCCTGAGCCAGCTTCAACAGGAGTGTGGCAGCATGCAGGTAGAGGTGACCTCTCATTTCCACAAAGATCTCAAAAAGGTCGTCTGTGTGGCGGCCAGCAATGCTGCTCAGCGTCTGCATAGCTTGGTCAAAACTACCCACACAAACACACAATAATTAATATCCTCTGCTTGTATTACTTCTTTGCCCCTCCACACAAACACGGAGCAGAGCAGAGCAGCGACAGGTGTAGTAAAGGTAAAGCGGTTGGTACCGGTTATATACAGGCTGAGTAGTGAATGACATTTCCTCGTGTTGACACATTTTTGGACCAGAAAATATTTGGTTAAACAAATCAGTGATGCTGTTCTGTGAAGTTTACTAGAAGTGATGTTATGTTGACCTAGTGCGTTGTATGTGGAGCGAGCACAGCTGCGGAGTGAGTTTAAATGTTTAATGCTCCTCAGCAACTAGTCTTCTGGTAACTTAAGTGACAATTATCATCATTATGTTTGAATGAAGGCTTCAACTCCTGTTATTTTTCAATACCGTTGTAGAAGACTGACATGATGGGAGTAACAGAGGACATATGTTCAACAAGTGACACATTTGCTTTTTAAATAGGTGCTATGGATCTAATTTACACTGAACTTCAGAGTGTTATTTTGAAAACGGAAGTTGGTGAGATGTTAGCTGCTAGAATGAGTGTTTGGTTGGGACAAAAATGCTAGGATGTATAAAAACAACATGAATACACAATGAAACTTTGGGTTAGGGGAAAATACTCCCTAATCCAGAAAGAAGACTGAAGCAGACTTTCGGGTAGGATTTGATTGTATGTGTACAAACACCCGAGAACCTCAACACGACCTACCCTGTAAGCGCATCACGGCTCGGCTGCATGCTGCTCTCAGACAGTGTGATTCTTAGCAGGCTGCAGTGGGCCAATAGCAGCTCTCCCTGAAGACGCCGGCACATTTTTTCATTACCAGAGATGCTGGGCTGAGCTAGATACTCCTGCAACAAAGGTCATTTGTTTTTAAAAATTAAACAGGATAGATTTAAAGAGATGAAATACAAAAGAACACAAGAGAAGCTTCCAAATATTTACACTTGTCAAATATAGTGTGCACTATGGCCCTTTCATGCTGACCTGCAGTGTGCGCACCACCACTGTGTACCAGTCCAGGCTGTGCCTCAGCATGCCCCTTTTCTCAGCAGCCAGGCAGTGCGTAATGGCTTCATCTAGCCGCCCGTCCTGACAGAACAGCTGCACCAGCTTCACGTTCATATGCGCGTCAGCTGGCCTCGCCATCAGCTCAGCCTGGAGGAGGTCAAACAACCGGTTCCAACCCGGCTGACCCTGACGACTCAACAGACGCTCCTGCATAGAGTGATAGTTAAAGACGAGTTAAAATAAATGGCATAAGAGGACTTCAGCAGTTTATTGATTACGGTCTTATTGGATTAAAAGAAGCTCACCTTCAGGTTAAAGACCGCAGGGTTTCCTGGTAGCAGCTTGGCAGCTTTCTCCACCCAAAACTCTGCTCTGCTGTCACATTCCTGCTTACTGACCAGTAACTCAGCCACCTTCAGCACCAGATCCCTTTGGGCTGGGTTCATGTCCACCGACCGCTGCACACACACACACACACAGTGTTACACCCAAACAAATCTATGGAGGTTATTGAATATACATGATATTTTGAGAGTCTGAGGCAAGAGGGTGAATTACATTGTGTGATGCACATGTTTTATTTTAGGCTGAATACAAATGAAACGAAACCCTGAAAATCCATTAAGGACAACTCATCAACTGGAAACCAACTTCATTACAGTAAGCATTACCTAGGACCCTTTTTTCTTCTTGAAAGCATGCATACAGTAGACTTTATAAAGTCAGTCATATTATTATAACAACATGCAAATGTAGGTGTGGCTAGGACTCTAAAAAGGTTTCACCGTTGGTGCATTCAGGTGCAATAGGATAGTTTGGATGTTTTGAAGAGGTACTTATCTAAAGTCAATGTACTATCTGTAGACGATTGCTGTGGCACAAGCCCAGTTTGGAGAAACAGACAAAATTGTCTGCACAAGAGCAAAGCAATGTACTGATGAGGACAGGGGTTGCGACATGATATATTTTAGACACCTAAAAGAAAGAATCACTTTAAAAAAAAGAAAAGAGTATCCTATATTTCGAATATGTTCAGAGCTTCATCTTGCTGTCAAACAGTGAACTGTGAAATGAAAGTGAAACTTATGTTTTCCTCAAAGCCACCATACTCGATACCTAACAACACGAGACACAAGTTGTACTTTCAGTTCAGTTCTCATTTGGAAAATATACTCAATATAGCAAAGTATGCAGACTGATCCTGATTTTTCTTGAGCTGGAACTTTCTTTTAGGTGGCTAAATATGTTTAGCTTCTGCCCCCATCTACAACATTACATTGTATTTGAACCACCAACCCTGCAATGAAAAACATCAAATGCAGAGCATTTAATAACACCAGTGACATGTTCTTCCTACCTTGTAGCATCCTACTGCCTTGTTGATGTCTCCCTCTCTCTCGTAGAGCTGTCCAAGGAATTTGTGTGCTTTCGGATCCCTCTCCTGGACTTTGAGATACTCCGATACATGTCTAGGAAGAGCATGAACAATGCATGATTTCCATCAATAAAATGGAAACCTCTTGAGAAGCAATCATACATTCAGTCAACAACAGGGAAGCTTGTGTCCTTACCTTTTTGCCAGATCATATTCCTTTGCTTCAAAGTATAATTTGGCAAATAAAAAACCCTTGACTGGCTTCTACGGAAAGAAAACATTCAAGGTGATTATCAATGAACCAACAATGTTTTGAGTAATTGTATTCATATTTATCTAGCTTGCTATGTGAGCCAACAGACACAATGATGGCATTATTTGTTTTATTGGGAGGTATTGCAATTGATACAAATGACCCCTCAGTCCTGATATGGTAAAAAGTGAACATCATATCAGCCATCGTGGTTATAAGCTTATCGCCACTTTTAGATTTACTGCAGGCACTCCTTCCGAAGACGCGCTAAAGTTGCTCGTTCAATATTGACATGGGTACTTGTTCCTTCGGTGGCTGTGGCTAGGAACAGAAATGTCCTTTGCAAAGTTCATAAGCATGAACCCCGACTTATCAATAGAGTAGTTGCATCTTGGCTATTGTTTAGGACCCGATTTCAACAATGTCAGATAACCTAACTAATCTATGGGGTAATTGTCTTCGTTCAGTCAAGTAGCTGCTGACAACTGGCGTTAGCTAACCTGATCGCTAACTGGCTGCCCATTACGTTTGACTGAGCAACGTTAACCTCTTCGTACGGCGTTAGCTAACTACACAAAGAGGGCGGGGGGTCGAAGCCACATTGTTCCAGACGTTAACGTATTAGTAACGTCACCAGCTTTACGTACAACGTTAGCAAGGTGAGCTGTGCGAGTGATAGCTAACTAGCCGGCGCTGCCCTGTGCCGCGCGATTTTTGTTTAAATATGAGGACCGGTCTCCGCCGTTGACCGAGCTCGCGTTGCTGTTTCCAGCCAACAGTTAACAGCCACACCGACCACATAAGTTAGCCGATTAAACAGCATCTTAGTTAAAAGCACAACTGGGGGTTATCGTCTCCTGGTTGTCTTCTTGCACCGGCTGGGTGACCCACGCTGGTCAGACATGATGGCAGCCGCGTGCTAGCGTTAGTTAGCTCAACTTACCTCTTTGAGTGAGGGAGAGGAACTCTGCACTGAGGAGACGTAACGGTCCACTTCAGCTTTACTTCGCCGCATGGCTACCCAAAAGATACTTCCAGAAAAACCGGTTGACTATGGTTCATAAAGTATCGCGAATTCACAAAAAATTAAGACCGACATTAATATCGGTTTCACTTATCATTCCGTAACACCAGCGAACTCCTCATTGCGCAGTCTCCTTACAGTCCAATGACAGAAGGTCACGTGGGTAAAGGCGCTCGCTTGAATCCGGCTGCGCCACCAATGAAAACCGAGTATTCGGTTTGACGCACGCTGACGCACATTATTTTGAAGAAGAGGTGGGCTGACATCTATTCTAGACCACATACTCTTTGCATTATTTTCGTGAAGGTATTATTCAAATAGTCGGTTAATTATTCTATAAATAAAAGATCAAACACCAATCAAATATATATTCGTCAAGAATAGATGGATGTGTATTGACAGTAAAAGGAAATCCATTAATTATTGCAATGGTGTAAACAAAGTTATTTTAATTAACCATGCATGTTGCTTTATCAGGGACAGGTTAAGTATTATATGTCTTTTAAAAGCACTCAAAGTGTGTGTTGAGTGTCATAAAGCCTCTAAATCCATGTTGTTTGCACTTGTAAACTTGTCCCAGAACACCTTGTCAAGATGTTATTTATCCAAGAAATGACGTCAAAGCAAAAGTAAGTCCAACACTTTTACTTTCTATGCAGAACAATCAAGCAATCCCTGCTTCAACATTTAGCATAACAAATAAATCAGAGCAATAAGAAATTGTAAATCAAAACATTACTACATGCACACTGGTATCATTGACGCACAATTTTTATTCAGATGAGCTGACAGAATTACCTTAGATACATTGAGAATAGCTTTCAATTCAAGTCTAGTACATGCACTTTTGTGTGTTGACATGAATAAATATCACAAGCAAAGATAAAATACATTATAAGAGCAGTGTCTGTCAAATAAAACAAGCCAGCGGACCAATTTTAGTGGAGCTGAAGTTCAGAAGAGAGCTCTACTTTTACATGACAAATTATGTGGCACAAGCAGTGAAACAGTAAGAATATACTATAAAATAGTGGAATGTGTTTTCCTATTAAACTACTATGTAAAAGATAAGCATTCTATGATTAAAATACTGTTCAAGTGAAACTATTCTTTCCCCAATTGCAACATTTGGCTTTCTTTCTAAGAGGATCCAAGCCCTGAGGAAGTCGGTATACCCCTCGAAGGAGGGTCATTTTCTTTGGATTACAAACAGTAGAGACAAATGTTAACATCCAACACTACCACATTCAGTCTCTGCACATGCCACCAGCCATCATGTCGCAAGACACACGGCTATCAGTTGCCCTGCAATAAATCCTGTCACTGTGAACCTTATTAAGTTCAGTCTTTGATGACTGTGTGTCAGAGGGTTTTTTCTAATATCCAGTCACTATCATGTATTTATTACTGTGAGAGTAGATACAACAAAAATTCAACAGTATAAACTTAGGGTTTATTTTGGCTGTTGTATTAGATTATATTAGATAATACAAGTGAACCTAATACACTGGTAACTCTGTGTTAATACCACTTGATATAGAGATAGTTTCACACATAAAATGCATTGCAGTTTAAGCAATCCAACATACTGCATTAAGGAGGCTACAGTATGTCAAACTGTAAATCCCCCCCAATCTTTTTTACTTTATAGAACACACACACACACATAAAAAACACAATAATCCATGTTAGTGAAAAACAGAAAACATGAGAGGCCCTCTATCAATATTTATTAAAACTGTATTTTGCTCAACTTTGGGTTTAATGCATTATTATACAAGAGTAACAGCAACATAAAAAAAACAGAGGACACGTGGCTAGGCATCATTGGACAAGTTTAAAGCTCATTTTGAAATACAGGACCATAATCATCTATGTTTACTTTTAATGCATATAAGGCAAGCGTGTGAAAAACATTCAGTGCAGCATTTGACCCGAAAGGCACTGAACAGGTTAATTTCAAACCAGCCGACTCACTGACCAACAATCTGCCTGTTGGCCCATCCGTCAGTTTCAAGATCATGAAAACACCCTCTGTAACTGAAAATATAAAGTCACTTTTCCACCTAAATTACATTTAACATACCAATTATGTAAAACACACAAATGCTTTCTTTAAATGGTTGTCATCTATGGAAATGTGACTTGTATGTCACCTGGGGGGGGGGGGGGGGGGTCTCATCTACCCTCTTTTCCTGTTTACTTCCGGGCAACAGTTTCAGACAACTTCTTGAGTCTCTTCTTCAGCTCCAGAGGGAATTTCTCGTAGCACTTCTTACACACCGGCTTCATGTCAAACTCCACAAACTTGTTCCTGTGTGAAAGGAAGTTAAAGCCACTGTTACAGTTTGGATGTTAGATTTCATTTCTCCCAGTATGCATATCTCAATGTCAATATGTCTACCAGTATTACACATGGTTTCGTAGCTTGCTGGTTACTCGACAGTCTTGAACACTGACGATCATACATTTCATATCTAAACTAAAGACTTCTGCAACGGAACATGAACACACATTTAAAAAAGGAAAACCCTGCAGCCAAAGGTTAATATTGTGGATGGGAAGTTTAGATAATTTATTATTTTCATCAGTAAATTATCCGAATATACCATTTTTTAAAGTTGTCCTCGTCTTTCTCCTTGCCATATGTATACAATGTGGGGGAAATATCTCTAAATAACATTTTGTTTTGTTTGTATAGTTCATGAGAATTGGATTTATCTTTTTTAGATTGTAATTTCTTTTCTCAATTCATGAGCAATTATTCACAGCAGACAGTAGAGAGAAAGAGGGAGAGAAAGAGAGAGAGAGAGAAAATTGGAAGAGAGATTGATGGCATATCCTCCCCCCCCCCCCAGCTGTCCTGGACAACATTTGTTCCTCAAGCAGATAATCTCTGGCAGGACCAGGGCACCTGTTAAACCCAGTGGGACCTCAGCACTTCCACAGCTGAGGCCAGAAAGCTGCCGGAACTGATTAGAGCATTCCCCTTTATAACCAGACAGACCATGTGACTCATCTGATTTGCCTGTTTGCAGCGCAGAGGTTACCGGAGTGCGAGTCTTAATCCTGACTAGTGCTTCTGGCCGAGAGGTGGTCATGTACCGACACATTTCCAGTGTGAGGTCACTCAATGCATATTCCGCCTCTGCTTATTCACCCACTAAATGCCTGCTTTCACTATTTGGCTTGATAGCCAGATGAAAAAAGTAAAGCATTGAGCATGTTTGAAATATGATGACAATGAAATGTAAAATTACAGATACAAATGGGAAGAAAGATGGAAACTGACCAAAGGAAGAACAGTTGAAGCGAGGAGAGAGCAGAAAGAGCGGCTCACAGACATATGGGTATCATTAATTTCTTCTTCTTCTCTTTTGAGTCGCGTTTGCGCTTGGCCAGCCGCCATTTCATGTCGTCCGGCAGGCGTTCGTAGCAGTGCTTACATACCGGCTTCAGATCCACCTCCACAAACTTGTCTCTGACGGAGCAGGGAGGAGGGAGGGATGGCGCAGAAGGGGAAGAGAAGAGGAAGGGCAGTTGGAGAGGAGGAAGAGAAAGACATTGAGAAGGCATGAATAAAGGGGAGGAAGAGAAGAAAAAGGTAGGAAGAAATTCGGAGTGGTTAATAAGCACACAAGAGGACAAAGAAGAGGGATGATGAAAAGGGAGGAGGTGGAGAAACAAATCCACAGAGACACAGGATTATAAGAGAAAGTGAAGAAAAAAAATCAGGAATGAACAGGATGGAAATGCAGAGTTAACAGCAGTAAATATTCCCAGATGCCGGGAAGTGAAAGAGAAAAAGGACAAGCAAAGAGCGAGCCTGGCCTATCAAGGAGCTTAACTAACACCAAATAGGTACATCATCTTTCTTAATCCCACTCCTCTGTGACATTATCAGTGCTACAGCACCGACACTCGTGCATCACTTACTTGAGGGTGAGCTTGGTGTTGCAGGTAGAGCAGGCAAAACAGTTGACGCACCACGCCTTGTTGAGGGCAGACACCACTGACACAAATAGAAAAAAGCACTGTCACACGACCAACCAGGTAAGAGGTGTAAACGAACACTGATGTTAGCCGGGCAGCACGATGAGTAATCGCTCTTCCCATAAAACAATGTGTATTTCAAGTGTTCTTACCGTCTCCTTCAATAACACGGTTGCAGTGGTAGCAAACATCTCCAAACAGCTGAGTGTGACGAAGGAAGAGAAACAGAGAGTGAGCAACACAGTGACTCAAATCTTATAGGAGTTATAATATTCTGTAACACAAATGCAGCACTGGTAGTCTCTATACATCACGGCTCACATACCATGCTGTATTCAGTAAACATGCAAACAAACACAGGCTATATGGGCATTTTATCGTATTGTGTTGGGACAGAAAATGAACACTAGGTGGAGTCGTTACATTGAGACAATGGGGGACTTTCTTATCTGTTGTAGTTCAGATCTGTTCAAAACTATTTCTATAGTTACTTAAATCAAGAAAGCGATACCAACTGTAACCTGTTCAAAGATTAGATTGATTTTGTTCAATTATCTCCCAGGTAATGCAATTCAAAGGGAAGATTTAACTGTAAAGCTGCATTCATGTGCAGTATATTATAAAATGGCTTCTCTAATTGGAAGTTGAATTGGAAAACATAGCTGCAACTCAAATATTAGTTATGTCGAAATGTTCCGAATGATCGCTTCATACCGAGCCGGTTTTGATGACTTGCAAATAAAGGGAGACATTTGACAGGAGCAAAGCATGTTTCAACTTCTTTTGTGTGTTCAACATAATCATTCCCACGGTTACCTGGTTGTAGTGCGTCTCACAGTAGGCCAGGCCCTTGCGTTCGTAGTGACGGTGTCCCAGGAACGGCTTCTCACACTTAGCACACACAAAATGCTGCAAACAAACCAAAAGCAAGGGCAGTGTTAGCACAGCTGTCGGTCAGGACATTAGACCGCAGCAGTCTGGCCGAGACACATTAGTTCAGTCCAGATGTTCTGCGAGTGGGCCCGGCCCGAATACAGACGGTAAAACAGCTGTGTGAGGAATTAATGGATGGATATGACATAATTAAAGGGGGATATTTACTATTTCTGAATAGGGACCCCTCATGTATGAGGCCACCTTGGATGAGTATGGCAGAGTAGGATTACACCAGTATGGATTTTCTATATATATATATATGTGTGTGTGTGTGTGTGTGTATCTTTCAATATTCAATGTTTTTAAAATTTGATGACTTTAATATATCTGAAATAAAGAACAGATTTCCACAATAATTGTATTCCTCTAGTGTATGAAACACCTCTGACAGAACATTAGATAACTATCAAACTCTTCAGAGACCCTCACCAACCAAACATTTCACTGATTTGAGGACACAACATATAATTATATTTTAACAATATAAATAAAAGTTGATTTTGAAACTTATTTGAGGAAACTCGGTTGAGAATATGATCAGGCATCAAGATAAAAGTGTGTATAAGTCCGGCCTGTTGATCATACTCGTGACCAAACTGTTGGACAGACATTAATTGGTGAACTATTCGTGTAACCCTTGTCAGGATGCTGGGCGATTGGAGCCATGCAGGGTGTAGGACACTCTGCAGAAATCAATATCAAGACCAATACTTAATCCTCTCACCATGTCAAAGTGCCTCTCACAATAGGCTCGACCACCTCGCTCAAAAAACGGGTGGCCCTGAAACGGGCGCTCACACACAGTGCACACATGATGCTTTATGTGGAGCAGGGAAGACAGGAAAATGAGCACAAAATGTGAAGTGGACAGAATAAAATATGAAGACCGGTGGTGGAATGACGCCAAAGAGAACATAACAAAGAGACAGATGATGGAGGAATGACGTATAGAGCTCGGAGGTGGAGCGCAATGAACCTAACTGTGGAGATAAAGCTGGTAAAAGTATGAGTCACACATATGGCACATATTAAAGTAAACTCATTTGAAATAAATAAATATAAAAAATAACAAGAGAAAACAGAACTGAATGGAAAGGTATTCTCCGTTTCTAAGTAAGTAAATTGCATTTAGCAGGAAATCCATAAAATAATGATCGGAAACATTTGAACCTCAGAGACATCCGTTTGGTTCTATGTATATAGAAACAGGGCAATAATAATTTCAAATAGAACATCGACACTATATCATTCAACATGTACCTACATCCGGGACCAATCTGGTGGACAATACCAAACAAATCAACTCATTCAAATTGTGTGAATCCAGCGTAAGTATTCAAGGAGTGTCTCCTAAACTTCAGGTAACCATGGTTGTTTTAAAAAGTTCATACCTCCACATGCCACTGTTTGCCCATGGCATTAACCACACGACCCTCAATGGGTCTTCTGCAGGCCCCGCAGATGGGGACACCCATCTTGTCATGGCAGGGCAGGCAGTAGAGCTCCCCCTTCAGCTCCCTGGCATCAGCTGTCAGCTCCTTACTGCAGAGAAAGAGGTAAACAACACCACATGATCTCTGAGGGTTGCAATTATAATGTGATTAAAGACCATTTCACAAATGTCATGAGTGACTTGGACTGAGTCTGATCACAGCTGGACACACACTGTGTGTGTATATTGGATTGCAACTACAAAGGTTGTCCAGAGGAGAGCAGTACTTGGCCCATCGTGTTGTGGCAGATTGAATGTGCTAGATGTGTTTAAATGTGTTTTTCTAGTCTGTATAAACAACGCACTTCTGGCAAATTTTGTTGGATCTCTTAAGTTTTCATGATCATAATATTTCATTAGCAAATTAGAATTGCAGAAAATGTGTACATCTCATCTGAATATAAGAAACAAACTGGATCCTAGCATCGAAGTGTGCATCAACCTGGCAGCGTCATAACAAATGAAGTGTGACGCTGTCATGGGATTAAACGACCTCTCTCTGTAAATCTGAGGCGTTTACAGGACTACTCCCAACCCGAGTCAGCTTGCATCCACCCTCCAAGTCCTCCCACTGCCTCCATGCTCTGAATGATTTGTGAGACTGACACAGTTGGAAACAGTTTGTGTGTGCACGTGTTTACCCGCAGTTGTTGCAGTTGAAGTGATCCGGGTGGTACGGGTCGTTCTTGAACAGAAGGGGCTGCTCCTCAATAATGGCGTGGCACTTCTGACAGATGTACTTTCCGAGGCCTCGAGCCTTCTCCATGTTGTGACATGGACGACACAGGTGCCTGATGGGAGGGAGAGGAGCAGATGAGAGGAGAAATTGACAGAAAGAAACAGATGGAGTTACTTGATAAGACACATAACTGATCTTCTGAAATAGATTATTAAAGTCAAACCGGAACTAAATAGTTCGACGCTATGAAGCTTCAGTCACAACGTTGATGACAACATTCTAAAAGGAACATCTGAAACTGTTCAGCTCTTTATTTTTTGCATTTTTTCCGTTTAAACTCAGTATTTCTGCACAGTTGCAGATACAAATTAGGCACCACTGATATCATTAGTATTATGCCATTTATAGAATTACATTCCAGTGGTGGATGGGTAGGATAGTTTCCAACCCGTCCAAACATTTCCGACAACTCGAGAGCGTCAGATTAAATTTTAAAAAAGATGGATGTGATCAAAAAACTGTTTGCTCTCCTGCTTATCGCGAACAAAGGGAGGCAGGCACCTGTAATGACGGGTAGGTCTAACAACACCATAAACTAAATACATAGAACTACAAGAACACAAAAACATGTTTAGGGTGAAAATACGACGACAGACATTCAAAGCTTAACATACAATCTTTTCACCTCAGCTGACGGCTTTTAAAAGAACAATTACAAGGAGGTCAACGAGGACACGGTCCTTCGTATTCATGACATAGCTGAGAAGATTAAACGGCAGCAGAGAAAACATCATCCTGCCTTGCAGTAGACATAATCTGATAGGATTAAACAATTTATCATCGGTGGAATGATTGCAACTGGTTGTAGAGCAACTGACCTTCCAGCATTCTTAACAAATCCAACATCAGCGAGGACAGCCTGGCAGATATCACAGCAGAAACAGTCTGGGTGCCAGCTGTTGTTCATTGCCTTGATCACGCGGCCAATGATGAACTCACCTGAGGGGGAAAATAAGATTATGGCTAAGCTAGCCATGAACAAGCTGTTCATGGATATTGTTCGAAGAGCATGAACTCAAAGTTCCATCTGCGTATGACCCTGAACATGTAGGATGGTGTTTATTCTGTGTTACTGCAGTTCCTGTACTTACCACACTGGTGGCAGCAGGGAGCAAACAGCATCTGGAAGTCATGTTCGCAGTACTTCCTGCCTTCAAACTGTCAACAGGTTTCAAACCATTTGTAGAAAGTTAATTTAAGCACAAAGCTGTACATCAACACAACGGCAATAACATTAACAGTGTAATCCGAAACAAAATATTTCCAAATCGCTATACAGATAAACATGTTAACACTCTTACTAATAGAGTGCTGCAGGCATGTTAGTATCACCCTGGTTCACTCGGCACAAAGCGAATGAGATTTTTCTATTAGATTTATTATCATTGTGCAAAATAAGCTCTTTGGCAAATAAACATTTATAATGCTTGCACATTTCTTTTCAGCCAGAGAATCTTTACAAATGGACTCCACTTTTATGTTCTATTGACACAATGTTATCTCATTTAGCCACTGGTACGAGGTGTAACAGCTTCATAATTCACAAGTAGGATATTTAGTGACATATTTTATGATGTGGAACAAGATGTAAAAATCACGTACACATATTTCAGGCATCCAACCCAAAACCCATTTTTTTTAAATCTACTGACTTGAAGAGAGCCAGCAGTGCAAACATGCTAACTCATACTGAGGTTTTAGGATATGTATAATATGTATTTGTTATCCAGCAAAAAAACACAAACATGGGATTTTTCGTTTTGGTTCTTGAGAACTACTTTTGACGACAGCTTGGAGAGCATTCTGGAGTAGCAAGCTTACATCTATCAAAAGAGTAAAACTTGAAACGATGAAGCTGGATAAAGCGTGGCATTGCTGTTGCTCATTTCATCTGTCGGTCTGTGTGAATGTGCAGATGTGGGCTTAAATATCTAAATCACATGGCCCGAGTCACAAGTTTTGCACGTGATACTACTCGGTGCAAGCTTGGCTATATACTGTACTGGAAAAACACTGCAGTATTCCAAATTGCCGTCGGTACACAACAGAGCACGTTAGCTGTACCACAGCATTACTTAATAATGTACTGAGGAGACCAGAAATATTTTAAGAATTACTACATAATTAAAATCTATGTCAATATTTCTTTGTGTGGCTTTTATGTTCTTTCCACTTTAAATAAACAATGCCAAAAACTGTATGGTCCTACTTAAAACCTTTCCTCAAACATTGGCAGGCTACTGCTGCTCACCAGAGAGAGAGAGGGACGAATGTTGCAAAATATATGGCAGCGTGTTAAATTATTTACAGGGACCCAGAGGTTAATGTGAATCCTTTTGCTTTGATGTTCATATTGATCGGTGCATTAGTGACATAAAATCACAGAACAGAGAAGCATCAGGTTCTCTGGGGCCCGCCAGAGAGCCCTCAGGCCTCGTGTCAAGGCTGGTAAACAAACATCTTCCTGGAATGGGCTCCACATAATTCAATGCCGCATTTGGGTTGTGCTCACCCGTCTTTATTTACCTCACCAGGACCGTGTGTTTAAATTCTTTGTCTAAGGAATGTGCACCAACAACAGCCGTGCAATAAACAGTGATCTAGCTGCCTGGAAAAGAGAAAACCAGTTCACGGCCACTAGAAATGTATTTTAAGCTTGCTTTAATGTTAATTGTTAATTTTTAGGCATGTCTAGACCAATCAGAATTGTTTTAGCATTGATTCAGATTGGCTCCAAAAAGTCAATCCAATTTGCAATGCACATGTTTATTGTAATCCGTTGCCCACAAGGTGTCGTTGAAGCTGTCAGTTACTGCATTCAGCATCTTTTTTTTTTGATGATGAGCGTCGAACTGAAAAGACCTTTTGCCAGAACAAAGTGTTACCTCGTAGAAGAGTCCCTCTGGGAACTGTTGGAAACACTGGGCGCACACAAAGCACTGCTCGTGGTACAGCTCCCCGTTGCTGTTCACGATCTTCTCAGCCGGGGCAAAGCCACTCTTGCAGCGCTCACACATGGCGTTGGCCAGAGCGTTGGCCATGTTGCTGAGAAGAACAGAAATGCCATCATCAGGATCAGAATACACTGACATAGTCCAAACACTCATAGGCATTACAAATAGTAGACAACATAATTAGGAGCAGGGAATACAATAACTAGGCTGCAGAACAAAATGTATCACAAATACAATCGAGCAAAAAACTGATTGGAAGGAGGTTTAAAAGAGTAATTATATATGACTGCTGATATATGATAACATAGCTCATAGTTAGAAGATAACACAGCTTATTATTACATTAATTACATTTCTATTTAGTTTTTTTTTTTTTACAGAAACTTGGGAAACATCCACAGTAACAAAGAAACATACACACTTATAAGTGTGTTAATAAGATGGAATTCTGTTATATTTCCGTAATATACTTTTTTGTCTGACATATACAGTATATGTTAACCCTCCTGTTACCTTTACATTTACTAACATATTTTACCCTCGGGGTCAATTTGACCCCAGCAATTAAAACCTCCAGAAAATTATTAGAATTAATATTGTTTCCCAAGTTTAAGTGTGAGGTACTTTATGTTTGTTTGTTGACTACCTAAATAGCCCTTTAAATATATAAAAAAGTTGATATTTCTTATATGTTTGACACAGTGAAAAACAGCCTGGGGTCAAATTGACCCCAAAGAACACCGACATTAAACATTGAATGGGGTCAAATTGACCCGAAAGGTAACAGGAGGGTTAAATATGTTGAACCTAAAAACCTAACCTCATGACACAATGCATCTATATTTAATTTAATTTTTTAACTCTGAATCATAGGCCAGGGTCATGCCAGGACACATCAAATAACAATAATTTGTCATCTCTCACAGGTTTCTTCTAATGAACAGCTGGAAGATGTACTTAACCCAAGGAGAAGAGAGAAGGGAAAATGTGATGCAAGATGTTATCAGCCCGTGCACATTCTTGGTTCTAGGTTTATTTTGGCTCTGCTTATCAGGGTGTGGGCATCATTGAGGTGGGAAACCTCCATGTTGTCTTTTGAGAGTCGAGCTGAAGTTACAGTTTATACAATCGCACAGTGCATGATGCTTTCACACTACTAGCAACACAACACGAGGCTACACATCATGTTCAATGGAAGCCGGTGACATGAAGCAACACACTGACGGCCGGCACTAACCTCGAACAAATCAAAGTTGAGCAAAGATATAACAATTGTATATTTTGTTTTCAACCTGTTGCGTTCCATAAAAATAAAAATAAAAGGCCGTTAGCCAGTTCATAGTAGTTATTTAACTACAGAAATATGACAAAGAGCACTTGAGCAACATGAACCCAATCATCAAACAATAAGAATTGTTTTACTAATTCTCTGCAAAACATGACAGCAGGGGCCCCAGGCTAAGAATATTTTCCATTGGAGGTACTGGTGCCAGAACCTCACACAACTGTGGTCACACCCCAAAACCTGCCACATGGCTTCATAAAACATTTCTGTATATTGGTCCAATATGTATCTGAATGACCTGAAGTAATCTTACAATTGGATAATTCTCTATTTTCTACTAATGTATATTATCACATTGACCAACCCCTTCATTTATTCAGAATGTATGCTCAGGCTGACTCCATGATGATCTGATCACAAGTTAAAAACAATGTGATCAATCTGCAAAATACTAATTAATCTACAGCAAAGACACACAATGGCAACATCGCTTTATAACCTCAATCCAACTGGAAGTAGATTGTGACATGTTGCAGAAAGAGGTGTTAAAAGAGGAAGAGGAAAAGGGAAGAGAGGATGGTTGGACCATCCTGGTGTCTCTGCTTTGTTTGAAAGGTTAGAATAAATACCAAAGTGTATCCAGGCAACACACACACACACACACTCACACACACACACAGACACACTCACACACACCACAGCTCATCACTCTACACGGCTGCAAGTCAGATGGAGGACTAAGCACATCTTCCGCCTGGGTCCACACCTTAAACTTGTCAAAGACATGTTCTATGTACCCCGCCGGGACTGATATCACACATGCAGACAGCCCTGCCCTATCCAAAGGATTTTTGGGAGGAAGTGACACACCCCTTTGGCCTTTCCCACCCTCCTATCTGCCGGTAGCACCCTGCAGGAGTGAGAAACAAACCTATAAGTAGTAAAGAAGTCAAACAGTTATTTCTTTATTAAACTCAATACAATTGCAAATTCTCAAGCGTATTGGTGTAACTTGAGGTTGTTGTGAGGGTTGCCAGACGGACACAATCCCTCTAAAAGCTTTCTACCAACTGCCAACAGTGTTCCATGTGGTCAAGCCAAAACACTGGAGCACTGACCCTGGAACAGCGGTGACAGAGTGCTGCGTTCCCCTGCACCATCCAGGATCTCCATCCAGTGTGCTGCCTTTACTGACATTAGTAACAGTCCATTTGGTTGGAAGCTGAGTAAAACATTTTTTTTTTGTCCAAAAGTTTTATGGTGGACAAAAAGGTTGAGGTGCATATATAAAAAATGTACACCTGACCTTAAAACCTGCAATGTTCAGGGTTTATATGATGCCTCATAGACTTGTTAAAACATATAATTGTTCAATGATTCAACATCAGTTTATTGCAAAGAGTTTACAAGCAGGTATGTCAGATTTTTCATTTAAATACCACAAGGACTTTAATGTCATTTTGTATTTCTTAAAATGAGGCTAGATCTGTCAGAAATAAACGACATATACTTAGCCTTACTGCCCCTCACAAACACATAGTTGGAACGCCAGTTTGCAAATTCTACTTTGCATAACAACTTGGCACAAAAATAGCCCTTCCTGTGTGCTCACTGGTATCGCGCTCAGAGCTATTCCTGCACAAACATGGCACCCATCTGAACTAAATCAAACTGGCTTGTCGCCCCGGCTACTAGAATATCAGAATTCTTCACATTCTGTAACACGACAGTAAGCTCAGTGCGCACACACCTAACACCATGTCTCTTTAATTAACTGGCATGTCAGTGCCCAAAATATATAATTCTTAATCTGTATCAGTAATTTAGTGATGCGGTAAAAACATCCCCCAATCACAAGTCAGGGAATCAAGCAAGAACTCCTGTCCTGATGCGACCGTTACGACATTTAATAATAACCTTTGAGAGTCGAAGTGTGTCCTTGAGAAGGAAAAAGCTTGACAACTATCACGTTAACCTCATTTCTAACTCCGGTTCTGCTGAGACATATCACACTGTGTATAAAAGTAGTAATAATAAAACAAGGTATAATATTCTCTAGGTTAAAGGACCAAACACTCGTCATTTGGGGGAACTATTATTCTAGTTGACGACTAAATCCCGTCGTCTAGACTGTGTACTTACAAGCGAGCATAAAAATCACAAAACTCCTTATAGACTTTGACATCACTCTTTCGCCTCTGGGACTTGGAGACCGGGACCTCAGCCTCTCCCCCTTCGCCGCCCTGGAGCCTCTGGTGGTAACCGTTCCTCTCCCCCTGAGGATCATGATCCGGGGCTTCTCCATCCTCCGGTATTGACGGCGGCAGGACGCGACCGTTCATCTCCATACTCGTCCGCGACAGCCCAAGATTAAGTGCAGAAGTCCCCCTCACACCTGTGGTGAAGTCACTGCCGTCAAACACTAAAACCCTCTAATGGTAATCCTCTGGGCTTTGTTCAATCCAAGTTTCCACTTCCAGTAACGGGGAACACCATCCAGTAAGCAGAGGGAGCTGCATCCACATCGCAAGGAGAACGAAACACGGATCAGACTGCGCTGGGTGTACTCTCCCTCTCACACACACACACACACACACACACTCCCTCTTTCTCTCATTCCCAAATCAACTCTCTCTTTTCTCTCACACAGTCAGTCACCCCTCCTGTCCCACTCGTCGTCTATTCTTGGTCAGGTTACTGAAACTGAAGAGCCCACCCTGACGCCTGTCCAGACAGAGGTCACTGTGCCGACGCCGAGACACACATACACACACACACACACACACTATGTTAATATGACACCAATCTGTGAGTGTTTGTGTAACAGCTGGAACTCCCAGTTTTTTGCAAGAAACAACAATGTGGCTCCAACTCCAAGTATTGTGTAAAGTAGGATTGCTGCACAAGAAAGTGGAGACGATAAACTGATATCCAAGTAGTTTGATATTATACGACAGAAACAGAACAGATTAGTGTTTGTTTTAGTCATTGTGTAAACACACTAGAGCTAGGAATGAAGCGGCAGTACACAACATACAGGGCCTGAAGTGGAGCCAGATGTCGTCTAATCAGGGTCGCCATCCTGATATGCAATCTAGTTTGTAGAATTATATATTTATAGTGTAACAGAATGAGAGGGAAGTCTGGGGCTGCTGCCTCCGCGACGCGACCCCGGATTAAGCAGATGAGAAGGATGGATGATCAACGCTACACTGATTTGGGCTGGAATCTGAAATGATTGAAGTCTTACACGATGGATTTCAATTGCATTTAGTATTTGCATCGCCCCCCTCACACTGGTTAGCCATGTCTACGGGACTGCTTATTTAAAAAATGTGTGTTTTCCAAGTGAGTCAATAGGGGGGGGGGGGGGGGGCGTTCCGATGTGCGCGCACACGCTGGCATCGGAGCTCTGCGGCGCGCGAGACGGAAAGCGGAGGAGAGTTAACGCGACACGTAGAGACAGAAATGACATGCTGCTGTGTGGAGACGATCAATATCAGATCGGTCAAGTACGCAAAGGCGCGAAGTAACACAAGTGGCATTACGCATTGTTGATTATCTTCGCGCATGCGTACCTGCGTACCAGTTATGTACACCCCTGAATATATATATATATACATAATATATATATATATACACTTATATGTATGTGTGTATATATGTATGTACATGTGTGTATATATGTAGTTTTGTGTGTGCATATACATGTAATATATATATATGTACATTTAATATTTTTATTGTATTTTGTTTATTAATGCTCTAATGTGCACCCGCTGCTGTGATCCTGCAATTTCCCCATTGTGGGACTAATAAAGGATTATCTAATCTAATCTAATCTAATATATACATATACACACACATATATATATATATACACATACATATATATATATATATATATATATATAACATTATGTTAATCGTCCTGTGTGTGTGTGTGTGACCAACTGAAATATGCTTCAGAGTACTCTTCTACATGACTCCATCATTCTACAAATAGACACCAAGTAGAACCTCAACTCCAAACTAGGTGCTGGCAGCTGCTGTTTTGCGTCTGTGTTGTATACCTTGTGTACCTCGTAGGGGTCAACTCTACCTCCTCTGGAAGGGGCTGCCAAACTGCATACATTCAAAGTCATCCACTCTCTTTTTTTATTTAGTTATTTGAATGCAGTTTTGTCTCGTCTTTAATTTGGGGTGATTTAATGTGTGTCTTCAAGACACCATCTTTACTAAATGCATCATATTCACATGTTTTGTATTCTTTTAAACTTAAGCACAA
This sequence comes from Pseudoliparis swirei, assembly GCF_029220125.1. NCBI lineage: Eukaryota > Metazoa > Chordata > Actinopteri > Perciformes > Liparidae > Pseudoliparis > Pseudoliparis swirei. Next base: position 14,554,341 of record NC_079389.1, on the reverse strand, counting down.
GTAGTGGTGTATTGTTGTGTAGCATATTAAGTATTGATTAACACTGTGAATGGCTCCTGCCATTAAACAAAACCTAACTTTTTAAGCTCTACTCTTCAGTCTCTATCAATTGTCTTGGTTCTGAAATTGATGAATTAATGAATGACATAATGAGCCAAACAGGTCACTGGACACCATGACCCTTTAAGAGCCTTCCTAAAGCAGAACATTGACTGCACAAATGTCTCCCGTCGTTAGCTGGGGATCTATTGGGAATCTCATCCAATGGGAACCAGTGTGGAGTGACTGGGGTTCAATGGACAGAGGGTGGAGGCTTAACCGGAAACACACGTCAGCTTTCCTCCAGATTACAGCTCTCTGGGGTCCAGAGTGACATCGCATTATTCTCATTTAATTTGTGCAAAATTAAACTTTAGCATTGAACATAATTAATATATTAATATATAAATGATAGAATAACATATTGAAAGTCAAAATCATAAGATTGAGGCTAAAAATGGCACTGCAACACCCTGTACTTTGTGGCCAACTTCAAACTGCTATGACTGACAAGTGATGAGACACACATTTTTCAATTGCCGACACACACATACAAATAAAGAGCAGAGAGACACTGTAATAAATTAAAGTTGCAAGAATAGCCAAGAAAACAAAACATGCAGTTGCATCTGCAGGGAATGGAGTGAATGCCACGGTGACAGTTGACAGTCATGTTATGCCAGCTGGACAGAAGGACACGGCTCTCAAAGGCCTCACGTGGAATTGTTCAGACCGGTGACAACCACGGTAAAATAAAGGAGTGGAATATCGCTTTGAATAAAAAAATACGTATTAAATACAAATATAATAAATAAAATCATAAAATATATATATAAGTAGTTTGGCTTTAATTCGCCACGTTCAATGATTTAACTGATGCCATTTCAACATCTGCGGTAAAATTTTAGGAGCTGCCATTGTTGTTTGAAGGGATAGTCGCCTCTCTGTGTCGTCACACTGACCTCAAACGTGTTCGTACCGGCCAGTAGTTCCTCACGTGGCACTTCGGAAACAATTACTTGAACCTCTGGATTTTCGTGGGCTGGTGATCTGATATCCCCAGAATCCAGCTGTCCAACAAGGTAAGGCCTCTCTCTCGTGTGCTAAATATACCAGACGTTGTCACACTCGATTAGAAAAGGGCAACAAAAACATTTGAAACTAGAATGGGCACTCGGTAGAGCGCATACCTTCGCATATCACAAGATTGGGCATTGAATTATGAACATTTTGGCATTAGTTGCATGCCAATTGGACAAAAATGTATCGTACTATGGTAAAAAAAAGATGTTGACCTTTCCATGACCTTGACCTTGACCTTTGACCCGATTGATCCCAAAATCTAATCAAATGGTCCCCGGATAATAACCAATCATCCCACCAAATTTCATGCGATTCAAGAAGATTTTGACCTGTTCATGACCTTTGACCTTGACCTTTGACCCGATCGATCCCAAAATCTAATCAACTGGTCCCCGGATAATAACCAATCATCCCACCAAATTGCATGCGATTCGGTTCAATACTTTTTGAGTTCTGCGAATAACAAGCATACAAATAAATAAATAAATACACGGCGATCAAAACATAACCTTCCGCATTTTCAATGCGAAGGTAACAAACAATGTATTGTGACAGTATTATGTCCAGTATTAGAAAGAGAGAGAGAAAGAGAGAGAATGTGAGTGCTGAATGTCAAACTGAACTAAAAATGTCTACAGCAACTGTCAGCAGTTGACAAAGTGTCTCCAGTGTCTGCAGGCTAGGATGTAGAGACTTCCTTATCGGGTCATTAGAGGTCACAGGTCAGGTCATGTGGAAAATATAGTGTTCTCATGAACTGAGTATTATATTATGGTAAAGCCTTTGGTAAAGTCTTTAACAAGGGTCTGGGGGGGATTTGGGGGTCTACTGCAGTGATCCTCAACAGCCTATGTGGGTGTTTATCTTGGATTTGTTTGATTAGCTTGTCGTTGAATTCTTGTTTCACACTTAAACCTCAACTCATGATATCTTTACCTCATATTGATTTTGACTGTCTATCTAGTAAGGAAGTATTAGGCTTTCAAACAAGTCATCCAATAATTAGATATATACATTTACTGAAGTGGTAGTTATTCAAATAATAGTATAATATACCAGGTCGGCCTATTGTCATGGATACCTGATACAGCGATTTGAGTCAGTATCAGATCAATATGTAATAGAAGTATTGGTGATCATGTTGAAGCTAGACACCAAGAAGCTACCTGAAGAAGAGGTTGGCAGGCATATCTGCAGATAACTTTGCACAGAAGTGAGTTGATCTGAAAATGTGTTGTTATTGCGACCAAAATTATCACAATAAGTCAAATGGAATTTTCATAATTTTCTGTCATAGTCTAAATTGAAAACACACAATCCTGCAGATAAAATAAATGTATATTACAGAACATTTCTGTCTTCCTGGAGGCTGAGCGGGCTTAGACTACATTTGAAAGATTCCACACTCAAGCGACTCTCAGCAGTTGCGAGATTTAGATTCAAGAAACAAATGAAATACACCGTACTCACACACCCCGACCCCGACCCCCACCCACACCCCCCCACCCACACACACAGACTGTGTCAACAGCAACTATGGCAACAGAGATGAGGGCTGCTTTGCAAAACCATTTTCCTTTGGCAGGGCATGGAGAGTTTGCACACCAACAAGCACGCACACACACACACACACACACACACACACACACGCACACACACGTAACACTGATTCAGTGACTGTGCAAACATAATTCATGACTACAATTTCCTTTGTGTTGTACTTTTTGTTCCCGACGCCCAACCTGACCTGAGCCTTCAAGGTTCATTTCCACTTAATTCTACCGCAAAGACCGGAACAAATACGATCAAGAGATTAACAATAACATGTCAAATGTACTTTCTCAATAATGCAAAGCACAGAACTATTTGTTTTTCAGTTCTTACTTACTTCACTTGTTTGGTTCAGCGATGCAGTGGTTCAGATGGCGATAAATTTGTTTTGCAAAAAATACATATTTAGGACTGCCATCATGTTTAAACAGTAGGGGATTATCGTTTTGCTAAAAGCACGGTTTGATTCAAACTAATAAGAATCTACTTAGCATGTACAAGAATAACAGGTACTTTCTACCGATCACCGCTGACAGGGTTTCCCTTGTCTGACTCTTGCAGATCATTTTACTGTCGCGTGCCTCTCTCACATGCTCAGTATCTGCTCAAACTCATTTAACGATGCAGTTAGACATGCTGCATTGAATACATAAAAGCTGTGCTTTTCAAATAATACCCGACTGACAATACATTTCATAAACTTGCTTTGCTTGCTCAACACTGACCCAGGAAATGAATTCCTCTCCAAACGTTTTATTTTCATTAAATGATACATCGTGCAAATATTTAGCTTGGGATAGACTTTGCACTGTGAAAACAATCTACAAAGAACCCGTCCAACACCAAATTAGTTTGGCATTGCATGAGAAGGAGGAAGGCTTTAAGGCAAGAAATGAGTGTTTGTGGTTTGACTGGGGACACCTCTGAAGAGAGAGAGCTCCCTCTTTGTCCACATTCCTCACATTACAACATTCCTCTAAATCACTTCAGACACACACACACACACACACACAAAGTGATGAGAGACGATGAGAGAGACAGAGAGGTGGTTGTGAAAGACTATCCAAAATAGTAACTATTGCATTGTGAAATTAATATTGCAAAAGACTGCACATGTTGTACTTGGTCTCTCGCTGCTGGTCACACAACTCGGAGGAATTCCCCCATCAGCTGCAGTATTTACTGATTAAATACTCAACCTCACTCCCCTTATCTATCCTTGTCAATACACGACACACAGAAAAGGGGTTTTCTTCTAAGATTCTTCGGTAACGATACTGTTTCTGTAGCAACACAAACAAACCCGCTCTGATTCATTACAATGTGCAAGGCAGTGTCACTCAACACTCGCTAATAATAACACAACCAACCTAAAAGATCTCAGGGCAAATACCACGTTAAAAAGTCACTAAAACAAAAAAAACAAAAAACTAATACGGTAAAAGAAATGCCTTATCTTTAAAAAGAAGGACTTTGGAAATTAAGTATGATATAAAATATTAGCTACAAACAAAATCCATTTGAAGTTTTACAAGCCTGGTATGTTACTGTTAATTTCATCATTCCCAAGTAGTTCCTGAATGCACCATATCATTACGACCGCGAGCCATTCAAACGATGTGCTGATTGTGTGCAACACTCGTGTGTCTTGGATCATAGAACACTTTGAGCTCAACAGGTGTACACTATCTACGACAAATAGAGAAGGAGTCACGGCCCAGAATTAGGCAGAATATCAGCTAATCAACACACAATGTTCTGCACGTAAGACATCCGCACAAATAGCCGTCGTCACAGAGTTGAATCAACATGGCTTGAATGCAGTCTTATCAATAATTTGTCTTCAGAGAGGTAGACTCACCTGAGGCTGTCCCCCACCAGACTTCCATAGCTGTCTGGTCTCTCCTGTCTTCGCCTGTACAAGTCTGAGTTTGACAACTCTTTGAGCTTCAAAGAGTTCATCTCCACTTGGCCTCTCTCCCACACTTCCTTCCTTCCTACCACTCGTTTTCTGAGAACACTCGGCCGCAGTAAGACTCCAACGAAAGAATGTGATCCAAACAAAAAGATGAAGTCTTGTGTCGCGCTTGTTCTCTCTCTCTAAAAACACACCTCCGAAGCTCACACCCGTGAGGAAGGACACACACGCAGAGGTGTGGCTTCACAGCCTGCACACCTAGCAAATACGACCGGCTCCTCCTCCACTTCCTGCGGCAGGTAGAGAGAAAAGGAGAAAGAGTCGCAGAAGCGAGGGGCATTGCCTTCGCTGGCCTTTACCCTCTCCGTCCCCGATTACCTCCCACATCTCCCTGGCTCATTCCTTTGTTCAAAAGAAAGCCAGGATTGACAAGAGAGCACAAATAGAGGAAGACAAAAAGAAAGGCTATTTCCCACATGTACAATGGCAAGCAGCAATAATAATTATTACAGAAACAGGAAGTATGTACAAGATCATCATAAATAATGATACCAGTCAAATTCAATGAAAATTAAAATAACATGAGAAACTACCGGTATAAATAAATGTATGAAGAAAGATGTCAAATTCAGATTTCATGTAAACTGTAAGTACTGCAGTTTCCTTTTTACAAATGTATCAACACATACATTGACATATCACTACATATGTGTGATAAGCCAATATTGGGGGATCATTTCAGTTCATGAAAAGGGTACAAGATTTTAAAAAAAATGTTCTGCCAGCAACTGACATGTGAGGCACACAACAACTTAATGTACTTATGTTTGGATAAACACTATGAACTATCACGGCCAGGCGTGTCTTTCACACAGGAAGTACGAAGGATAAAGACATTTTAAAAACCTGCATCGTCAGCATTTCAATCTAAACAGCAGCTTGTTGAGAAGAGTGGGAAGTGGAGTAAAGCTGCACTATGAGGAACAATAACGCCTACAATGGAGTCATATGTTCAAGTTTCAAGCGAACGCTGCTCTTCATTTCACTTGAGCTTCTCTGTTGTAAACTGTGAGATTACGTCACACCAGAAGCAACAAACTATTGGAAATGGGGAAAATGTCAATGGATGAATTATTCATCATAATGGCGTGTGGGAACAAGAGATCCTCCCAAACAGACACAAAACACAGCAGACGCATATTTTCAGAGACATGTTGAATGTTTGTTGTTTACGGACAAGAAGCTGGGACAGGCTTGGTCAGAGGACGTAAAGAAGCAACTAAAGAAGAAAAATAGGAGTACTGACTACAGCTCTGTAAAAAAACAAACATGCTATCTTATTAGCAATGACATTCTGAAAATCGTTCAGTCTCCTATTGGCTGTGGATGGACTGGTGTCTCTTTAATATGTACAGACAGGTATAATATGTCCAGCCCGATGAACGGCACCTTCAGCAGCTTGCCATGACCTGTTCAGCATTCCACATGGGCTCGACGAACACACCGAGTCGAAGCACACAATGCGAATGTGTGAACTTGAGTTTAAAGTCAGCCTCGCGTCCTGGAGCTGCAGCGACAGGGTCACACAGGCTGACACCGAGTCTTCATACTTTTTATCCGTGAACAATTCACTCGTTCAGTGCATTTGGGATGCGACTTCCCCAAGAAAATGTAAATCTGACAACCGTCTAACAACTTTAATCTGAATTGTATAGTCTTATAAAAGTGACAACACATTACACCCTCTGCTCTGCTTTTAAACAGTATACGTGTCATGTGTAGGGAATGTCGGCACTATGACCACGGCTGGCTTTCAAAGCTCAAACAGTGTCTTGGGTTTCTGTTTTGCGCCGGTATAAGTGTGCTGAGATAGTCTTGTTACGAGCCGTCCTGCTGACTCATCACCCAGAGCTTTCCTATACAGCCAGAGATGCTCCAGAACCAACCTCTCTGCACCAGGAGCCACCGCCACCACGTGGACAACTCTCGTACGACAGCTACTTTTAAACCTCATCACTGCAACACCTAAGACACTGTAATGATTACAAATATATTCCATACAAATACAAATAACTGTGGGATTACAATGTGTTGTGCTCCTGAAATTGGCAAAGTAACTAAGCATTTTCAAAACAGACACCACAAACTGAAAAATATTTCTAGCTTATATTCTTTTTCCATATGACCTATTTATCACTAATTTAAATTAATAGGAATGGTGGCATCACTCACACATGTAAGAGTACGCTTACAAACAAGTATATCCCAATAGTTCACATGCTGAGTAACATTGCAGAGATGTATGCAATGAAACACCGCTGACATCAAGCTGACTCCCTAATAGCAAAATACACATTCTGTTATTTAAGCTTTATTTATCTGGGATGGAAATCGAGATTTAGGGAGACCTGGCCAAGACGGCCCACCAGTTACAGTTTTAAAATTAATAAAACACAACATACAGGAAATACAGTCGCCAAACACACAAGAAAGAGACCGACTCTAGCTCAGTAGTTCCAACTGTAACATTAATTAATCTTACCAACGTTTCGTCTCAAACTGCAGTGAGATATTTTAGCTGTTGCTGAAGTCGCTCTGCTGTCACTGCAAACACTCCGACTGACGTTATCGGAGTCGGCATGGCCACATCACTTCCTGCTTGCTGTGGCACAAGTTGTGTGTGTGTGTGTGTGTGTGTGTATGTTTGTATCCACTTGGGCTTATGTGCCAGTATGTGTTTGTGGGAGAAGAATGGACGTAGAGCCAGCACACAAACTTCAAACCCTCTGTGTGTGTGTGAGTGTGGTTTAGGCCTCCCAGACAGGGTGGAGGTGGGGTGTGAGGAGGAGGAGGAGGAGGAGATACTAGGTAGTGTGGAGAAGAGGAGGAGGAACTAGGGGGGGGTGAGAGGAGGTGCAAGGGGCCTTGAAATGACCAGACTCACTGTGTGATCAAGTTCACTTGTTTTTTTTAAAAAGTGGAAGACGGTCTGCACTTGACACCACTCAGTGTGAGCCCCGCCCCCTGTGAGCCCCGCCCCCTGTACTCAATGCGTGCAGACAGCCTGACATGGAGCGGAGCTCAATCATATTGTTTTTAACGGACGGATCACTTGTTTGTGCCAGTTGACCCCCCACCCCAAAACAAAAACTCTTCGGATCTACACGGTTCATGTGGATGACCTATTTTGATTTTAAAATGGCGAATTTCGCCGAAACGTGACAAGTTTGCAGGTATGAGAATGGATTTGTCGGAAAGAATTAGGATTGTGTGCAAAATATCTGCAGAATAAAAATAATCATGTGCATATTGTATATAATCCAACTGACAGGATAGAATAAAGCTGATGGTATTGAGTAGATTTTCTGTGTTTTTCACAAATTTCTGCCACAACACAACATTATTATTTTTCTGGTACGATAAATAGCACGACATAACAATTTCATGGTTGCTTTACACAGGCGCACACAAACGCAAAGAGACAGACACAGAGACACACACCCTTCTAAAAGGTCAGGCAATTATCATTTGCTGGCGTTTAATACATCCTCCATATCTCAATGGCATCGGTCATGACATCGGTCATCACACAGGTCTCTTTAGAATCTAGTTTAGCCAAAATCACTCACACATAACTCAAAAATCTTTATTCTACTCTAAGAGCAAATGTTGAGGCTAAATTCTACTGTTGAAACTAATTCAATATTTCATGTGTTTGCCTCACAATAAATGTATTTTATTATGAAGACAGTGGGAGGCTTTTAATCCGCTTCTAGGGTATTACTGTCTCCAAAGAACTACCAAAGAACTACTATATCACAATCAATAACTTAAGTAATGTATTGTAATAAATAAGATGCCGAGTGCTTTCAACGAATACGTCACTTCTTCCCACCACATGCATCAAGTGAGTAATTACACACACAGTCCAAATCCTCCGTCATACAAGTTCACCGCTCTTCCAAACAAGGACAAGTTCACACTGGAGACCGGGACATTCTTCTCAGCTCTGGTTGTATCAACACAGAGGACGATCAGATGAGAATGTAATGCGTTGGGAATGCTGCAATCCTCGGGCCTTTCAAAGACACAGCTGTTAGCGTCCAGAGTGCTTTATAAAGGCCAGATTCATCCCAGGCCATAATTAACTCAGCAGTGCACACAGCAGCATTCACACTAGTGGAAGGAATACGGCTCTGAATAGCGGTCCCCAGGGAATGGATGGTCAGGAAGTGGTCAGAAGGCAATAACTACTGTCCAGTGAGTTTGAGTGGACATTCCTGTGCGGGGAGGAGGAGGATGTCCAGAAAAAAGAGGAACATCCTTTTTCCTTCTTTAAAGTGTCTTTCTTGCTTCTATTCTGTGAATCTATCACTCATATCTAATGTGTTAGTGTCAGTTTCCTTTTAAACTAGTTGGCTTTTTTTGGTATAATTAAAATGTTCTAAAACCTTGCACACACACACTAGTTAGAAATGCAACTATTATATGAGGTGAAACTAAAATTGTCGAATTCAAATGTACCATGATTATCATCCAATGAGAAATAAAGTTGGATGTATGTTGATTTAGTAACAATCTGTTAGTTAAAGAAACATTACCCATACCAACTTACAACATTAAACTAATAAATTCGTTTGAAGACAGTTTGCACATTCGCATCTACTGTATTAACACAGAAGTTCAATGAGAAAGATGAATGAATGAAGCGGAGAGAAGTAGGAATTGGGTCTGATTGTCAAGCTGAAGAGGAGAGTTCTCCCCTCATATCAGGAGCACATCTAATAAGAGCCCCCCCCCCCCCCCCCCCCACACACACACACACAAACAAGAAAGGGAGTAACAATAAGCTAGACAGACATAGTTCAGATTCCACCCTACTATAGTGTCTCATTGTGTGAAAACATTTGAAAAGGGGATGATACCTTTTCATAAAGGAATTACACAATAGAGTAACTGTTGCTTCTTGTACATCCTCCTTGCACATAACATTCTGACTATAGTTGAGTTTTGGAAATAGTATGATTCATAACATGTCATGTACACTTAAAAAAAACACTTTCTAAAAAGGTGAAAGGATTTATTTTGGGGAGTATTTTGTCAAGATCATAAAACTGATTTTTAAATGTGTCAGAAAGAGCACTGACAGAGTAATTAAAACCAACTTTTGAACTAAACAAAGCTGCAATGATCTCCCTCTAAAGCGGAAATGGAGCAGCTGTGAGCCAACAGTGCGTTATAAGCTGAACAGCACACTCTTCATTTCAATGTAACGCACAGACTGGTCCGCCAGATGAACGCTTCCTCCTTTAAGCCGGCAGAGGGCGCTCGCGAGCAGTGGAAGTGACCGAGTTGAGATTGTATACATCCTTAAAATAACTACGCTCCGTCAACTAGCTCCACAAAGTTAGTGTGTAGCGAATGCAACTCTCACGTGTCGCGATAAAAGCCATGTTCTTGTTAGTTCTAGTACACGAAAGGCAACACTAACAGATGTTGAAATGGGTTTGTCAGGACTAAATTATAGTTGTCCTAGCCCATGAGAGAATGGAACAAACTGTTGGCTACCTCCGTTTTTTTTTCTTCATCAAGCGAGAAAGTGTCAACTTCCCAACTTATCAAGAAAACGTCTCTTTTTCGGTAAACACTTTATAAACTCCTTACTTACCCATTTGTCATGTCGGTAATGCCGAGCATCCTTCCACTTTCTCCCGGAGCAGACTCGTATTGTCTGGCTTCAGTTGCTGATGTCCAGATGTTGTACAGTCAGAGGATGTAACGTTAGCGAGTATTGGTTTTCGCAGAATGGCGAAGAAGACCGGGGCCTCGCCTCAGTTCAACAAACGTCAAAGCGGATTCACAAGAACGTCCCACTTCCGCTTGGGACTTTCAATGTAAAACCATTCTGCTGTTGAAATGGTCTCTCAGAGATGTCCCACTATCCATTTAAAATAATAGAAACTTCCATCATTTTATTATTGGTCTTAACATATGATACATGATATGTTATGATCCCATTGAATTTGTTTTTACATGTATTTATTTTTACAAATATATGTGAAAGTACGAAGAATAAATAAGTATATATAAGACATTTAAAATATATAAAAAATAATAAAGTAATCGTGAAAAGCTGTGCCTATAATTACCAGAATATGTTTACTTTTTTTTAATTGAGATAATTCAATAAATGTTTTGGTTTAATTTCTGGTCAGAAAACTGTTTTATACGCAGATTTGCACACAATAACTTTAATCTAATATGTAATGTGATCTAAGTAAATACAAAACTATGATAACATATATGTGATTGTACCAATAGGCGTGTTACCGTAGGAAAAGCACAATAACTCATTCTTTAAACAAATCGGTGCCTTTACTTTGAAGGCCACATCCCTCGTTGATTGTTTATCTGTGTATCTGCGGTAGCTTCACATTCAGTCTGCTAGCTGCTGCTGGAGAATTACAATTTAAGTTTTACAGCTAGAAAGCGGCAACACCCGCCCTGCGAACTCAGTCCAGAGTATGTTTGTGTCAAAACAGATTAGACAGCCTTCTTGTTATTAGATTGCTGCTGACTGCCCCTCCAGCAAACTGTATTTAAAAAAAGTATGATTTCGTCTACACATGAAGAATCAACTCAGGATATATGGAAAGTTTGACTTTTAATTTGTCTGGCCACCGGAAACTACAGAAGTTCAACATGGCGAGTGGGTGCCGTGAAGAAATCTCACACCAATAACCTTCTATTTAAAAGAGATTGATGGAAATAACTAGCATACTCCTACTCGGCAAGGTTATGCAAACTAGGAACCTAATAAAAGAAAAGAACATTAATAGCAATCATTAAATGCATCACATTCGCGAGTTTTTAATGAGCGTGCTGCTCTATCGGGAGGCAGGAGCAGATAAAGCATGGTTTCTTCCCCCTCCCAGTGGCATTCAGTCGCTACTATTTGTTGTCTCCTCCCATGACTGCGTCATGACCCCAGAAACCACATATATTTCCTTAAAAGGGAAGCCCAAGAGGGATGAGGACTTTCATAGCAGGAAAATCAATTCAGGACTGCTTAGAACCATAGTGTCCCACTGAAAGCAGAAGGAGACAGAAGTTGAGGAACTCTCCCTGAGAGCGGTCCAGTAGGCTAATAAAATCAAGAATTTCAGTCTGAAAACTGAAAGTAAAAATATGAACACTGCTGTGCTTCAATGGTAATCTCTGTATTGCAGGTTTGTTCATCCTGATATAATGAACTGCAGATGCAATGTTTCATATCAAAATGCATGATAATGAAAGGAATTGGAAACCTTCTCATCCATTGTGTCTTTATTTTAATTTACAGCTGGAAATAACAAGAACCCACAAATTAGAGTTGTTCACATCTTTTAAATGCTCATTCATTTTTATACATATCCAATTGTATAGATACATTAATAACTCATAGCTCCTTCTGATGTTAACCTTCATACATTTACAAAAGCCTTAGATAAAAGTACATTCACTTGTGCTGAAGGAATCACACACACAAAAGCTGCTACTGGAATGAAAGAACTAACAGGCCAGTTATCTGTTATTCTTTATTGGAAGGACTTGAGCAATGTGATGGACGAGTTGGTGGATGTGTGTTTATCAGGGGGGGGGGGGGGGGGGACCTGCACAGGGAGGTCAGAGGTCCTGGTTAGATGCCGTAAGATAAAATTGCAACAAATATTTCATGTCCGGTGATTACAGAAACACAATGAGCAACACAACCACAACGTATTTCCAAAATAGATTGAACCATTGAAATAATAAATGTACATTAAATAACAACCACAACAAAATAATAACAACTGCTGACACAGTAACCAGAACAAAGTCAGAAATCAACCATCTCGACAGGATGTGATGAATTTAAAACTCAAGGACTGAAAATGATAACTGCTCCTAGTTTTAGAATGCAAGGAATTGAGGAAACACTGCAAAAAGCAGTCAGAAAAAGTATAAATATGCTTTCTACTCCTTTGTACTCAAAATGACAGACATACTGGAAAGACTTAAACAGACCACAGCAGTGGTCATACATAATTTCGCCCATTTAACAATTCACACATACTTAACTTCACCACTGATTGTTTTCCAGAGCATGTTGCATTAATGCCTAATCGTAATGTCTTGTTTACCTTCCAGACAAAAACTAGTAACAACATGTGTACTTACTGGGATGTATTGAGCAAGTGTCAAATTTCATACTGAAGAAATTTTAAAAAGCTGCCTCTAAGACACACCACAAAAAATGACCTTTAAAATTGTTGAAAGCAATGTGAAGCAAACCAAATATGCTAAAACTCCAGAATTGTGTTCTGTGCTAGACAAATCTTGGAAAGTAATCAAAGATTATTTCATGCTATTAGTTATCCCCTTGATCAAGTCCTCTTTTCACAATGTGTGCACATCATGTAGGTTCTACAATGTTTTGCACCGTACTAATGATGCCTTATGAGCTTTATTTCAAGAAATGTCCAGGAGATGTTAAATAACATGTATAAAAGGAAGAGTAAGGATAACATATGTGTCACTAACTTTAACTGCTAAGAGACACATGCAACTATTGCACTGCAAATTCAAATCAATATTCATGTCATGTCTACTGCCCACTATTTTCTGACTCATTCCTTGGTCCCTTCTATGGAGTATCCCAAATTGAGTAAATGCCCCAGTTAACCTTCAACTTTTGTCACTCCTTTGAATGTGTTGCATCACTGCTTAGTGCGGTTTTCACAGAAAATGGCCCAGTAACTGCTAAGCACTGTGCTCTTATTTGTTTTTGTTGGGTTTTTTGATCAAGTCTATCTGATCCCAGACCAGCTATGAAGATAGGAGCTCCAGCCTGAACCCCGAGAACCGGACCCCTCTTCCTGACCTGCACAAAGAAGATCACAGAACACCCGATTAGAGATGATGTCGACATTAATGACAATATATCCTGCAGCTCTTCAATAACCTGGAGAAAAATGTAAATATATGATTTTGTGTCAGCAACGCACAAGAGGTGTATTTAAAATCATGATTAACAGACCATTTGTGTGTGCATTTACAAAAACCTGTTCAACCATACCATGTGCAATAGCAGCCAGTTTGCTTTTCTCCTCTGGACTGAGCTGCAGCATTGTGTGAATGACGGGCAGAAGTGTCTGCCTCTCGCTGCCAGATTGCAGGAAGATGAACTGCAGCAAGACGTTCTTCAGATACTCCAGGTTGGCCACACTCTTCTCCCTCTCCTGGTTTCGTTCTAGACGACGTACTTCACTCTTCAGCAACTACAGAAGCAAGTAGAACTTATCAGCAATGTTAAATAATAACATGGGAAAGCAAACGACAGATAAACTAGCAGATATCTTTAAAGAGAATGGTTTGAGGGCTTTTGATGACATACATGCTACCTATGCCATACTTATAAGCCTGGAATATTATCAGCTTTCCAAAATCTGTATACCAACCTACATACTAGATCTCCCAATAGTGTAGAGTAATTATTTGGCAAAAAAACTGAACAAATATAGATAAATTAAAGGCCAACAGTGGCATATACACATTCAATACAGCAGGTGGCAGAATGCCCTTTTGAAGTTAGTTTGAGATCACAACAAGCACAGTGAGCTGACTAGAGAACCAAACATGTCATTGCCAATGTGGATGTCTTTCACCATTTCAGAGGTAAACAGCACAATTTCAATTTCAAATACAAGGTTTTGTATGTATGTTACTCAAAATAATAATTACACAACATTTGAAGTGTCAGAACTGTTCTTTGTCTTTGTTAACAATAGTGATGTCAGTAATATTTGGTTCAGTCAATTAATTGACAATTAATTGACTGAACCTAATCTTAATGACATTGCAATATTAAATCATCCACCTAACTCACTAGATAGTTGCCTTATTAAATGAACTACTTTTTAAAATACTAAAAAGTCAAAGTATCGTTATTGGCTAGGATAAGCAGGTTAGTATCAATATGTATCTGCTGAAAAAATCCGTTATGTGCTCAACTAAAAACATGCTAAGTGTATTTACCATTAGACAACAAGTTAACTTTTCTGGGTATTCAAAGTTACCTATTTTTTTTTAATTAGGTCACAAATAATACTTGTATTCATAAAAATAGAGCCAATATACAAATGGTTTGTGTTGGTTTGCCAATCTCGATCATAACGCCAATATTACGCATTTACGTACGACATTCATTTTGATCAGCGCTACTTCCCGTAGCCTACGTCACACATAACAAGTATGGCGGCGCCCTCTGAGCTGCTGCTGTCGAGAGCGTCGGAAGAGAAGCGTTGAAACGCGATTTCTGAACATTTATTATCTAGATTTTCTGGTCGAACAAATGAGGAAGAATTAAAGCTACTTGTCCTCCAGAAATATGGGTTTAGAGCGGTTGCTCTGCGGGGCACTGGAGTGTTACTCCAAACGACTTCGACTCGTCAATATTCAGCAAAAAGTCAGAGTCTTTCGAAACGTGTCGATGTCCAACATGGTTGCCTGTGCAGCAGGTCACGGCGGCAGGATGTTCGTCCTCAAAAGCCGCCGCGGTGTCGCTCACAGTCTGCCGGCTGCCCGCCTCTGCACCTCCGCCCAGCCCTCCAGAGACGTCGTCCTGTTCGAGCACGACAGGACTCGCTTCTTCCGGCTCCTCTCGGTCTTCTGCGGTGGCCAGTTCCTCTTCTGGACATCCCTGGGCCACTTCGCTTACACCGGGCTCAGAGACACCGGGAAAGGGAAGGCCGAGACGTCCACCACCACCACCGGACTCGCGGGGATGTGGAGCTTTGAGATGAACCTGGGGTCAAACACCTGGAGGTACGGCTTCACGCTGGGCTGCCTGACGATAGGAGCGTGGATGGTGGGGCTCGGTGTCCTGTTCTGCAGGCGCTCTGTCAGCCAGGTGGTTTTGCATCAAGGCGGGAGGATGGTGACCGTGTCCACACAGTCCCCTTTGGGACCAGGCCGAGGCCGGAGAATCACAGTCCCTCTGTCACAGGTAGCCTGTCACGCTCACAGACACGAGTCCCCCTCGTTCATCCCCCTCAGGATCAAAGGACACAAGTTCTACTTCCTTCTGGACAAAGATGGGACTGTGAACAACGCCAGGCTGTTTGATAACACTGTTGGGGCTTACCGGCCTCTTTAAGTTGTTGTTCATGACACTGTTGCTAAAACTGTATTCAACACCAATGCAACGCCGATTGTGTTTTTACATGGCTGCCAAACAAACAAGTCAGTTTCATTGTCTCTTCAATTAAATGAAATCTGAGATCAAATGTGGACTCTTTTTGGGTTCATTTAGACATGGGTGAGATGCATTTCAAAGTATTAGTAGCATGCCCCTTTTCCAGGTCCTTTAGTGTCATTAAGGCTCCATGTATTTGGCAACACCTGGAAGGTGTGTAACATTGTTCCAGATCCATCTTTTCTTATATGTTCACATAGGTTAAGTTTCTTTCATATGTATTGTCTACATTGTTATTCTGTACACACATCTGGGAGAGGGACACCACCTTCATGAAGTCTCCTCAATTTCCTTACCACCGTTAAAAGTTTGAGAGTTTCTTCCCTTATTTGCTGTGGACACAGTGTGCGGTGTATGCTGTACAGATTCTAAAGCATCATGAGGCTCATGTATGACTTGTGATATTGTGTTATATAAATACAAATTACTTGACTCTCATACAGAAAATCACTAATTGGAAATTGTGTCACTGCTGTGAAATCAAAATGATAAACGTCTTTGCTCGTCTATCGGTGTGGATATACGTACGGTGATCTGCTCCATGAGAACAGCGTTGGTGGCCTCGGTTTCATGCAGGAGGCTGTTCATATGATCCATGCCGCGCGTGGCTGTGCTCAGCTTGACACTGAGCTCTTCTTTGGTGGGCTCCACCGTCCACACGAAAGGCTCTAGAGACCAAACCAGAGACACGCGGTTAAGAAGGTTACGTGCAGAGAAGCGGATTTGACTCAAGTCATCATGTCGTATTTACCACGTAGCATAATTGATCACATTCAAGTAAAAAACTAAACAAATGAAAATTTAAAGATTTGTTTTTTTAATCTTCAAAGACTGTAGTTACAAAAATAGATGACTGAATAAATGAATAACAATCCCTCCAGTCTATGGTGATGTAGAATTCGGTACTCCTTTACAACTTACCATTCCTTGACCCATACAAAGCTGGAGACAGGATGAGTGTTTAGCTATTTTAATATGCAACTTGTAAAACAAGTGAAGTTCTGTCCACGTTGCTTTTACAAACACAATAACTCCTTTTTTTATACGCACCTTGTTTGGGGTCCGGGGACGCGAGAAGCTGCTCCAGAGAGGGCAGCGGCGAAAGAGCAGAGGACGGGCTCTCAGTCTCAGTGGTCTCCATTCCCTCGCCCTCCTCTCTGGCCATAGAACGGGGGTCACTGAGGATCATCATTCCCAGACCCGCCTGGTTCTGATCCATGTTTCTACGCTGGGGGTCTGAGGTCAGGGACTTCCGGCCGGACTGGATCGCCACTGAACCTGAATGTGTGTAACAGTTGCGAGAAGTTATTTATTGATAAGCAGGTCAATACAAGCATATTAACCCTCCAGCAATTAAAACCTCCAGAAAATGATTAGAATTAATATTGTTTCCCAAGTTGAAGTGTCAGGTACTTTATCTTTGTTTGTTGACTTCCTAAATAGCCCTTTAAATAAATAAAAAAGATGATTTCTTATATGTTTTACACAGTGAAAAATAGCCTGGGGTCAAATTGACCCCGAAGAATACCGATGCGTACAAGTTGTGTACAGGAAAATGGAAAACATATGTGAATTTTATGTTTTCCCAGTTGTCCCCAATAAATTAGTCAAAGTCTTGAAATATGAAGCACAAAAAAAATAATTATAATTTTTTAGAAACGTTAAACATTGAATGGGGTCAAATTGACCCCAAAGGTAATAGGAGAGTTAAAAAGCAGGGAATTAAGTAAAACATAAACAAATAGGTTTCAAAACTAATATCTAACAATATACATCATTTAGTTAAGGCGGGGTTAAAAAAAATAGAATAAAATTTAGCACTGGATAAAATCACAGGTTATCTTAAATTTAAGTTTCAACTTTGCCAAACCCAGTTCCCCATTGTTCTGGATTTATGACAACATTGATTTTTTTGCATCCTGATATTTCTCTGTGTGAACAGTGCAAAGCTCAATAAATAAGGGCTGAAAATACACAAATAAATCATTTTGGGATGTGTATTGTCAAAGAGAACCTCTGGACTGTGCTGCAACAGTAGGATCAATCTTAACCACACTAAACAATCCCCACTTAATTTAACACCAAATTGTGAGTCAGTGTCCTACTTCATTGCGACATGAGGGGGCACCAGACACTTTGGTGTCAACCAGACCATCAGTTGGCAGACAAAGAAGATTATGATTAATGGATCTAAAACTGAACCAAAAGACGAGACGCTAAACCAACCCCCTCGCCTCCACACCTGCAGTCTGCTGCTCTCCTCCTCTCCACACGCAGCGGAGTGAGAAGAGGGCGAGCCTCCCTAAATTCACCCACACTACTTTTTGCTTGTGTAAATGCATTAGAGTTTGACCAGATTGTGTAATCTAATCAGGGTTCATAAAAACTGCAGAACCATTTTTATCCTTTAAAACTGCATCTGCTTACCGTTGCCACTTCTGATCCTTGTCAAAATACTCCTTGTTATAGAATGTGCACCGATGTAAATATTTAAACCAGTTAGAGGCTCAACACTCGGAAGGAAAGACTCGTAATAAATCAACCTGTGGTTTAAAAAATAAAAAGCTTTGAATGTGGAAAAGGACAGCAATTACGAGGAGAATTTATTTCCGGGACCAAATACTGAGCAGTCTCTGCAGAGCCATGACAACCGTCAGCAACAAAGCAAGGCCTCAACCAGTTTCTGGAATTAGTATTTGTGATTTGTCTTTATGTACCGATTTATTGGATAGATTGAGCAGTAAATGAAACCAAAAAATGAATATAGATCCATTTTACATAATTAAATACGAGGCCAGTAAAAACTGTCCAAGGGCCAGCAGTTTAAAAGCCCACCTGCCCAGTAAAAACACTGGTTTTGAACCCCTTCTGCATTTTAATTGCTATTAAATTCAAATACAGTGACATCGGCCTTTTCCTGGTGTGCATGTGTGAGGCGCTAATGATGAGTCTCTCCAGATGCCACAGTGAGAGGTGGGAAGAGAGCTGAGGAGGTCCACCAACACCTGGCTATGCTGGAGTGACAGATAGAACACACACACACACACACACAGACACGTATTTGCTGTTTGACTGCAGAGGGCAGCTGTGTGGGAGGTGATGAATGAATTCCAATGCTGCTCCACTGATAAACAAACCAACATGTCCTTTCCTCCGCTCCCTCTCTCCCATCTCTTCAAGAGAAGCACAGCAAACAAGACGGCAACTTGAGTGCTCCTAACACCTGCAGATGCTTTGATGGATCTCCTCATACGATGCCGTTCATGCACCCGTTGAGCTGACTGCAGTCTGTTTGAGCAGCATTCACTTATTGGATCTTTCTGCCTCAGAACATAATAGGTACATTTGTTACCTCCCCCGTTTCCACTGCTACTTCATGCACAGCATCAGGTACTTATTGCCTGAGGAAATTAAACGGATCAAGTTTTTGTTAGTCTTACTGTTCTGGCTCTGCAAGTAGAAGAGTTGCTCCTCGACACGGGTCAGCTGGCCCTGCAGGGTCTCCACGGTGGCCCCGTGGTCATCCTGCAGCTTCCTGAGCTGCTCCCTGTAGGTGTGGCGCTGGGCCTCCACCTGGGAAGACAGGTCCGACTGAGCCTGGGACACATCCGACCTCAGAGCCACGTTCTCCGACTGCACTGACAGCAGTCTGGGGGGGGGGGGGGATACAGTGTGAGAGGAAATTAAAAGAAGGAGAACATTTTTTTAGGAGGCATATCGGGAGTGTGAGAGAACATATAGTACATATCAACTTGGTAGTATTGTAAACGAGGGAGAAGCCGGCTCACCTCTCACGGAGCTCGGCCTCCTTGCTGACGGCGTCCTGGAGGATCTTGTTGTGTCTCTCCATCAGAGTGTCGTGTTCGGTCTGGAGCTGCTGCAGCTCTGCTGTGCTGCTCTGGAGGCTCTGCTGACTCTCTGCCAGCCTGGACCTCAGCTGCTCTACTCGCGAGGACAACTGCTCCCTGCCAGACACACCACACATTCATTATATTCACACCACTCCTCCAGTGTTGACTGACGCATAGTAAATATTATCCATTGAGTAGCTTCCATCGCACCTGCAACATAATAACATCTACATTCTCTCTCAATGCGATATGCTCTGTGTTATCAGACCTGATCCCAGGATTGATTTTGCAAATGGCTTTTGCTTGTGTTACACAAAATGCAAGAGTAAGAGAGGCATTTTTTGTGTTTGTTATAGTTGGAAAACAGAGATATTTGGGTTATAGTTTTAAAATATTTATTATCAATTAACTATTCCGTCAACCTGCATTTAGGTAATGTCCCGGTTTATCTCTCTGCTTGTTTGATGTTTTTTCAGTGACGGATGGGATACACCATTACCTGCATCTTCATGCGTCATCGTCATACAGGTCTTACCTCTCTAATTTGCCAGAGTCTCCTTCACTCTGGGCAGCGGTTTTACTCTTCTGCTGTTTGAGCACATTGTGGACTCGCACCTTATAACCGTCAAACTCGCCAGTTGTTGACATGAGCTCTGTCTGGAATCAGGAAAAAGATCAAGCACAGATGCACGGTGAGTAATACAGCTCGCATTTAGTGGAGATTCTACAAACACTTGCACAATTCAATTAGACATGTTTTCAACCCCATTCTCGACAGCCAACAGATTGCAGTCACATCTTGGTGGTAATAAACAAGAAGCTGACTAATCGATTAGTCATTTGATTGGAAATCAATAAACAAACAAATGTTGTTGCACATTTCATGTTTTTTTTTAAACTGTTGGTCAAAGCAAACAAGCTAATTAAAAAAGTTATTACCTTGGGCACTTGAAACTTTTCTTTTGACATTCTAAAGATTGAATTATTAAATCTAAACTAATTAAGAATTTTTTTAATGAAAATAGTTCCTCTAAATACTGAACGTGAGCTGGTGCAACATTCAATTGAATTCATCCAAGTGTCTCCCACAGTTGCAGCATCTCAAACACTAATGCTGATGTTCTCTTGAGCAATGCTCTTTATTCTGGTGGAGCTTTTCATTGATCAGTGAATGTACACAGAATACACTCTGCAGCCGAACCCTGTGTGTGTGTGTGTGTGTGTGTGTGTGTGTGTGTACCTTAGCAGCATCTCTCTCCTGCTGCAGAATGTTGATGCGCAGCTGCAAGGAGCTGTTGGTTCTCTGTTGCTGTTCCAACGCAGACCTCTGCTGCTCCTGCAGACGGTGTCGCTCGCCCGTGAGCTCGCACATCTCGATCTAAACGCACAAGAACACACAGACTTTAATGTTTGACGTGTGAATGTTGATGTGAAAAGAAAGAAACAGACCTGCATCTTGGCAAGTCCTTCTTGAAATGTTGATGTATAAAGCTATATATTGTATCAAAAGGGATATCTGAAAGAAGTTTTTCTCGGAATGTAAGCTGTGGTACCTTGGTGTTTTCCAGCTGCTGTTGATTAGCCTCCAGTTCTCCTTTCAGAGAGGCCTGCAGCATCATGAGGGAGCTTTCCTGCATACACACACGCACACACAATGATGAAGTATTCCCAACATCTTCAAGGCCTCCCCAACAATCATGCCCACACATGGTTGCATAACACTATTTACATTCATCAGGCAGCAATGTTACACAGTAACAACAAATCCTGTGGGACACAGACACACACACACACACACACAGAGAGAGAAAAGAAGAAAGAAACAGACCTGCATCTTGGCATCAGCCAAGTCCTTCTTGGTCTTCACCAGCAGCTGTTTCATCTGGAAGGTTTTCTCCTCCCCCTGGTCCAGCTGGGACTTCAAAGCCTCTGGAGACACAAACACAAATGCACACAGACAGGATAACATTTTTGATGAAATACATCGTGTCCTGTGATTTCTTTTTGTAATTTCCTTTACGACACAGTTTGACAGGGTAGAGCAACAGGAAACACGGAGCGAGGGCCCTGCAGTTACACGTAGACAGCAAATCAATACAGGTCTGGTGGAATGATACATGTTTACCATCAGAGAACCGGGACTGCAGTTCTTACAACTGTGCACTGACATTGTGTGTTACTTTGTCAATATAAAAAGGACTTAGAGTACATTGTACATTCTTGTGTTAGACATTCTATATGTGCAGGTGAGTGTCAGCCATCTCTGAGATGCTCTGATGCAGTTAGTTTCATGGCATATTTAATGAAGAATTGGTGACTACCATACATGTCTGTGGAATCGTGGTGTGAACCAACACCAGTGTGAGCACAGCTGGTTTTATTATCATGACATTTAAAAATAAATTATACATCTATCCTTTACCGCCCAGCTTGGAGTCAATCCCAGCTCCCAGTTGTAGAAGTATTATTCTATGCATGAAATAGTGAGAGTAAATGTAAATGACTCATACACACCAATTTCCTGTTTGAGTGAGTCCTCCTTCTGGGTCAAGGTGTTTATCTGGGCCTTTAACTTCTCAGCACACTCATCTCTCTCTAAGAGTTTGACATTGAGTTCTTTCACCAGGCGTTCATAGTCGGCCATCTCCATGTCCAGCAGAGAGCTCTGCTGCGCCCCCTGGAGACAGAGACCATATAGTCTCTCTCAGTCAGGTCATTAACTCAAACCTTTAGGGATTAAAAAGTACTCCTATTGAACAACTGACTCTATCTTTATCCATCAATTTATTGACCATTTAACACTTATGTGAATACACTTAAAACATTTACAAAAGAAATCCAATAAGGTTTATAATAAGAACCTTCAGGGGACTGAAGTAGTTCTCACATTCTTCTTCAAGCACACACACACACACACACACACACACACACACACACACACACACACACACACACACACACACACACACACACACACACACACACACACACACACACACACACACACACACACACACACACACACACACACACACACACACACACACACACACACACACACACACACACACACACACACACACACACACACACACACACACACACACAATGTAGTTTACCAATTTCTATAATAATGTATATTATGGGTTATTATTATCTTTAATAACAATGCTCATCTTAAAACACACTTCTTCAGTTGAGTACATACATATTATCACGACTAATAAAAACAATAGCCAGCGCCCAGTTATTACTGTTTTTTGATTATCCGTATCAATCTAAAAAAATACTGTGTTTGTTGGGTTGTCCTAACAATGTGGACACATGACAAGAAGTCAGACTCCTGCAGCCTCCAGGTATGCTGCTGAACTTTGTGGCTCTCCACTAATGGAAAAACAAACAGCAGCTTCTGTGCTGTGGGCTAGAATTGCTCTCTTTCCCTATGAGAGGTGCTGCTGTAACCGCAGGCCGGCCATCACCAGTCCAGTCGCTTGACTGGACTGGCCCTCAGAGACATTAGTGTCCAAGAAGCTCTGTGTGTGTGTGTGTGTGTGTGTGTGTGTGTGTGTACCTTGCGTAGCTGCCCCAGCTCCTGGGCAGTCTGCTGAGACTGTTGCTGCTGTTTGCGGAGCTGTGCTGTCAGCTCTTCAACCTCCTTCGTTGCAGATGACAAGTCCTGGAGAAGCAAGCGAACACACAGGCATACACACATAAAGAGGTTTTCAGAAAGTAGATTGGAATTAGGAAAATGTTTTAATCCCCAGTGGGGAAACTCATTTGTCAAAACAAGTCATACAGACAAGAAAAAACTGAACCGCTGCTGGAACGAGACCTTCTCAGTCGCTCAGTGGAGCACCGAGGCATCCTTAGTCGCTCGCTGAATGAACTTCGGAGTTCATTAAAAACATGGTGTAATGGATGACCTTTAAAAGAAATTATTGTTTTTAGCGTGGCCCTTGTCCTCTTTTGTATGGTGACCTCTAGTGAGTCCGGGGGAAGGCCAATCACCGAAACAGCCTGTACCAGGATTTGATATAACTATATCAACATTAACGCGCTTACAGCAGTGTAGGTCATGTGAGTTTTTTTTGTTAGTTAGCCTATTACAAGATCAGCTAAAATACAAAATGGAATGTCCATCTATAAGCACATAACATTAACAGAGTATCCATCTCTCCTTATTTCTACCTTCATCTTCTGTTCTTTCATTGCTCTCTCAGTCAGCAGGTCCCGGTCCAGACTGGTTGACTGTCTTTGCAGCTCCTGGTTTTGAGCTTCCAGCTGCCTCACTGTGCTCCTTGTCGTCTCCATACAGGCCAGCAGGTTCTCCTTCTCACTGCTGAGTGTCTCTGTCTGTAAAAGCATGTTCAGGCTATTTCCTCTCACAGTTGAAACACTTACATTTTCAAGATGGCAACTTTAAAGTGTAAGAAAATAGAGAAAAGGTGATTTGATGACCTTTTTTTTTTTTTTATGAAACATGGGGTCACAGTTTTGA
Organism: Pseudoliparis swirei; assembly: GCF_029220125.1. Lineage (NCBI taxonomy): Eukaryota > Metazoa > Chordata > Actinopteri > Perciformes > Liparidae > Pseudoliparis > Pseudoliparis swirei. Next base: position 14,530,126 of record NC_079389.1, on the reverse strand, counting down.
CTGATGAGTTATGAATATTCTATTATCCTTTGAAATGGCACTGAAGAGAGAGAATGCCATTTTACTGACTTCAGATTCAAGGCGGTCACCTTTAAATGCGCATGTGGGCAAATGCATCACATCTGCATGAACACACGTGACACATTCTAAAGTCATTCATGCAAATCTGACAGCGCCGGGCTCTGAGGGATTTCTCTGCAAGGAACACTGAACCAGCAGCAGCTACCTCCCCTCACCTGTCAGCCAAACACTGAAACTATGATTGGTAAACAGAGATGTCCAGACGTACTCCTATAGATCCCTGACTAGCTTCCAGTCTGCCTGCCCCCCCCCCCCCTCCCTAAGACCCATGAGTATAAACAAGTATAAACCTGTGTCTCAGAAAACGGTGTTGCACTAGCACAGAGCAGATGGAAGCTATAGTCCGCTCCATTTACCTGCCTGTTGTGCTCTCATTGGAAAGTGACAGTTATGAGCTTGGGGAGAGGAGAATATATATATATATATGAACAAAATTCCACCCTAGCTCCCTCAGTCAACTCTGACGGGCTATGTGTGGATGCTGGTCTGTCAAGCAGAGCTGGGGAAAGTGTCGCCAGCTAAAACGACTCACTGTAAATCAGATGGAAACTGAGTTATGCGAGAAGTATTGGAGATATCTATTGGTGGACAAAGTGACACTGCTTTGATTTACTGGAGGGTGAGAGCAGTTTATGTATTTGTTAGTAATGTCTGACTGTGTGTGTGATTGAGTGTGTGTGTTTGTGTTACCTGTGTGACAGCACTGCTGAGTCGTTTGGTCAGCTCAGCCATCCGTCTCTCCGCCTCCTCCACCTTTTCCCTCTCCTCATCCAGTTGCTCCGTCTGCCTGTCGTAATCTATCTGCAGATGCTACAACCAAAACTCATTCATTACTGGAAGCCAGTAGAACAGTGAAGGTAAACACTGCATCCCAGAGACCAGCTGCATTTACACTGGAGTATAGGGCAAAACTCTCATTAGAGACGGCAGACTGCTTTCCTCTCTAATGGAGACGCAGTCGTAAAGCACAGTGCCGTCTGGGGGCTTCTCACGGAGAGATCTGGGAGTGGACTCGGGCAAAACTGTCATTTTCACAGGAAGCATGCTTCCACTTGCCAACACGCATATATTTGGAACGCATACAATTAATCAAATGTTTGACGATCATGTGAGACAGTTTCATTTCGGGTCAGCTCATGTTGGACTTCTCTTATAAAGAAAAAATAATCAAATCGTCCATCAGATGGAGAGACATCTGGACACCAACCACTCTGTCATGTTCAATCAGTCATGGAGGAAGAAAAGAACGAGGATCAGTGGAAATATTGTCTTGTGTTGTCAATACCCTTACATGAAAAACGCGAAGAATATTGGTTACATTACATGTTTACCCATGCTCTATTTTGGAATATAGCGGAATATTATACATTTCTTTTAAAGTTCATCATTTTGTACATCAATTGAAATAATGACGTACAGTAAAATATGCATCATACACCAAAATATGTGAAATAACAAGGCTTTTATATCCATTTTTGGATATACTGTTTGACATAAAAGTTCCTAACATGTATTCACGACGATCACAAGTCCGTCACCATAGAGCTGCCAATCCAAACCCAGTGGCCATCAATCTACAAAAAAGCCTTTTTTATACCGTTACTGACTAGTTCCCCTTTCGCAGGTCTGCCGTCTTAACCTGGCAGCAGCTATTTGCATCGATGGGAGTAACTTTTAGTGTCTGTTACTATTACAGAATAGAAGCAGGATGTTCTGGTAGTTCTTCTGTCCCACATAGTAACTTACCCTGTAGCCTTCAGCACCATGGATGATATCCTTCATAGAGCTGCTCACTTTCTCCCTCTCTGCCTTCAGGGATTCTACTCCCTTCTTGAGTAACGCAACCTGGAAGAAAAATAGAATAAATCACAGATTCAGCCACGTAAACAGAGGGGCTAAAGAATATTCTGCAGGAAACACTGTAACATGTAACTCATGAGTTAAATATAGAATTTACGGTTTAGAAAGGGGCGTGCTTCACTCTACCTCTTTCTTCCTGGTCTCCAGCTCCTTCTTTGCTTTAATGGCAACTGCCTTGATTTTGTTCATCTTCCCATCTTTTTCTTTGTGTTCTTTCTCCAGGAGAGCTGAGGGGAGCAGCAGTCACAAGGTCTGAGCAACATTCAGAACCTATAATCTATAATGTATGCACACTAAATTGTTTCTTGAAAGACTATATATTTAGTTAAAGAACAAAGTATCACCTATTTTCTTTGTGATCTCACTGGCTGCATTTTCCTCAGAGGAAGCAGCCTGAGCAGCCGACTCCTGAGGGAGAAATAGCACCAATTACGCCTCCTTGTTAATTGTTTTAAAGTATTGATTTTTTGGGTTTGAAGCTGGCGATGTGTAATTTTGTTGTTGATATTCAAACATGATAATTATTATCATTTTCATGAGTAAAATGTTCCCCAAAAATTGGCATGAATTGTTTTGTGTTTTTCTCCAGAATTGGATTTCAGATAGAGCGGATGAGCCAAAACCCTTCTCCAGGTTAACAACTGCAATAGTTCTAGAGCTAAAAGAGACATTGCATGTATCTGTTATTTAGAACCCACAGATACATTTATCAATACATTCAGACAGCCTTTGAGACTTCTACAAGGTAACTGTCCAGCTGTCACCTGCACATGTTACATATTGTACTTTATAACTTTGAGGCACCATGATCAAGTTTGGAAGAATTTCTGATTTTGGCAATTTCCAATGGTGCTGCCAGAAAAGGCTCCTTTACAGACAGTAGTAATGCATCTGATCCATTAATATGACTTATTGATCATGTCTGATAAGGCAGTTAAAGCGAAAGATGATTACTCACGATTAATAATTTGAAATATTTATGATCAGTCAAATTCCCTATCTCTTGTGAACTAAGATGTATTGACTACTCTTCTTAAGCTCCCTCACTCACCTGGAGAGCAGCAATTTCACTCCTCAACTGAGACACGAGTGAATCTTTCTCCGTCAGTTGATCTTTGAGCTCTTTACTCTCTTTCTCCATCCCTCTCTCCAGTTCCTCTTCCTCCTTTTCTTCCCTCTCTTGAGTCAGCTCAGAAATGTGAGCCTGCAGTCTCTGGTTCTCCTCATTAAACTTCTCGTTGAATGACTTCATTTCCTCCAGGTCGTTTTGCAGCCCTTCCGTATCCTTCACCACCTCCTCCAGGTTGTTCCTCAACATGCTCCTCTCCTGTTCCAGGTCTGCGATACGAGCCTGGAGATCCTTCACCACCTCCTCTAATCCCATTGCGCCTCGAGCCTCCTCAAGACTACTCCTCAACAGCCCCCCTTCCCTTTGCAGCTCATCCACGCGTGCTCGGAGCTCCTCAACTTCCTCTGTGGAGATTTTGAGCACTTCAGAATGATTTTCCTCCAGGGCTGTGCTGGGGGGGCGGGCCTGATCTGCCTCCTGTGCCAGTGAACTCAACTTTGCCTCTAGGCGATTCTTTTCAGACGTCTCCTGCTCTAGCTGAGCCTCCAGGGATGCCAGCTTGGAGCCCAAAAGCTCCCTCGTTTCCCATGCTTCGGAAAGCCCAGAAGATGCTTCTTCCAATTCTCGTTGGAGGTCAGCCTTCTCTGTGGAGAGCTCTTTGATGGTCAGCTCGAAAGCAGAAACTGTCTCCTGTCGTCTTTCCACCTCCTCTTTCAGGCTCTCCTCCATCTTTTCCCTCTCCCTTTTCAGGCTTTTCAAATCCTTCTCGTTCTCCTCTCTGTGCAAAAGTGCCTCGTTCTCTTTCTCCTGAAGCATCCCATCGATTTCTTTTGTTCTATCGTTGTTCTGCTTTTGCATTTCCTCTTCCCGGTGCTGAAGCTGGGCCTGTATTTCATCTCGCTCTGCAGTCAGCGCGTTGACCATCTCTCTCAGTTCTTGAGTCATGTGTTCCTTCAGTTGCAGTTGGGAGAGGATCTCCACGTTCTGCCTCGTCAGTTCCTCCACAGATTGCTTCAGCTCACAGGCTAAACGTGTTTGTTCCTCTACAGACGACTGGAGTTTCTGGTCCCCATCGGCGAAACCTTCAAGCTTCAGCCTCAGGTCTTGTAGGTTCTTCATCAGAGTGTTTTGCTCCTCTGTACCGTCTGCCACCCTCACCAACAGTTCATCCCTCTCCTGACTGAGTTGTTCCATCTGTTCTTGGAGTTCCCGTACAGTATTTACCCCTTGCTCCTTCATGGCTTTGTACTGAAAGAGAAAATCTGTCGTCTTCTCACCCAGTTCAGTCTCCACGCCTTGCAGTATGTCTCGCATGTGTTGACACTCGTTCACAGCAGAGTCTCTTTCTCTGGTCAAGGCGTCACACTGGGCCCTCAACCCCTCTGGATCCAAAGGGTTTTGGTCCACAGGACTGATTGCTGATTCACTTCCATCTTTGTGTGCTTCACTCTGCTGCTGAAAGTCTCCTGAGACTTCCTGTTGGTCAGGGTCCCGGGTTACTGATGGGTCACTTGGAGCACTTTCCCGGTTCATCTGCAATTCATTGATTTTGAACTCCAGCTCTTCTTTCTCCATCTGAAACTCATCCTTTGCCTTTTCCAGTTCTGCCTCCAGTTCACTCTTTACATTACTGAGCAGGGTGAGCTCGTCCTGTAACATGGTGCTCTGGGATTGAAGTTCATCCAAGGCTGCTCTCAGTCTTCCAGTCTCTGTCTCGTCCCCATCGCCATGGCTGGAGTCACCCTGGCTGCAGGCAGACAGCTCCAGCATTTTGGCAATCCCTGAACCACGGGCCGGGTCCTCGTCTTCCTCCTGCACATCCTGCAGGTAGCTGTCTGGAAAAATAAGGGTAACGTTAGCTGAAAAGGTATTTTCTAATCTAATCATGGATGTGAACACATGCAAAATGTTGTAACAGCCAACTGTAAATATATACACATTTTACAATTCATTAAAACAATATTTAATTGATGAACCAATAATAAAATAACTCTTAGCTGCAGCCTAAATTATGCTTGTACCACAAAAAGGCTCTCTGCTGATAAACGGGGTTACCCTCATGTTCAAAAGAGAAACGAAGGTTGTGCACGCACAGTATTGCTTCTTTAAGAGGTGACATCACCTCAAGGAAATAGTTACACTTCACTGTGACCGGTTGGGCTTCTGTTCCGGCCTCTTTGTTTAAATGCAGTGCTGCCGTACCTTTGAGAGCGAGCTGCTCGGTCAGCTCCTCGTGGAGCAGCAGGAGACGCTCCCTCTCGATTTCACAGTCCTCCTCCAGAGCCCTCATCTCGTCTTCATGCTGCAGAGTCTTCTGAGCCAGCTCCTCCTTCAGGTTCTCCACCTCCTGCTGAGTCTCCGTCAACTCCCTTTGGTGGCTCTCCTGCAGCTCACCGATCCCCTGGGCTTTTAGCTTGTGGGTCGCTTCTAGTTCAGCTCGAAGAGTTTCCAGCTGAGATTCTAAGCAAAGGCGGACCTCTTCAGTGCTCACTTTGGCCCTCTCTCTTTCTCTTTCACTCTCCCTGTCATCTTCTTCCCGCTCTTTCAGTATTTTCTGGAAACAAGCCACTTCCTCTTGGTGTTTGCTGTTGGATTCCTCGATTCTGCTCTCTAGGCTCTTGAACTCTCTTTGGTGATCTTCTCTTACACGGTCAAGCTCTCCTTGCAGCATCAACAGATCACCCTGTGCAAAATAACAGTGACGTAGGTGTGTTACAGCAATCTGTATTATAAGCAATATGCATAACAAAATGGATTTAACAATTTACAGAACTAATCTCTAAGGTCAGACAGTGTTCAGAGAAACCCTGTAGAATACAGTAAAACCGGCAAATTAATGTGTGACACACATCATTTAGTATTTGTGTGGTATTTTACCTTGGCTTGCTGCTTAGCCTTCTCTAGATCTTTACGAGATAGAAAAAGACTTTGCTGAGTTTCTGCCTTCTCCAGTAGTAAGGCATCCATCCTCTCAGTTAGCTCCTATTGAAAACACACAGCCACATGATTTGCATTACGCGGCCTTAAAAAGAAAACACAACTATATGTAGGAATATGTAGAGCAGACACGTGATTAAATCCGGCCTCCAAACAAACCTGTATCAGAGTAGAGTCCTCTGAACTATTGTTATTGTTTTTATATTGCTCTTTGACGGATTCAACTTCTCTTTCCAAATCTGAAAAAAGAAAGGAAAACATACTTAAATACATACACTATTTGTCCACAGAGACAAACAAGCCTTTACATCATTTAGACTCGAGCTACCTGCACATCTGCCCTTCATCTTTTGCATGACAGCCATCTGCTTCTTTGCAAACTTGATAAGGTCATCTTTGGACAGCGTGTCCAGCTGAGAATAAAATATAAGAAAAGAAAAGAGAGAAGCATGAATCTTTACCATGTCCCTACAAATCTAGACAATAATCTGTGTTGGTATATGTGCAGTACCTTTGACTTGGCTGCACCTGCTGGGGATGGAGCCCCAGATGCTGCTCCAGTCCCACCAGGGTCCTGTTTCAGTGAATTGAAAAACAAGAAATGACAAACGCCATAGGTACAGATTGCGACAAGAACATTTACAAGCTCTGCAGGTTTACCGTATAGTTCTTCTTATTTTGACAGATTGACTGATACAAAAACACAGCCAGCACGGTATTTGCTTTAAAAAAACCTAGATTGAATGTCGCCCCGCTTGTCAGCAACATGCACTTTGTTGATCAAGCATGTTTATAAGCTTTTATGCTTTATTGGGAGTCGGTTTTCAATTCGGCATATGTTTAAACAAGTATGGACACTTCAACTTATATGTGGGCTCTATAAAAGGTTCGTCTCGGTGTCAACATGGACACGAATACACTTCACTACTGGCGGAGGGAGTCGGTGACGCCGCCACACGGTTCGGTGAAGAGGTTCACATAACACACGCTGCTTGTCCCACAGTAATGGTGGCACTGCGTCAGAGTAATGCCATGTTCCACAAAGTAACGGACTTATCGATACGCAGCGTATTTAGCTAAATAAATATCAATGTTTAGAATGAAGTTCGCTTAGTAAACCCGGATACTGGACAACTTAACCTGCTAATTGGTGGTTACAGCCCTGTTTCAAAGTCACAAGCGCCAGTATTACAATCGGCAGAGCATTAGGTTATAGTAGGAGCTCAATTAAAGATGCTATAACGTTACGTGCATTAAATAAAGCCAGACTGGCTAAAGCTAACTCCCGACACTGATCGTTTACCTCCATCTTAGTCGAAGTTCTGGCAGCCACAGAGTTCACCAGGAAGTCTACTGGACGGAGTCGAAGCGATATCTGAAAAAGATGTCCGATTTATTGTGGGGTTAACACTAAAACAACCCCTGTGTTTTGGTTTCTTGGTTACCAAGCTAAAGCAACGACGTTCTTCCGCATTCGTCACCAACGTGACGTCAGCACAGGTACACGTCACACATTAAACAGGATCTTTTCCACGGTCTCAGATCAACAGCCGTGTTTTTGTTCCGTTTCTTTGACTTTTGCAGACTGTACCCGTATGAATTGTTCAACAACAATGTAGTCTACAGTATTCACCTGTTAGATACAAATATATCATAATATATTACATTTTGTATGAGGAAATAAAAAATACTTGTAGGCTAATCAAGTTTACCTGACACCTTTTGTACACCTGTCAGACAGGCACGTGCACAGATAGAGCCCTAGTGGTGCTCAAGCACCAGCCCTTTTGCCCTGGATGAGAAAAGTGCCCTTTTAGCTGGAGCCCACTTTTTTTCTTCATTAATAAGTATTTAAGAATAAAAAATAGTCTGTCATCAAGTCCTCCCAAATGTGCTTGGATATCTGTCGGGGCATTTATTGGAGTTCTTGTGAGAATTTCGCCCCGACATGCTCCGCGGCGCTCACGAGACCCCGCCGCGCCCCTCCCTCCTCCTCCCCCCTCCTCTCCCTCCCCCCGCCGCGCCCCTCCCTCCTCCTCCCCCTCCTCTCCCTCCCCCCGCCGCGCCCCTCCCTCCTCCTCCTCCACTTCCTCCTCCGCGCAGTGCTCCTCGCGCCACCAAACGGGTGCACCTCCTTCTCCTCTGACCCGCAGCATCAGACACACAGGTCATGACGGGGTTTGTCCCCTCACGTTATTTGGTGCTAAATTAACCACAACTGAAAATATTACGTCACAACTGGTCCGACGTTTCCTAAAAAAAATAAACAAACACAAATTCCCGAAATCCGTGATTTCAAAGCCTAGTCCAGCTGTTTACTGACGTCATGTTTGAGAGAGAGAGAGAGATAGATAGATAGAAATAGAGATAGATAGATAGAGAGAGATAGATAAAGAGAGAGATCTGTTTTATAAATGCCATTTAGACAATTTCGATAGTATGTTGAATTTATTAATTCATTTTATAAATGTCACAATAATTCACAGCTAGAACAGAGCAGCTAAACTATGCTAACAATAGCTCTCGGTGTCATGCTATCCATGTGCTACATTGTTTTATGTGGTATGTTTCTCTTTGTTTTGTCTGTTCCAGTTTTACAAAGATCAATCTTGTATGAGTAATTGCAGAGGGTGAAAAGAGTAAACGCAAGAAAAAATAACACTTGTAATAGCTTCTTACTAACCAAGAGTGATGTCATGCTGGGAAATATCAGATTGAGGCCTTATAACGTTTTTACAGAAGTTTGATATTTCCCGGCATGACCGAACGGTCGAGGTTAGTACGTTGTTTATTATATGGCATTTTTGGCTCCTATTATTTTGTAAATGAAAATAAATTGAAATTGTTAATAGAAAACATGTCATTTTGTTCAACTCTCATGTCTTCTCACGACACAATGTGTTTCAAGTGTTGCTAGCAACCAATTCCTTAACTTGGAAAAATCATTTTGGCGATGGGTGCCCTTTTTTATGGTTTGAGCACCTGCCCCCCAAAATGTCTGTGCACGTGCCTGCTGTCAGATACAAATAAATCATCTATTTTTTATTTTTTTATGAGGAAATGAAAAATACTAGTAGTCTAATAAAGTACAACTGACAGCATTTGGACATTTTGTGGTTCAGGAACCAACAAACAAATCTTCACTGCATATCAGCCCATTATTGCACAACCACACATCTGATGTCTCAAGGCCTCCAGCGTGGGATGAAAAGGGTGAAATTAAGACCGTTAACCTGTTTTGAGAGAGATGGTTTGAACAAGGTGTCAAAACAAGATTATATAGAAGAGGCAGGGGTACAAAAAAAAGTGTGCCCTATAGCCTCAAGAACCTCAGCTGGCAACATACGTAAAGTTTGTTAAATGGGCTATTACACAGATGAGTAACCTTCCACTGTGACATTTGGTACCATTTATGAAAGTAAGCTACATGTGTGACTTATAATTGGTGTATTACATCACAGGCAGCAGAGGGTTGTTTTAAAAAAAGACTGTGTAAGTTTATGAAAAGAAGCATATCCCAATTGTTTCCCCCCCACAACTAGCCAACAATGAACATGTTGTAAAGTACACATTAGTGTTTTAACGCATATACCTTTTTTTAAACAATACATGTTTATGACAAAATGAATTTAAAACCAAATTGAATGCACTTCACAATTCACTCTTTCTTCATGTGTTCTGACTTCTGATCCATCCTTAGTTCTTCTTGGTTTATGCACCTGTGCTGCCAGACATGTGGGTGGCATGTTCACAACCGTTGTTTACATCCTAATTAAATATAAGATCTAAGTAATATAATATATTGTATTTTGATTAAAAAAATATGTTTCCTTATTTTAAATTCCTTAACACAATTATTATTGTTTTAGTGGTATAGAAAGTGGAGCTCAAATTATTAAAAATAGAATCTCTCTCTCATTAACGCATGCATTGGAGTTGTCAGAATAAGAGACTGACTCAAAGACATAAACTTAATGACAGTTAAACACATGTCTTGATGAACATATTGAAAAAGTCCCATAAAGTAACAGAACACAGACACCTTGCTTGGAAAGATATGGAAGCCTTTTGGAGACAGCACACATTTTGACAAAGTTGACAAAGCTAACTGCTTTGATTGTTTGTTTTTACTGTGTATGTATGTAAGGCCATATGGGGCATTTCATAAAATCATCCTAAAGCTGTTTGATAATGTGTTTTTTGGGAGACTTATACAGAAGGGGGGGGGGATCTGCCCTCATGCTGACACCAAGCCTGTCATAAAGTCTGTGGTTTGTCTTGCTGTGCTTCGGTATTCCCATCACGTGAAGTCCAGTTGTATCTGTTGAATATGGAGAGCATCTGTTTTGACACAAGTGATAGAAGCACTGACAGAAGCAGCTTAGCGAGATGCCGCTCATCCTGACAAGGCTTGGGTGCTCCGGGCAGAAGGGCAGGCGCCCTGCCGTCTCCCTGTCTCATTGGGAAGAGACCCATTTCTGCCTTCCACTCAGCCTGGGTCAAACACACCCATCCATCACAGCCCCTCCCTTGTTTTCTCCCAGGGCATCAAGCAGTATTTTGCAGTAATTTTTCTCCCCCCACTCGTGGCCGTCAGTCAGGAATGGCTTTGCAGTAATATAACTGACACTGGCTGGCGTTCAGGGAGTAATGCATAGCCTAGCTGGGTCTATCAGGACACACTTTCATGCTTCTCCCTCTTTCTCTCTCTATGTCTTTCTCTCTCTCTCTCTTACCTTCTCCTGCTAGTTTTGTCTAAACATAACCGGAGTTCAAACACAAACTGCGATACATCTTCCTCTTCACTGCCTGTCCCTCCTCATCTCTTGTAAGGTGTCCTCCTACAGTATTAATGCAGATGTGTTTTGTACATTTGACTGTGCGAATGTACATTTTTGAGAAAATGTTGGAAAATATAAATTACAGTTGGTAATCATAGTAAAGTAAATGGGGAAAAAAGCTATTTGTTTGAAAGAATATATTTTCACCAAAAAAATTCTGTTTCATGTCGATTAATTAAACTTTTTATTGGTCATTGAACAACAGGGTTGCACAACGAAAGAGGCATACTCTGAGTTTATGCAGAGTCAACCTCTGCTGCAAAGCCGAGTAAACCTATTTCTTGAGGTAATTGATATCTAAAACTGGTGATCCCGGTCCAAAAAATGCATGTGTTACAGTGACTAACTTTTCCTATGAAAAATATTCTTTGTTATCTTATCTTTATGAGTTAAAATGGGATACGGGGTGTGAAAAAAACGTTTAAGTTAAGAAAGCGACAGGAAGTGTAAACTGAAGTAATCGTCCTCTTCACACTTCATTCTACTTTTCCTCCTCCATTCACTCCTCCAGTCTACTGCACTCGATCTCCCAGACAATCAGTGAAAGGTGACTTTGGGGGTAACGGTTGGAGTGGTTATGTCCCTGACCCCTACAGCATGATTGAAGCCTCTCAGTTGGGCCTCTTCCGAGATCCAGAAAGATGGACTCGTTGATTACGCCTTCATCAAAACATTGATATTTGCAATTGGTTGAATGAATCCTTCAGATAGGATTGTTGCCTTTCCTCAGCATTTACACTGGTCCCCCTCTTTATTTGTTTATTGCATCGTGCATTTGTTTTCTCCATGACATTTTACCTTCGCAGACTGGCAGTCCCATTAATAGGTTTGACATTTTAACATATAGCTTTGACATTTTAATGTATTAATGAGGGAATTGAAACGCTCAGAATGTTCTTTTCACTACAGAGCCTGAGAGAGCTGGGCGAATATACAAAGATTACCCTCCTGAAAGATGACAGAATATTGCATTATGTTCTGTACTGCTGGTAATAGTGTTGGCTTTTTACATAATAGGTTAATAGTAAATAAAGTCTGAGTGCCATACTTGCAAGAGAAGGTAATCTGTCAGAGTTTGTATATCAAACATGTAGCTGTAAATAAGAGGGACTAGTGAGTATCTGATAAATCCAAATAGTTGACCTTTGATCTCAGCGATGATCTGACTCACAGGTTGTTTAGACGAAGAAGTCGAAGACATTAGACCAGAGTCAGTAGTCAGTCATCAGTTGTTTCTGAAGGGTAATTATCAGTCAGAGGACGAGGAGTGAGGAAGTGATGAGTAAGAAAGAGCAGTAAGTTTAGCAGTTTTCTCTTCCCGGCCCATAGGCAGTCAGCGTCTTGAATATAAATAGTTTGGTGGCTCAGCAGGAGAACAGCACTTCATCAAGGACCACGGGCACAACCTGCCTCTGTCTGCACTTACACGAGAGCTCAGCCTTGATTACAGCAGTTTTCTTCTCTTCCCTGCCCCCCACTCAGTTCCCTCTGTTGATAGATAGATAGATAGATAGATATATACTTTATTAATAAAAATAAAGAAATCAGAGTCAGTAGCAGCAACACACAAAAAAAAAAAAAAAAAAAAAAAAAAATATAGGGTGGGGGTGATCTGGCAAGGTGAACTGTTGTAGAGCCTCATAGCCCGTCGGCAGGAATGTTCTCCTGTATCTCTCCTTGGGCGAGGCGCGAGAGCGTGGAGGAGAAAGTACTCCTCTGTCCCTGTAGGAGGTGGTGGAGAGGGTGGTCCGGGTTGTCCTTCTCCTCTCGTGCTTACGGCACATTCTGCACATCCTGTACAGATATTGTATATTCACTGATTTGTTTCCTCTAACAGCGGAGTTGAAACAAGGTCACCTTTCTTCAAGATAACACACAACAACAACTTGTCAGACAATTAAGCCCCGACCCAAGGACTTTTCTTATTATCTGGATCTGGAGTTTTCTGCTATTTAAAGGCTTTTGTTCTTAAAGTATGTGTTAAGTAAAATGTCTCACATATTGCACTTCAACGTTTGAAGTAGAACTTTGCATTCACAGAAATGTAGGAAATCAGTAATTAAGCATAAAGTGCAGAGGTCACAGTTTTGTGGCCTAATATTCACACAATCACACAACATTGCCTCTTTGTTTCAGGTGATTCATTCAGTTTGACGTTGCCTGCTGAATTGCCAATCTAACGAGTTGTGCTGGAACTAAATGCAACCCAGCCGAACACGATGGTAGAATTCATGTTGCATTCAGGTTCAGTGACTTCAGGTTTGTTGTTGTGGGAATGTTTATCCACAATTTTTCCATTTTCCCATGGTGTTGAAACCAAAATGCTTCCTCACTTCATTCTAGACTTTGAGATGTACTTCAAAAAGCTAATAGTGGGGCCTTAAATTCAATATTATTTTCCACAAATAAGTCATTTTGAATTCATCACAGATAAATATAATAAATAACGTCTCATCATGTTTGAATGGTAGTAAGCATTTAGTATAAAAAGTGACAGCTAGTAGCCATGCAGTGACACGTCCATCATGCACATATCATGTATGCGGGGTTGCTTGGAGCAACTGACTTAACATTTTTCATCACGATCAAAGAAATAGGCTGATTTAACTGAGTTGTTATTTGCTGGAAGTCGACTTACACAATTTTGTTCCAGTACCTATGGAGATAAGAAGCTTTGTAAAAGATGATGCCCGTTCATAATTCCAGCTGCAAAACTCCAACTGGGAGAAATAGTCGTGAGTGAGCACTGCAGCAAAACCTATTTGAGTGACTGACCACATTGGGAGATGAGGGCAATTTGTCAGAGGCTTGGAACCAGCAGCTTTTAATGCCAGATCATTTTTGAGCACTAATAGAGGTTTGCACTCGACTAGGCCAGCTGTTTCTCAGACCATCAGTGAGCATGTTATTTTTCATTGTCACTGTTTTGTACATTACTCTGTTGGGCAGTGACCATGGAAGCGTATGTACACATTCACTCAGACTTGTGAGGCAGCCCTGAAATGACATCCCTATTTAATGCATGGTCCTTTAATAAAACAACCCAACACACATACATGCAGATACAAAATACACACATACACACACACACATGCATGCAGCGGGCCAGTGTTGATTTCATTAGCAGCATTGGAGAAACAGCACATAGCTAATGGCTTAGAGAGTGATGAGGCGTCTTCCTTCACCAATGACAGCCGTTTGCTAAGTGTAACTGAAATACTGCCTTCTCCCTCGTTCAGCCTCTCTCTCTCTCTCTCTCTCTCTCGTGCTTCTTTTCTCTCTATCTTTTCCTCTTCTTCTGTTTCTTCTCATTCATTGTCAATCTGGTGGCGCTGTGTCCTGTAACTATTGGCCTTTAACTGTGAGTAGGTGCGTGTGTGTGTCTATGTGTGTGTGTGTGTGTGTGTGTGTGTGTGCATCTGCACTGGCTCAATTTCAATCTAAGCTAATGGAAGTGCTGGCCAACGCTCAGATCAGCCCTGGTTCTCAGCACACACACAACCGAAGCACAGCATGCACACTGTGTGTAATAAAGTCCATCCAGACAAGCTCAGCATTCACAATATACCGTAAACTTCCCCTTAGATTAGAAAAAAATGCTACTCAGTCCAAATTGTAGGATCTTTTTGGTCCTATCAATTAACTAATTGACTTATTAAGATAAACGAGCAAAATAGGTGTGTTATGTATGAAAACAGATGCCTGCTGCGGCCAATAGTGACGCTATGAGAGCAGTGAGAGTGAACCATGCATGACAGTAAAGTTGCGGGCTGGATGGATAAATAATGAACTGGTCTTGGGTGATGATTCATTGACCCCTCTCACATTGTCCCATTGTTTCTCATTATCTTTTGATACATCACTATATTGATTATAGCTGTTGTTTAAGCAACAACAACACATTTGCATTGCTGATTTCAGTACATTCATGTATACTGTCTCATTTGTAGTCTATTACGTAACACACTTATATATGTTATCATATTATATAATTTTTGTCTCCATTTATGTCATTTTATATTCACCGGTACACTATTTGCATTCAACATTCAGTTTAGCTCTGCAAAATAATGGCTTTTCATTTTGTTCACGAGAATTGGAAAGTCCTGATTCAGCACTAATGTGCAGACTTATCATTTAATATTGCTCGCTTGGGAAGCCCAACAGGATGCGTTTAAGTTGAACACATCTTGGGTACTGTGATGAGAGCTCCCCCACTGCTCTATAGCTACAGTTATGCTGTATTTGAGCAAACAGAATGGAACCACCCTCTATTTATTAAGCAATTAAGCAACACCAGTCACTGTCAAACAACTGGCCCTGAATGTTAAGCAGTCCATTAGTGGAATTACAGCAGCTTCAGAGACCGTTGCAGAAAGAGACGGGGAAACGAGCGAAGTTCATTAATTCCAATTGGTAATCCATCAGTTGTGATTTGTCTTTTGCAGGACACACTCGCTGTGTGGACAGAAGCTGAATCTAAAAATGACTCATCCACTGTTTACACCTACAGTATGGTCTACAATAAGGTGTACATAACAAACTGTTTGCATTTCCAGGTGGAAAATAGCAGAAACGGCAATGAGGTAACATTCTTAACTCAGCTTTACGACAGTGAACACCCGTGAACACACATGAACTTGTTATGAAACTTTACAAAAAACAAACAAAACAATTTAAAAGACAAGTGATGAATGATTGTTTTTTTCATTTATTTTTTTTATTGTTTTGTTTCTGTCATGATGATGATCCATCAGATGGACTGGATAACATCATGACAGCTGAGAGACAGAGCAATGAGCATCTGAAAATCCTATATATGTCGTCTAAGGTCAAAGGTTAAGTGACTGGTAAGTGATAAGTGGCCCAGCTCACCCCAAGGCCCTGGATAACCATTCTTGTTCTCAACTCAACAGTCTCCAATTTCAAATCAAACAATGGTACATGAAACTAAAGGCTGTGGTACTCTGTAACCTCCTTCATTACTCACCCTGAGAGTTCATTTAACACCTTATACCGCTTCGTCTTTTGGTGCTTTATGGACATCATACACACACTTACAGGGGAATTCTTGTATTCCTGTCGGTGCAGCTCCTCTCTGTGTTCGCTGATCAAGATGAACTGCTGTGTGTAGCCCAAATTCAATCCAGCACCCAGACATCAATAATGTATTAGGGGAGCAGTTAGATGCCTAAAGATATCAATATTGATCTCCTACTTAGATTCAGTTTGTTTGGACTAGGAGACAAATAGCCTCTCTCGAGGAACCCATTTAATTCTACGGAAAGAGTAACTCCACAATGTTTCTCCATCTCTACTTCCGATGTCATTCTCCTGCATGCAGAAATGACAATAACAAAGATTGGATATGGGATGAGAAACTTTATTGTATTATTATCTACAGTCATGCTATACATGCTGCATTCATTCATTATTATATTACATGTCATTTAGCTGACGCTTTTACCCAAAGCAACTTCCAATCCTGTTACATTCATACACCGTAGACGCAGCTACAGGGAGCAATTCAGGGTCAAGTGTCTTGCTCAAGGACACATCAACTCGGGCGGGGATTGAACCTCCAACCCCCTGATTGAAAGACGGACCTGCTACCCACTGACCCATAGTCGCCCTTTTATATCATATGTACTGATTTGACCGGTCAAAGGGAAGACTTGGAAGTAAACATGTTCACATTTATTTATAAGTGTCAAAACGTCATGATTGGAATTTCCCTTCAGATAGATGGAAGGTGCTTCCTCCAGATCTGAGAGTATGGCTTCCCTCCTATTTCTAGAGCTGGCCAATCAGTTCCCTCTCTCTCTCTTCCACTGTTATTTTCTTGTATCGCTGCTCTTTGTTTCGTTAATCCATGCAAAGGTAACATTTTCGTGGACTGAAAGGGCAGAGACCCTGCAAACCTCCCTTGATCAAGTTTGCATGCTAATTGTGACATTTATAACACGTTGTATCTGTGCATCATGCCATCTCTTTGAGCAGGCACTTTTTATACTTCTATTTTCCTATCGCACTAAATATCAAACAATATGATTTGCAATGCAATATATCTTTTCGCAATAATATGATTTTTATGTGGCATGTACAATTCATGTCCCACATAAAAACAATACATTCAATTAGTGAATTTAAAGAGGAGGTTGTTTAATTGTGATGCAGTAAATGCGTGCAGCGCAAATAAAATACCAAAGCATGTTGTATTATGTTTTAGCTTTGGTTGCATTGAGGCATTTAGGCATGCTTAAAGAGAACAAATGTGCATCCGAGTAAAACTAATGTTTTGTTCAACAAATGTCCCTTGAATTTTTGTATTGGTTGATCATTAAAAAAACAACCTTTACTTGATCTTTTTCACAACCACTTTTACATAAAAGGTAGCACTGCAAAAATAAATATTTTTTTTATCCATTACATACACAATGTAGACTTTACACTATGCAACCAGTTCCACCGTGTGCGTCTCAGTCAGCATCTATTCTGGCTATTGTATCTCAAGCAGGCAGTCCTTTTGAAACTACTGGCTTGATGTGCCTCTGTCACACACACACCCACGCACCCACACACACACACACACGTTGTTTTCCGAGCTTCATCACAGTCTTTAGGCCTTTATCCGTTTAGCTCCTCCCCCTTATACCCAAACCAAAACCCACCTCTGTCCAGACTATGATGATGCACAGAAACATGCAGCCATCGTGTTTTTGTAGCAGAAAGCATGAACCTCGAAAATCAAGATGTATACGACGAACAGGAGATAACAAGAATGTGCACAATAATTTAAAATGGAATGACAGACAGAAGAAGGGTTCTCCCTCCATGAGATCCCACGATGGAACTAATATAATATAAACATGCATGTAAACCCAGTCTTTACCCGACAATTATAGGAAGGGGAAAATCTAAATCGTAAACAATACAATTTCCTTTTTTATTTATCTCAATTTGAGTACCATTCCTCTGCATTTGGAAAGGGTGTCCCGATCCGTAACAGGGGCAATACATTGGTAAACGGGTTAGCTCATGTTATATTTCATTATCTTTCCCATTCAGAACAGATAATCTCATTATCCTCCACTTCCTGTATGGAGGAGTGGTAGACGTGAATTGGAATTGGAACAGAAGTACGAAAGGTACAAAAACAGCTTATTGTTGTCACTGTGAACCAAGCGTTATCCTTTTCTTCTACTCCAGCACAATATCAAGTAAATAAGACAAAACAAATCAACATTATTTACTGCTAATTTAATTATTTCATGACAACCGTCCACGATTATTGCAGCTGAAGTCGCACATGGGCTTATTTTCTCCACGTAAACAAACTCTCTTTTCCCGACAGCTATTTAGAGCAATTACATTACGGGAGGCATCATTTAAAGAACACATAAATACTCCCTCGTTGATTACGATAACTAAAACTGAGCTGGCAGTGAATCAATAGACCTTTTCTTACTAAAGGAAAACATGTCATGGAAGAATGGAAGCCTTGCAGAACCTTTTAATATGCACATTCAGATGCAGAGTGAAATGGAGAATGGAGGCAGTCATTAATTGACCAAAGGCAGTGTGATGGCTACGCAGTGTTGGATATAATTCATTGTGATGGTAACCCTGACACATTTTTAATCTTTAAAGTTTATTGTCAACTCTCAGTAGCCAGTGAACACAGCCGTTTCACCTTTGTTTCTCATAAATTACATTATTTTCATGGCCTCAAATTGAACTAAAAACGACAGCTCCATCAGAACTAAACACATGGTGTTAATTGATCATCTGAACTTATTAAATAGTTCGGAGGTCTGAAGTGGACATGACATTGACCAAGACGGGAGCATCTAACAAAAATATGTTATTGATTGCATGATCGAAAATCAATCAATTCATCCATCCATCTATCTATCTATCTATCTGAACAGTGTGCTCTGCCTCTGCTATATACTATAATTAGGTTTTGTTGTGGCACTGGAATTTGTAATTAATTGCTACATTATTAATTGATTAGTTAATAAGGAATGAGTCTGTTCAATTAGTGATTACTTATGAGACCGTGGGAATCACTGAGCGCAACATACTGTGTTCTGTTGGGCTCGTTATCGTCACTGTGTTTCTGGTTTAGCACACACACGCACGCACACACACACACACACACACACACACACACACACACACACACCCACACACACACACACACCCACACACACACACATACACACACACTTAACCGAGAGGATGGCCAATATCCAGAGTAACACAGAACCATTCCTCTTGATTCATGACCAATGTAAAACCGGAAGATATAATCAAATAAATAACCAAGACACTGGCCAACACACACACACACACACACACACACACACACACACACACACACACACACACACACACACACACACAAGAAGCTGCTCATGCATCCCCCTTTCTGTCCGCCTCTCTGGGTTGCTTTCTCAGCAGGTGTGTGTGTGTGTGTGTGTGTGTTTGTGAGACGACCGGGGATATTGGCAAGTTAAACTCGGTCCTATCATATGTCATCTTTAGATGACAGTGTCGTAAAGCATTACGGTGAGCAGAGTGGAGGAGAAGGGCCCTGCCCGGCGTTGTTTGCCAGATAAATGTTGCTGCCCTGTTCGCCTGTTGGCCAGCAGCTGGGATCACTTCTAATCACAAACACAGCCTGCCTGCTGCAACAGGTGTCCTTCAGCTGGGGGAGAATAAAAGAACACAGATCCTGTTTAACTGATCCCAAAACTGATCATTTTGTCTTCTATTCTATTCTGTTTTCTTTATTTTATGAACTATTCACTTACGTCCTAGCACGGAGCTACATTTAAGAGTAAATAAGTCCAGCTTAGAATAAAGACGGAAACAGATAACCTCGGTCCAAAGTGAAGTCTCTGCTGGTTGCCTATAGCAACCACAGCGACGACAAGACTCCAGGAAGTGAGTGTGCCCTGCCAAGATATATTACATTACAAAACTCCAAGTAGCAAGATATAACATGTTCATTAGTGAGCGAGGTGCTGATGGCTCCACCTGTTGTGCTAAGCTAACTGGCTGCTGTCTCTAGCTCCATACATACAGACATGTATATCTCCTTTTCTATCTATGTAACCGCATGCTCCAAAATGCATAATTTTTAAACGATACACGCATAAGTAAAACACATATTTACACCATCTGCAATAATCCCATGATTACCACTAGGGGCATCAGAAACAAGTTGTGATCACAACATTGACCATCGTCATCCTCATTTCACAGGTTCTAGCTGTCCATCAGCTGTTTCGAGCTGGACATATAGCATACGTTCAGTTTGTAGAGCTTTTTTTTTACAACGCTGCCTTTGCTGTCTGGAACAACTCTACGAACCAGCTGGTAACAATAAACTAGAGCTGTAAGATGCTAGTGATGCTTGAAGTGAAAGAAATGCGTGTGAAATGGTTGTGAGACTATTTTGTTTACGGTTTATCTGTTTTTTCTGATGAACTTACATACAATGTCTCTTTGTGACAGGGGAAATACTCCGTGTAAGAGATGTCGAGTAGATTCAGAACCTTACTTTTCTTTCTTAAATGGCACAGCCAGGCATGTTTATGTATTTATAAAGTCTAATTTCAAACGGGATGAATTCATTATTTTTGGCTATTCATCATCAAAGTGGAGAATGAATAAAGAAGAATGGTGTCTGTGCCAAGTGAATGTGTTATTGAATGAGAATCGACAACTTCCGTATGAAATATAATATGTCTTTGATTTCTTCCAGATTAATGTATGAGCATCATGTCGCCTGCCAGCACGAATCTTTTTATCTCAGCCTCGAATGGCAAACGTCTGAACTCGTTAGGTACCTGCTGCTGAAGGAGGCCAGATGTGCAGCAGCAGTGAAGTAAGACTAAAGACACACACACACACACACACACACACATATATGTGCTTTTACTGTATATCTCTAATGTGGCTTCACGGCTGCACCTCCTTCCCTCAATCCTCATTCATTGTGAGTCCAGACATTAACCAAATCACTCTGAGGGACCCCCCCCCCCCCCTCTAGGAACTGTGGTGTAATATAATTTGTGCAAAAAAGGTTGTGTGGGTTCGGCTGATCACGTTAGCATTGCTGTGACGAGAGTCAGCTCCTGTCAGCTCTTCAACAAGGAGGAAAAGCAAGCTTTAGACATTCAGGCTTTAAGAGATGGAGGCGCAGTGACGAGGAGAAGGAGTTGGTATAATTGATTATGTGTTGTGACCAGCTTTACATATGAATAATAAGATAAATAGTCTGCTTTCCGGAGAGGTCATTTGTTTCTTACCTTAAACTTTAAGGTTTGGTTGTCAGAATAGAGCGGTTGTTTTCTGTCCCACAACAACTTGCACATTACACCGATTTATTGTTAAACATTTAACATGTTGGGACATTTGTTGTACTTTATTCAGGGAAAATTAACTTAATGTTCTTTTTTACAGGGAACCCTTTGCTTCACATTTCACACAGTTTGTTACATTCACAATCTCTCCTCTCCTCTCCTCTCCTCTCCTCTCCTCTCCTGTCCTCTCCTGTCCCTTTGGGCCTATTAAGGCCTAATTGGAGCCGAGCTACTTACCACTGATGGGATCAATGGGACAACCAGCAGTGGACATACATCATGTTCATTACTCTCTGCAGCACATAAGCAGCAGCGGTAATAAGAAAGGCTGCAGAATCTGTCAAACAAAGAGGTGCAGAAGACTTATATTCCATAATGTGGATGGTAATTATCTACAAGTGAACCGAATACGGTTAGATGGCTAAAAACGAGTTTACTTAAAGTGCAGTGCAATACATTAAAACAATTGATGGTATGCTGTGAAACCAGATGAGAGTGGTGGCACATTTGAAATAAAGATTAAACAAGAGAATTCATGGTGGATTTTTTTTCTTCATTTATGAAATGTAGTGCAAATGCACAGACACACTGCTTGTAGTTGTCCATCGAGGCCGATGATGACACACACTTCACACACACAGTTTTTTTTTGCTGTATAGTCTATCCTGGATCCACAGGACTTGTCGCAGGTGGGACATGCGTATGTAGTAGTGGTGGTACTGGCAACCTTTTTTTTCTTCATTTATGAAATGTAGTGCAAATGCACAGACACACACACACACACACACACACAGGTGGTCTTTCCTTGCAAAGCTGCAGTGATAGGAAATCAATAGACGCAGTGTATCAGTCAAATGTGCACGAGAGTGCTGTCAATCACACTGAATCATGACCCTGCTGTTCTGTAAAACTCAGTCTCACTGCAGCAGGAACAAAAGAAGCAGCTTGAGAAGCTTTTTCCTTGTTGCAATCAGTGAAAAAACAAAATCCACTTTGCAAACGGATTATGGAGAACAATTACTTTGGCATCACAAATTAAATCACCTGTGGTTTGTCTCAAAACCTGTTTGATTGCCTTGCTGGAAGGATGAGAGATTGAAGCTATTTTACATAAATATAAAGTGTTGTTATGTTTGAGGTCAACATTAAAGTGAGCCGACCAAAAAATGTCCATCACTTCCAAATCATTTGATCACCGTCAACCATGTTTTTTACTGATTCAAGTATGACTGCAACACCTTGGAACGGGCTTTTTTCAAGGCTAAAGGGATGTCAATAACTACAAGACATACGTCCCAGTGGGTCTGACAACAAGACCAGAAACACTCAGCATATAATAATAATAATAATAATAACTTTATTTATATAGCACCTTTAAAAACAATGTTTACAAAGTGCTCTACAGAGAGTCAAGGCAAAAGAAATGGAATATTAAGAAACAAATATAACATTTATTTAAAAAAATTATATATAAATATATATATATATATATATATACATAGACATGCTTGTCAATACATCTCACATACACGCATGCCCCCTTAAAATACACGATAGTTCTGATGATTATGCCATTATTGTATTGTGTTCTTGGAGCTTTATACTATATTTCAATGTATCAGACAAATATTCTGTCATTTTGTACTTGAGGCACACTTACGTTCGACTTTACTAACGTGCCTCTGCAGTTGCCTCCATGAGTAAGTGAACCAACTATCATATTAATCTTATTATCAGTTTGGTCTGATGAATGTGATTAAACAACATTTTTATCTGACAAATTAAAAAATATATATATATGCTGATAAAGTGCTTTAAAGTGACTACTTCTACTTTTCCAATTTCCACAAGAAAAGTGGCATGGAAAGCAAATAATAATTAGATAATGTTATGTCAGTATGACTGGAGCCACTTCCATGGCTCATTTTCATCCTGACGCTGCACCGGCCTGAAGGTATTGTCCATCCAGAGGCAGAACTTCATTACACTCTCGGAAAATACTTTTGGACATTAGACATAATCATCTGTGATAAGTCGAATAAAGCCAATTAATTGAATAGATAGTTCTCCGAATACTTTTATAAGTGTTTAAGAAATGTCAAGGGGAAACATTTGAACATCTGAACTGTTTGTTACTTTTTTAAAGCTGGCAGCTGGGACCACAAGGGACAGAGTTTACCTGTCAGAAAGAGCTCTGCTGGTTGGTCTGTGTGTTTTTGTTGTGACTAACTGTCTCATATGAAACCCACGTGAGACTGAAGGCAGGCGGCTAATGACACAGCTGAGCTGGAAACACAAAGAAATGAATAAAATGTTCTCTCCCAACAGCAGACTGTCAGGAGGATCCTTATTCAGTTGATTCATTTATTAGTCCGTAGCATCGTCGTTCAAAGCAGGATTACATAATAATGGGGATAACTTCCCTACTTTTAATATGATTATTAATGGTACTGAAGCGTATAGCTTAGCATTAAGAGTGGAACTGCAGTGAATGCTTTGCTCTGCCCAAAGAAGAAGAAAAAACTCCACCCACCAGGTCATGTCGAGTATTGCTCCGTTCATGTTGTTTTATTTAGATTGTACTTCATGCCATCTTTCCTCATGTGATGACAACACTTCACAGGTCACTGCAAATGATATACCTGGCACATAAAGTGCAATTTATTGTTTTATATATTGATATTTTTGTATTTATTAAGCCCATGAACAAATGATACATGTTCATAATGTAAGGGTTATTCATGTGTTTGTACTGGGAAGTTTATTTCTTTAAAAAAATTAAAAAATATGTACAGAATGTAAGGGCATCAAATTATGGGCCTTTAAGTTGTAATTCCCCGGTTTGGCTACTATTTAACGTTTACTTCAAAGCCCAGCGCGCTTCCTGGGGGCTTGAAGATAACTGATAACACACTGAAAGAAAGAAGAAAAAAAAGTAATTTGCCCAAATTCTGAAATGATTCCAATAAGTAAACAATATCAGGACATAAAACAAACAAAACAGCACCTCCAGAGTCGGCTCAGTATGTCTATCACCTTCTTTGGAGGAATATTGTAATATGACATTATTTATAAAAATGAAATGTATGATCACAATGAACAGTTGAACTTAGTATTTAGAACAATGTTCTACTTAGTATTTAGAACAATGCTCTAAATACTAAGTGGTATATGTCTGTTGGCTCAGTTCAGTTTTTATGGCGCTATAATATTCTTGCCACAGTTCCATAATAAATGTTACAATAATTTATGTTCATGTCTTCAGTATTGCCAGCATTAATACAATGTACCCTGGGCATACAGTGTGTGTGTGTGTGTGTGTGTGTGTGTGTGTGTGAAAGTGTGTGTGTTTGTGAATGCAATTCCTGAATCTGACTTTATCTGAGTGAGATGGATTAATGTATTGTGGGTCTGGTTTCTCATGGCACAGGGTATGTTATAGAAAATTCTAGATTAATTCCAGCGCTGTCTGGAAACATCTTGTTGTAATACAATTTAAAAAATGGGTGGATATGTATCTAACAATGATTCATATTCAATCCCACGCTGCTCAAAGATGTTTGACGAGGCAAGTTCAAGAAAAGGTTGTCGGCAACAAAATGTATCAGATGGCTACTTTTGTAGGCACAATTCTCGCCAAGAGACCGTCAATCAGGAACAGAAAACTAATGGCAATAAAGTAATTGATAAATTGTTGGATGCCAAGTGATTTCAGGGATGTGCACTGCAATAATTACTAGATAGATACATAAAAAGACAATAAACTGAAGACAAACTATGTGCATTACAGCTCCAACAGGTTTTACAGGTTGCCACTGGTTTCCCCATGAGATCAGCTCTCCGGACTCAATGGTGGGGGGAGACTCTCAGTCCAGCCCATGCCTCGTATGAGCGCAGGCTGCGACACTATATGTCTGGCCTGACATTAATTTCTCCCTCCTTCCTTCCCCACTCCCCCTGATCTGAGAAGTGGAGCACTTAGTCTAATGCGAAATTGTCGCCGACTGTGTTCCAGGCCGGCCATTATCCGCTGCCCGTATTGAAAAACTGTAAATGAGCCAAGATTGATTGCTATAAATGACATCATCCCACTCTCTCTTCTTTAGCTCGACCTTTGTTCTTTTTATTCTATGTCTTTTCCCAACATTTTCTTAGCTCATGTTTCCAGGTTTGGTTTATGCTGCATTTAGTAATCGCCATTCTGTCTGTTTGAAAAAATTCAGTCCAGATAGCATAGTATAAGGGTAAACTGAAACAATAGTCAGCACACCAAAATAATGTTTTAAAAAGCAATTGAAGGAAAAGACATACAGTATGCTCCACTTGTGCTACCGCAGTGTATTGGCACTGGAGTTGTTCTCAACAATGCTTTTAATTTAATAAGACAACTTATTTCCTTCTCCGCCCTTCTTCTCTTTCAGCTACGCCTTTTGGCCCCGAGCCATTCGGAGCTTTTACCACCTCTTCCTATTATCCTATCAGTTTAAAATTTATGAGGCTACTTTCTCTTGGCTCACAAATCCCCATAAAGAAGTATTTATAGCTTTTTTTTAAAAATATGTCGCTCTCTCTTTCCCGCTTTGAAGACAATTGATTAAGTTTATTAACCCAAGCAGCTGCATCTGTAGATTGATATCGGCCCAGAATTAAACATTAAATTAACACCTTCCTAGACCAGCCAGTCGGTTTTTCCAAACATGGATAACGGTGTAATGCAAACGCCAAGAAAAGCTTTTAATTAAACTGTCTGGAGGGCATACCGGATGTATTATTAGACAATAAATCATAGCTGTTATTAAAAGCTCAAAGCAATTAAAATGTAGAATAATATTTAATTGATAAATAAAAGATTAGGGGTGTCAAAGAGTGTAATGAGTCGGCTTTTCATCAGCACTTCCTGACTTTTTTTGGGTGTCATTTTAGAGAGAATAAGTCATGAGCTGGGCTGCAGAGCTGAATGTATGTTTGTGTTTGTCTCTCTCTAAGTATGATACACATGACACTGACGACACAGGAGGCGTCAGTGAGGACACAGCTTCAGTCGTGAAGCCCGCGAGGCTGTAGGGTGAGGTGGCACGGGATAAAATAAGGATAGAGTGACGAACATAGCTCATCAGAGTTTATATCTTTATATCTTCGAGGGATTATGAAAAGGCCGAGGATACATCAAACATAAAATGCTTTGCTCAGGAAGAATCAGAGCTATGGAGTTTAAGATTCAGGATGCTGACTGCAGTTCACTTAACAACCACCGGTGTCCCTATAATGACAAGGATTATTGGAAATAGAACCTTTTCATAATGAAATGGTCAATGTCCTTTCTTTTGTGTGGGAAAGTTAAGATACTATTACAATGATCTTCTTGCATGAGACCTTTTTATAATTTGATTTATGATTGACTTGAATATTTATAACAATTATCCAAAGAGGGTTTTTTGAGAAGATAACATGTTCCAAAAATTATTCTTCATAGTTTCAGTGATATCAGACCAATCTCATGTCTGTCATCTGCCACTGTGGCAGGTTTGACATTAACATATTATATGGATTAAAGCTGCCCACCTGCCTCAACCTTCTTCCTACAGACAGAAGAGTAGCGAGCTGTTCGGCGTCGGTCTGGAGGCGTGGTGCATGCACAAGATGAAGCAGTCAGGGAGAAGTGCTGCATAAACACATAAATCAACTGCCTCATATCTGATTTAGAGATTGAAACATGACTGTCTCAATTAATATGAGCAAGACTGAAAAGCACATTAGGGATTGTGATAGAAGTGCATGGCTCTAAATGGCACCATAATGACTCTTCCAACCATATCATTAGTGACAGAATACTAATTCAGATTTTCTTTTTTAGACACATGGAGCCCTTTCATAGATTTTTAGATGACTCTTTACACTAAAATAACTGTCTATGTAGAAGCACTTGATGACTTGTCAAATATAGAAATCCTAGACAGGCAGAGAGCGAGATAAAGTGAAAAGAACCAAATGTACTCAGATAAGAGCTCAGCCATGCTTTCATTTCATGTAATAACTTCAAATTACATAGAAGTAGACCAGTTAGTTGAGCTAAGTTTTGCTATTATTAATCCTGTAATGCAAGTTGATAAATTAATTGTTCAACCAAATGGTTTGTCAGTGTTATTCATGTTTTTTTGTATGATTTTGTCTGACAAAATAATATGGTTTTGTCTGTAATTACATCAGCTCAATACTAAAAGAGTTTGACACATTTACTTTGCCTTTGAATCTTAGTTGCATCTGATTCATTTTTTTCCATCCTGGTTTCTTGATGTTTGAGATTGCAAATACAGCTCTGTTATTTTCCCATCACTTTAACTCACAAATATGTTTTAATTATGAGTGATTATTCCACAATATAATGAAATTAAGTTATAGTTTAAACCTTGTAATGTACTGCCACTTCAGGTACGGTAAAACAGTTCCATCAGTAACAGAATATATACTCTTCTACTTTGAGAAATAACATAATATTAATATTTCTTCGATCAGAGAGGGATCATGCCGGGATCTGAGAAGTGTGTGTGTGTGTGTGGGTGTGTTTGTTTGTGTGTGTGGGAGTGTGAATGAGAAAGATTGACAGCATTGTGTTTCTGCATACTTAACAATTCTGAGGTCGGCGTTATGATTGATGCGCCTAAGCAGGCGGCAACCTCGAGATTAAACCCTCCACCAAACAGTCCACACTCTACACACACACACACACACACCCCCCCCCCCCCACACACACACACAGACGTACATTTGTTCATACCTCATCATAGTTGAATAAAATACAAATTGAAAGTTGACACATGCTAATTGTGTACAAATGTAAAATGCTATAATGCCAGTATGTAGAGAGAAAAAAAACAAATGTGCTCAATAATATAATTTATTCAACTGAGTTTACACATGTTTACAACTATACTCTTATAGACACTGCATGAATAAATAAATAGCTGTAAGTTCACTGTCAACAAACACCATTTTTAATGCTGCATTTAAAAGTAGACTAATTTGTTTCTATGCTTTTTTTGGTATATACATTTATCACACAAAAATACAGCATCGTTGCAATTTACGACATATAGACACACACGTGCCAGTTCAACGTCTCACGTGGATTCTTTTCTGCTCGCGCTCGGCTTTGGGAATGAACCGAAGCCGCGGCACACGTTATGAAGCCTATCCGATGAGGAGGAAGGTTTACATTCACAGTAGAGTCCAATGAGATTTCCTGGCACTTTGCATAACATCAGACGAGCAGTCACCCCATTCAGTTTCAAGCTGACGTCACCTTGGGGGCAAATCATAAATCACATAACTGTTATTTATGTTTTAGAGGCGAGCTAGGATCAGGCTGGGATTTGGTGTGTCTTACTGTACCTCAGCAGATATATAGCTGCATTCAGGGATCAAGTCCTCTTCTCTCTAAAGAGTAACTGTTAGGCCATCTTGCCACCATAAGGCTGATGTTGTAGTGATTTTTCTTTTAATCACTAAATACCTAAGACCAAAATCAACCATTAATTAATCCACTACTAGTATTGTCTGAGCAGCCACAGCCTGATCTAGCTGGTTACTCAATGCCACAATACCATTGTTGTCCAAGAAACTATTGAAAACACATCAGTGTGAACCACACTTTTCCACTGGATGCTATAATCCTTCATTAAGATCAACACAGCCACTGTAGTTTAAATTGAGTCAGTTCCATATTCTTTATCTTGCTGCTCTAAATACCCAATATGATGCCTAATATATAAATAGTCCCCGAACACTTTGACACCATTTACTCCTGTTTTCTGGAAACTGCAGTGCCCCGGCTATGTTAACAAATTGTTTCACCTTTTAATTCAACTTTATATTCATGACCACTTTCTTAAGATTTGATGTCTTAAGTTGTAATGAATGGGCTCGCGGTTAAGGGCAGACACATTTTTTGTTTTGCTCTTAATTGTTGATAACAAATCATTACAAATAAAATATAGAACATCTACAGCTGAAAAAGTGATTTCTATAAAAGTGATCTTTTTTTTCCGGCTTTTCAAACCAAGGAATTTTCCATAATTGACCATTGAATTAAGGTGAGTCCATAGATTCAAAAAGACACCAACCAACGACAGCAATTCTAAAAAATCATGGTATGAAGTGAAAACTCCTTTTGACGCTGGTCATACAGAGCAGCAGTGTGACACAGACCTGGGAAATGTGAGTACTGAGGTTGGGGAATTGATGAATGATGGTACTCAATCAGAACAAAACTTTCAAATGTCCTCGCTCTAAATGACACACTGTCAAACAAACTCTTACAAACCGCAGTCTCAAACACTTCTGCAGCATTAATCAAATGTCCTGAGGGCTAATCGACTGGGGATTGGATCAATAAAGACCGGTGCTACTGACACCATCTTGGGAAGAACAATAATTTCTTGTCTCCGCTTACCTGCTGTGGCTGGTAAGTCAATACATGTTTAGGATGAGCAAACAAATCATGATAGGCACTCACACACACACACTCACAAACACACACACACACACACACACGTACACGCACACACACACACCTACACACACACACACATACACACAAACACACATTTAAAAATATATGTGACCTTTTTTTATCAATGAAGTACACCATCTGTTAATGGCAATAATTTTTTTAAGCTTCGTGTTTTAGATTTCTGAATTCTTATCCAGACTGCCATTGGGTTCTATTCATTTATATATATATATATATATATATATATATATATATATATATATATATAATACAAGTATATATATATATATGAAGATGAACTTGCAAAAACATCATAGGCCTATGTGCTTTAATTGCTGTCAATGTTGTTGTTAATGCAGTTTTAAATTAATTCATAGATGTAAAACACAATCGTATATTAAGTTTGTTTTTTAAAACGCACACAGAAATGAATGGAAGTTCATGGCTGCTTGAAGGTACACGGGAACAATCTTAAACAGAAAAAGAAACACAATAACTAGCACGTTTAGTACATTGTATCTATCTATACAAAACAGATCCTACAAATATTATTGCTATTAACAAATATTCTACGGAAACTTTAAACCTCACAGTCTGAAAGGTTTCTCGAATATTGACTGCTTTGTTGTCACACACGCACACGCATAAACGCACGCACGCAAGCTCACACACGCACACATACACAAACACACACACACACACACTGCTATTTAGACGTGGACACAATTCCTTGGTTAGATATTGCACTACTCTCATTACCCTTGTAGACGTCGTTGTCCACAGCAGCCACTATGCGTTCCCCTGAAAGTCCCACCGATCACTCTTGCAGCACTTAAATTAAAATGGTTGTCGTGGTTTTAGCTTCACAGAGTCATGAAAAAGAATGAGTATGCTAAAAAAGAAGGAGGCACCATGTAATCAGCATCAAACAAACTTGTGGAGTCACTCGGAAGCCACAGCAGATCTCTGTTGATTTGGCTTCAAGTGCGGCAGTAGCAAGTGTCCTGAAGAATGTGGATGCCTCTTAGATTATTCCTTCATCTTTAAATCCCTCGGTTCTAGGACTATTTGTGCCTTTGCTGCCTAGTGTTCATTGTGAAAAGCCTCTGGGCTGGAGTCCCCATCATCACTGAGCGCCTCAGAGTTGATGAATGTCCCAGCGAGTGACGCACCCAGGACCTGATTGACGGGCGCCAACTCTGAAAGAATGATGTTCTCTTGGCTGCTCACCAGCGTGTCTTTGTCCATGATCTCCTTGCTATGCTTGGACACCACGGCGTCCAGGAAGTCATACTTGTGTGAGAAAGTACCGCTTTCAAACAGGTACTTTGTCAGGTAAGAAAAGGCCACATTTGCCAAGAAGGATGCCAGCATTGACATCGTCTTGAACGGAAACCTCTGCTGGATGAAGTGCTCTACGTCCCCGGTGACGTGGTGGATCCTCTCCTGGGTCACCCAACCCGGGTAGTAGATGAAGGGGGGGAGTTTGAGGTAGGGCTCCCCTCCACCGATGCGCAGCAAAAGACCAAAGATATAGCCGGCCACAGAGCCATAGGTATTGGTGCCCTTGACGAATAACACACTGAGGAGTTGGGGAAAGATGATGATGTAGACCAAGTCGGAGCTCATGTACCACAGGCCATACACGGATCCTGTTAACAACGCCATCGCAGTGGCAAGACCTCCGAACACAAAGATGGTGAGGCGCATCACCCAAACGATCTCCCTGTCTGAAGCCTGGCGGAGAGAAGAAACAGATAACAGAGGGAAGAGGAACAGATACAATGTAGACCTTAGATAAGCCAGTGACAAGCTGCACACGTTACATCAGCAGGGGATTCATACTTAATCCAAAATTATGGTCTGTTATTTTGAAATAAATTCAATTTTCTGAACTTGACTGTTTGAATGTTGTCTCAAGGTTCGGATTCTGGTTGTGTATGTTCAGCAAGTAAATTCATCTGACATATTTGTAAGAAACTAGAATTGATTCATAGATTATTTGACTGACGTTTTTAACCACTGTGCAGATGCGTGTCAGTATTATCGTTGCTTATCTTAATTGTTACTCTTACCGACTGCCGAAAAGCGAGCTGATAGATGTTCCTCGCAAACATGGAGCTGGCTGAAAGGATGGATGAGTCTGCCGAGGACATGACCGCAGCTGACACGGCGCCCAGACCGAAGAAGGAGACGTAAGACGGGCAGAGGTGCTGAAGCACGATGGGAAGGATCATGTCTGACTGATCCCGATCCTTCGGGGCGAGCGACCCATACGAAGTCTGGTTCCAGTCTGGAGGAAGAAATGGTAAAAGATGCACATTTAAGTAGAAGTATAAAGGCATACTGTATTTGTGGACTTCTGATCAGTACTATTCTCTGAATATCAGGATTATCTATATGTGTACCAAAATATTTGCCATAATTATTATTAAACTGAACACAAAAACAATGCAGGTGCTTGTGTGAGGCAACATCACAACATAACTAAAGTGAAGCAGGCCGTACTTGACCCATGTTCCCACGTTAAGATTAATACAATTATGTTTCTGGTCAGTTTAAAACTATGTTTCTGGTCAGTTTGTTAAATTTGAAATGGACTAAATACTTCATTCCAATTTTTTTACTAATCTCTTGGCTTTCCAGACAAAAGGCTTGACTTTGAGACTTTATTAGGATGCTCCCCGTGGATTCACCTGTTTTAGTTGCTGTGAAACAAAAGGGCTTCACGTATCTGAAATACAGCAGGGATTATCAATGTACGGCTGTGCTGTTAGTGCAAACACAGAGAAAAAGCAACAGTAATAAGAAATATGACATATATGCAATAATAACTGTGGGTAGTATCATGGTTTGTGCCGAACGGATCATTGGTCCTAATATGAAACACAAGCCAGTATTATGGAATACATCAGTTTAATTGTATTTTACTTGAAAAATTTAATTAATAACAATAACATGAATCATTATTCATGTGTTCAGGAAGCCATTTATTCTAACGAGACATTTTGAGCTGGTTAACTACAGTTTGCAAAGATATACTTTCTCATGTTTCTCATGTGTACACCATCATAGTTTAGCAGCATGATGAGGGTGCCAGTAGTTTCTCAGGTATTTATATAGCTGTTCCAGTTAAACTTGATGGGAACATGAATGTGTGTTTCAAATTCATCCAATAGTTGCTGAGTTATTTCAGTCAAAACTGAAAATGTGGACACATGGTGGCGTTACAGGAAAAGTCAGGGGGATCATCAAAGTCATTAGGATTCACTGCCCGGGGACAATGAATGTCTCTCTGAAACTACCAGGTCTAATAATGAAGGAGCACGTAGCTCCTGCTCTTCATATACATCCACCCAGTCTCCACTGGTGCCCCACTACTCCCATTTAGTGGGAAAACCGTAGTTCTCCGATCTCCCTTTTCCCCTGAAACCGTCTTTTTGCCACTTTTTTTTTAATCCTTCTCTTCATCCTCCAGAGGTATACAATCAGTGTCTTTCTCTCCTTCCCCTGGATATTCCCAAGCAGTAGTTGTTTAGAGCTGGTAATACATGAAACAGCTTCAGACGAATCAGATTAATTAGCT
This sequence comes from Pseudoliparis swirei, assembly GCF_029220125.1. Lineage (NCBI taxonomy): Eukaryota > Metazoa > Chordata > Actinopteri > Perciformes > Liparidae > Pseudoliparis > Pseudoliparis swirei. The sequence continues at coordinate 14,496,867 of NC_079389.1, read as the reverse complement.
CCTCTTCAGATGTAATATTCACTAAATCTGTCTGCTCTGATGACTCTCTCCTCTGCCCGTCGTGACACGATCCATCGGATGTTGTTTACTCTCCAAATATTCTATGCATCTGAAAATAAAGCTCCTGGGATACAAACAACCCAGGAAGGCATCATTTTTACTTTGATCACGGTTTCCTGTTTGAATAAAGCATCATATTCCTGAATGTTTTAATTGTCTTGTGATCTTTCATTACTGCATAATCGATATGTGTGTGTGTGTGTGTCTGTACGTATGCACATCATTCATAGATGTGTTTGTAGAATATAAATATTGTGTGTTTTTGCAGTTTAGTCATTTTGAGGCATTTAAACCAGATGTAAACACCATGCAGTCGAAGCTATTTGATCAGAATCAGTACTTGGCGTATGTCTATTTCCAACCAAAGTACAAAGATCTTGTTTACAAAGATCTTGTTTACCATGGGACGAAGCAAAGTGGATCAAAGTACAGTATAAAAAAACTAAGTTGAATTAATATAATTCAATCAAATGCTATTAGAGTTTTTTCAAGATAAATATAAATAAGTGGCCGGATTTAAGTAATTTCTATTCAAAGCCACTTTCTATTTATTACTAATTTCTATGTGTTGTATCTGCTAAACAAAACATGATCACCCCAACTTGTCACCTACTGACTAAATTATGATTCATTTTAAAAGCATCCACAAAACGTTTCTAACAGCAATTGTGTTCTGAGGTGCCCAAAATCGCTTTAAGTCTAGAGTGTGTCTGTGTGTGTGTGTGTGTGTGTTTGTTTACCAGTGGAGGCCCCTATAGCTCCTATGAGGACAGAGGGGATGGCCATTACCAAGCAGCCGAAGGCAGCGACAAAGGAAAGGACCTGGGCATAGGTAGCTGAAGAGGCAGAAAGAACCCGTTGAAAATAGACCTGCCAGGGAATCCCCCCCAACATCTAGAAACAGAAACACCAGAGTAAATACAGACAGCAAAGCAGAACAGTCAGCCAGACTTCCACAGCTCTCAAACTTACTCTTGGCGCAACAAATGGGACTTCAATGGCACTTCCAGTTACTCTAAATGATACTTACCAGCAAACAGAAGTTGTCCGCCCAGAGCCATTTGTCTTCGGGATCAATCTTGCCCAGCCAGGGTGACTGGTAGATCACTTCTTTGGCTGTGACACTGATATCCGACACGGCAGGATTGGACAGAGCAAAAGGCACGCTGATCCACTGAGGGAGAGGATGCAAATAGTATTGATGTTATATATATATATATATATATACGGGGGAGTTTGGTCAAATCCAGTGTGTCTTCCATTTTAACTCTCACTTTATCTTTTCAAATGAAAATGACATTGAACATATCATATACATGATGACGAAGACATTGAAAATTATTAATAATTGATTATTTTTTTTTTGTTTTTTCAACTTCAAAGCTCAAGGATGGCCAGTTATAGTATATATCTCCAGCATACTGTTTTTTTTAGCCTAGCTCTAAATTACGGTTTTTTCTAATCAGACATTAGTCTTCTAAGGTGATTAGCAAACACAATGTACCATGAGAAATATATATATATATATTATGTGATGTTGTTAAGTTTCCACTGTCAAAGTTCTCTGACATGGGATTAATGGGATGATAGCATTTTTTAATGCTAGGTACATAGTAGACTAGCGTCCGTCGGTGTAAGTACGTACGTGCCACTTTCTCAAAGTTCACGTGCATATATGATGAATGTTTAATATATTTCAGAAGGTTTTAGCAAGACAGAACATTACAAACACCTCAGAGATTATTCAATAGTATTGGCTAATGACAGCTTTATGTTTTGAGCATAACAATGCAGTACAGGTAATTGTTTTTAACTTCATGTACATAGATACCCGGTTTAATCATACAGAAGTCTATACTATGCTGGAACTCATTGCCATCTTTAGAATGCCTAGCTTGGTAGATGTGGACAGTGAAACTCACCAAGCCCACAAAGATACAGAAGAGCTGGACCACATCTGTGTATGCAACAGAGTAGAGTCCTCCAACAAGTGTGTAAAAGATAGCTATCATGGCTGAGATCACCACCGACATGTTGATGTTTATGTCCACGATCACACTCAGAGTGGCACCTGCAGGACAATACATTCAGCTCACGAGTTTAGTCATATACGTGTACTCATTAACATGAAGGCGGTTATATTTAAGAGTTCCTGTTCAATAATCACCCACCCAGGGCAGATAAAATGGCTGCAGACCAGAAGATTTCCCCCATGAGTGCGGGGATGAAGAGCAGGCCGCCCATCCTTTTCCCATACAGCTGCTGGAAGGGGTCCAGCATGGTGACGTATCCACGTGAACGCATGGGCTTGGCAAAGAAAAGGCCACCTGAATAATTTCAAGCAACAAGATAAGGCAGACGAATAGGAGAAGAGACAACTGATGTGTAGTTTACAATCCCTGAAATAATTAAATTATATCATATCTTATATATCACAACTTGACAGACAATTCATATCCGTTGCATTATTTGTATATAGTGACCCTGGAGCTTCCTGTTTATGTGTGGTTGAAGCACTATTTTTGTTTATGATTTTTATGATGTTTATCAAGAGAACTTATTGTCAAATTTGTGTTATCATTGTGTGGGAGGCTTTTGCAGTTTTATTTGCAGATTCATTTTAAAAGTCACCGTACAACAATGTTGCAGAGTGACAACAATAAAGAAGATACATTATCAAAAAAAACGTACGACCATAATACTGTAAAATAAACGACTGGAATAAATTAGCTACCTTAAAAGTAGGAATAGCACATTTAACTAGAGGCAATTTGTAGTAAATGTACTTAAAATACTCAAAACTACTATCGTTTTTTAAACAGTACCTCAATGCCTTCTCATTAGGCATGGTTCTTTTATACACTTGCCTTTTACAGTTTAAATAAATAAAGGGCTTAAACAAAGACACTCTTACCGACTACCAGGCTGAGAGCGTATCCAAAGGGCGCCTGTGCCCAAGCAAGGCCATAGTCTGGCAGGTAGACATACTCTGCTGTCCCATTTATGTAGCCCCCACCCACCCAAGTGGCTGAAACCAAGAAAGAAGATTTTGTCAAAAACATTGGTTTGGTTCATGATGCTGCACAAGTCATTCAACAATTCCACTGGACCTCACGGCGCACATTTAAACTTACAGTGTTAATATAAAACCCTTCAGCAAAAGGTTGCTGCGTCTTTAAACGTTCACAACTAATCATTTATATTTGCCACCGCAATGATGTCTGTTCGTAAAGGACGGAGTTGGTGGAATTTAATGTTTTTTTCTGACCTCATACGTTCAACACCTACCAACAAAAAATGATCGAAGAATTCCCGTATTTGACCAACTCACCGGTCATCGTGAATGCACCCACAAACAATCCGATGTCCCTTCCCCCGACCATGATGCGCTCGCTCTGGTCTCCACCGGAGTTCTTGTTCTTCCACGCAGCCCAGATCCCCACAGACAGAATCAGGACGTAGAAGATCACGATAGCCACGATACCCTCGACGTGGATGGCCATCTTCCTTTCGTCCGCTTCCTCCCGCCGAGATCAAGTAGGCTACTATTGCGCGCGGGGAACTGGAATGTCATGAACTTTAGAGAAATAAAAGGAAAGAAACACATTGATATAGTGTTTGAACCACACATACATATTTAACAGAAGCCTAACTTTGTGCCACACCAATGTAAGGTTAACACCACAGGCTGACAGACTGCAATAAAGCCCACGCGTTGTAGGCTACCTGCATGGAGATGAGAAAAAATGAATAAGAACTAATAACCTGATCACCAACTTTAAAACACGAATATCCAAACATTCATGGAAGGCATCCCTATTCTTAAAAATGACAAGATTAAATCTGCATCATGTTTAGCTATGAAGAAGGGATACTTTACCGTGTCCAACTGACGCGTGAAGGGGAACGAACAGCACAAATAATGTGTCATCAAATCAAAAGATATGAAAAAAAAAAAATCCCAAACCAGAAATAATGGTATTATTAGTGTTTCACTTTAGCTTTTAAGGCAGTTGAAGATGTTTTACGCGCGCCTTTCTGCTTGCTTTACAGACATGGCTTTCTCCAATTATTCCGCCAGCTTACTCACGCGATGTCTTTTACATTTTAATATATTCATAAAAAGTGTTCAGGCTGCTCTGTTGCATATATGCTGAATACAATGGACTTCCGTGGTTTTGTTTCGTGCGTAAAAGTCGATTAATGCTTCCTAAACGTGACGCGCCGTCAAAAAACTACCAGAGGAGACCAAAGACAGATACATAAAGGATTTGTCTCCGATGTGCTGCATCACTATAAAACCAAACCTTTCGGTTTCAGCTCCCTGTTGCGCTGACACCATGGTTCCAGGAGGCCGGAATTGCATTATTGATCTCCCTATCAACATATGTCACGATGGTCAAATGCAGTGAATCAACACATAAAAGAAGAGAATGTTAGAAACTGACATTAACATACCTTTCGTGTGGAGGAAATAGAGGAGCAGGTCCTCCAAATAAAGATTTACAAAGTGTCAAAGGTAATCTTGTTGGAAAACTATTAAGGAACTACAAACATAATCCTCTTGGCCGAACATACACAATTCTCCTATGTTGTTTTTAAGTCACGAATGCTCGACGGAAAGGAGAAAGAGGGAGATGGGGAGGAAGAGGGAGAGGGAGAGAGAGAGAGAGAGAGAGCGATGGGCGAGGAGAAAGGGTGGAGGTGGGTGGAGATGAATGGGAGTGGTTGGTTTATTGGGGCTGTCAGGGTGAGTAGATGGTGGATGAATGTCTTCCAGGGCAGGACGAAAATAGCACCTAATAGAGAGTGGCATGACGTACAACCTGTCCGGCAAAGCTTTCCAATATCATAACATCATATTGGAATTGGAGGAAACCGTTGCTCTGCCAAGTTATATTTCAGGCCTGATCTATTCTGCAGACTCTGGCAGTAAGGTGGTGACGTTGGCAATGTATACCCAGCATAGGAATATATATTGTTTTTATTGTATCACCCACTTTACGCACGCATGTTTCTTTCGTCAAAGAACGTATCTACTCTCGCACACTTTTGCATTTTTACGTCAACATCGAAGCATCTCGTATGACCTGCTTTCAAACCACAACTGGAATAAAGTATTAAAGATCTACCATCCTGACCATAACAGTTATTATTCCACAAGGTTGTATTCCTGGAGTTGTCCATGGTGCTGAACATATGCCCTGAACTTAAATAATCACTATGATGTGATATTTCCGGTGCAGTTTTAAAAACACGTTTTAAATTATTTTCATACATTCCCAAAAGCAATCGGTACAACACATATTTTCCTTAACTAAACTGAATTAATTGTTTGGGCTTTACCGTGAACGTAAATGAGCTCCTTGCTGTACATATGCTGACTCCTGGCAATAAAAGCAGTGACTCGCTTTTATTGTGACAGGTCCTCTAATTGAGTGTCTCTGTGGCTGCCAGACGGAGGGCAGCTCTAATTGGAGGGTTTTCTCACAAACACGTCCACAGTGTTACAGGTAAACAAGCATTCTGGAAAGCCTCAGAGGAGTCACATTCAGCATTCACAAATGCTACAAAATCATCTTCCCCACATTTGACTTAAGTACTGAGACTTTGTGTTGGATCCATTAATTAAAAGGTGCTTATATCTTGACAATATCATAGTATAGTAATCGTATAATAATAAAAACGGATGGACCAAAAATAAGTTATAACTGAGGGCTGCCTTCTCAAAAGACTGATGTCGCCATCCAGTGGCCTTCTTCAGCTTTACATTCACATTGTTAGTACGCATATAAAGTTGGACAGAGATCTGCCAACTTACTTTGCTGATAACAGCAAGGTTTCCTGGGTGTTAAAAGTGAATAGGGCCTACTGAGGGTCTTTGTCAAAGCAGACAAGTGGAGGTGCCAGAGGAGGAACAGCACAGGTGGAACTCATATTGTTAACGAGGGTCTTTCACGGCCCCATGTAGCCCAGTAACCCAGGCCAATCAATGGAATTAGTTACTGCTGTGTTTTTCTTACTTTAACATGACAGCATATCTGCTTTATTGGCTTGTGAAAAACTATTTAAAAGTAATTTGTAAAGACTTCTATGTTTAGTTCATCAGAAATGGCCATTGTTATTTTATTTTATTTGGCATGAAAATATTGAATACTGACATAACACTTCATCCATCTACTGTAAGATAACGATAATATTTGAACGGACTTTCATAAAAAGTTAATCTCAACTAGAAAGTAGGATATAACAAGGAAGTGACACAACACGAGCTTAACTATTAACGTGTGTTACAGCATACAATGTATAATTTGTGTGTTTATGTAGTTTCTCCTGTTGTTATTTGCAGTAACATATTGTCACCTTCTGGTCCTTGAGAGTCAGGGCAGGAGGTCAACAGGTTGGAGCGCTCAGTTTTCTCACACACACACTGTAAATTATGAACAGGTCAAGTTAAAGTTAGAGGAAAGTCTAGGCAGAATTTGATATCCTTTCCAAATCTGATTTTTGGTCCAACACAGTGGTGTAATTTACTTTATTTTCCATTTTTTAAACTCTTTCTTGGGTCGGATAAAATACTTTTACATAGATATTCAATTTGAGAAGTCTTCAGCTGTTTTGGTCTGTGCCGTATCTTTTTTCAGACATAACAGTCTTTATAGTTTTGCAGATGGTAGTCTCAGACATAGTTGTTGAGCCTATAGCCACTGCTGGAAAGGGAGCAAAGTGAGGGAGCACGGTTGTCCTTCAGGGCCTCGGGGGGCTTGTAGGGTGGAGCGGCAGGGTATATGTGGTGGAAGGCAGGGGGAGGTGATAATGGTGGATTCCTCCGCACGTGGAGGGGCGGCCTCCGTGGCCTGTCACTGCTGCTGCTCCAGCATAGCACCAGTCCTCCGATCAGACTGACGCAGGCTGAGGCGTAACCGAGGTACACGGCCAGGCCCATCTCATACTTCATCCCACTGGGAAGGAAGGGGTCGTAGAAATCCATGATGATATTGTTGGTTGTCCAGGACACGGTGATCAGGCAAAGCAGGCCAGCACAGAGAAAACATATCCCCCCACTTAGCACCAGCGGAGACTTGATTGTGGAGTCACGGGTGAAGCGGGTACACTTCATCCCCATGACTGAAGCCAGAAATGCCAGGACTGAGGTGACGCAGGAGAGCACCATGAGCGCCCGGGCAGCCTAAAGAGGAAGAGAAAAACAAGGGCTTCAAGATTGGGATTAAAACCAATTTTGATTGTAGCCTTTAGGGTTAGAAAAGTGCAACTACTTGTTGATACCGCACTATCCATATAAACTTCTGGGCAATGCAAACAGTAGGGCAGCAACTAACTAACAAACACACAAACCAAGAAATAATGTTTATTATCCAATAGTCTGCTGAAAATTTCTCCCAATTAATCAATTAATTGTCTGGGTCCAGGGCAGCATCTTAAATTCCCTTGTTTTTTCTAACCAATGATTAAAAGCCTAAACATATTTAGTTTACAATGCTAAGAAACAAAGAAAAGCGGCACATTTTCACATTTGTTGAGTATTTTTGCTTAACAAACTCCTAAAAAGATTAGCGATGATTTAAATAGCAATTGATTTTTTTGCGGTTTCCCATGATGTGGTACGTTGGAAAAAGGCTTTGACTAAATGGTGAATGTGCAGTTACCTGCAGGTCGCGTGGCAGTGCCAGTTGAGATCTGTACAGCTCACACTGGTAAATGCCAGTGCTCTGCCATACACACTCCATCCACAGGCCTTTCATATAGGCGGTGGCTGTGATGATGTTGGAGCCCACATAGGCTGTGCTGCGCCAGTGGGGGAGCAGAGTTGCAACAACAGTTCCTACAAACCCCAACAGCCCCAAGAAGAAGCCAAGGAGTTGAACCGCCGTGCTGGCCATGATTCACTCACTGGGAGAGACGGTCAAACTGCAAAGTACAAAGTTACACTTTTGAGTCACTGTTGATGGGCGCGTAGGAGACATTTAAGAGCAATTGGATGTCTTAAAATGCATATATCGCCAAGCAAGACTCATTTTAAATCGACTGGATCCACAGATAACATCAGTAAAAAGGGACAACGAACACACTGAAACATTATGTTGCCACATAAAAAAGAAAGACTTTCAGAACAAAACTTCAGTTCCGCAGGCTGAAGAGGAGGCTCCTGTTATTCCTCCTGTTATCTGCGGGTCCACAGCAGTACAATAAATTCCACTGAGCTTACATCCAGTCACAGAGTCTGTGCCATTCCTCCAGTGTCTCCGAAGTGTGGGCAGAAATAGCTGTGGAAACTCTCTGGCATCGGTCTCTGGTGAGTGGCAGGTGACTGCATCTGTAACTAATGAGAGCAGTGTTCAGCTCCACCTGTTTAATGCTCTCCTCCGGAGGGCAAACCACGGCAGTCTATTTGTTAAGCACCACCCCTTAGGAAGGAAGAGAGCGAGAGAGGAATTAAACATTTACAGGAACCACCCAAGCTGAGAGAACTGTTATAAACCACTAACTTTGAACATTTTTCACGGCTCTGCAGGGTATTTGAGAGAGAGGGACTGAATGACTTGACGACAGAGCACTGAGCCCCAAACTGTGACAGCAAGGAATAGTTGTGACTTCTGTTGTAATGACTGACCAACTCATATTATGTCATATTTGATCTCTGACCTGTTTCTACATTCATGAATTCAAACGTGACAATTCAAATCTCACAAATGCCCAGGAGGCTCTGGTTAGGAAAACCTTTTGGTAGTCAAGCATTTACTTCTCAGCGCTTTGAACAAAATGTTCTCGACCGGTTTTTTTTTTTACGGTGCGAAGGAAAAAAAGCCGGAATAATGTAGGGACATATTTTTGAACAACGACTAACCAAGTCATTGAAACATACGTCAATTATTTAAAATGTAATTTAATCAACTGAAGAATGATGAAATGCTAAATTCCCTGTTGCCCCAGCAAGAATGAAGCAGAGTGACTTTAAATCTCAAAACAAAGAAACCAAACTGCGCTCTTCGATTGTTGAACTTCCTCAGAGAACAGTGGCTGTTTACAAAAGCCTGACTGTAGTTCAGTGTTAGACCTGGCACTGTTGGGGCCTCTTTAAATATCGCATACAAGCCTCATTGTGTTGACTTAATGATTGACTACACTGAAAGCCTAACTAGTGAGCAACAGGAACAAAGGCAGAGCTGTGACAAACATCTTGTTTTGATTGTTGGTTTACCCACAATTCAGCCCACCCAAGAGCAAAGCCAATGTAAAATTCATATAACTTTTCACATGTCACTGTTTAGTAAAAGATCTCCACACTTGGATACTCACCAACAAGATTTGAAGAGGACTACAGATCCATGGTTACAGGTGTCCAGATGGTGCACATCCAAATAAATAGGCCATTGGCACTGATTCCACACTGCCCAGCTCCTTCTGTCTCTACGCTGCCTCACAAGTCAAGGAATATGTGTCTATGCTGCAGGACTGTCAGATATGTGACTGGTCAGTGTTAGATATTGCCGCCATCGTCACCATCATCCCCGTCAGCATCAGGAGCATCACGTTAGAGATGACATGAGAGAGTGATGGCTCGTTGCTCTCGACAGATAAACCCATGGACCTGGAGGCAGAGCAGTGTTTCCAAGCAGAGACACACAGAAGAGATATTGTCCTCACTGGTTGTGCAGTTTTTTTGCCTCAATAATTAAGCTCTCTGGAGCTCCACATCTGTTGAATGATAATAGACACAATTAAAAGAAAGAAGAAAAAAAAAACATAATTACTTCAATTTATAAGCAACATACATCAACTACAATCAGGGTTCAATCAGCAGGCATTTAAGTAGTAAAAGCCACACTGCAAAGTTAATAAACTGTACTTTATAGTTATATACTACACTATGTCTGTGTGTACATATTGTTCTGCAAGTCAGGTGAGGTCATTCAAAACGGCAGTTTTATCTCCAGATTCCTCTGAGGTCCATCTTCTTCTGTTGCAGTTCTTCTTCTCTCTCTCCCCCTCTGTGCTCCGGGTGTAACCTACCGTGTCATCCTGTTGGTATACAAGGGCAATTTCCCAGCCCTTCCTCTGGTTTCCCATGTGGAGTATTTGGTTCTCTGCGAGAGCTCTATAGAGGAGGGATGATCCTCTCCAAGGTCTGCCTGTGGGAGCCGCCATTTGAATGTGGAACACTTAATAGTCTTAGTTAAGCAGAATAATCCTGTGATTAGCAGCTGAGCGTTGCTGGTCTGCTGTGCACGGTGCACAGGGATAACACAAACATAGTAGTGTAGTATGGGCCTTCATTTTTTTATTTGTTTTTATTTTTGTCTTGCTGGACTCTTTTTACATACTGCACATACCTTTTCAAACAACATGTATGTGCGGCTGTACACAACATCCTTAAAATATACGCACAAGCATATCTTTAGAGGCCCTGCACTCCCACTCAGGTGTTGGTCATTGTGGCTGATTTGTTCATGAATTAAGTAAAGACACATTAATAGCAGAGGCGAGAAAAGCAACAATAACGATGGTTCAGGAGAAATTAGTTACTGCTAGATTATTACCTGATATTTGAATAAAAAACTTTGTTGGATCAAGACAATGTAACCAACACAAAATCGAAGTGAAGCCAACAAACACACACACACACACATATATATATATATATATATATATATAATATTTCCAAGGACAATATCTTTTAGCCAACTACTTTTATCTGACGGCTAAGGGGCTTAACTTTACACACTTCGTATAGAATGGTTAGTCATATTAATCAGCTAATTAAATATATTGAATACCTGCCTAAATATTACTGTATACAGCTATTGTCCAATTAAGTAGAGGCCTTAATGTAATCTGGGCTACCTCGTCTACTTACAGTTGTAATTTGTACCTGAGAAACTTCTCCATGTGTATTTTAAATACTTTACTTTGCCTTAATGGTGGTTAATAAAGTACTTAATGTAAACTTTACTGAACGCGTGTCTTCTCTTTTCCCCGTAGAGCCTCAACGGGGGAGAAACTCCCTCGTGAGGATCCTACTGTCGGTGAAGCACTTCGTTTCGCGCGGTTGTCCGACACGGAGTCATCAGACAGCTCGTTGTCCTGAGGTTAGGCGACTCGACCACAGCTCACATTTACTGCCTTTTTGACGCCTCTAAGTTAATAATACTGGTAAGGTAACTGTATTAACTATTAACCCATATTTACATTAAGTATATGTCTTCGTCGGTGTGCGTGAACATGAACGTTAATGAAACTATATCCTGGTGTGTGAGGAGTTCACGTCATCAGTTTAGCTAGGTTAGCTTAGCTCGTAATACTGACTTGGCTTAGCTAACAAGTGAGTTAAAATTTTTATTTTATTTTTACCATTGTCTTTAATACAGTGCGAGTCATGGTGAGGAAAGACACCAGACATGTTCTGAAGTACACGCTGACACACAAATCCCACAAGAGGACTCGTAGTCGGCCGCGTCCAACCAGAACCATCGTGACCCGCAGCCAGTGTTCCGGTCGCACCGGCTTCTTCCACCGGCTCCCGGCAGAGGTGTTCGCCATGATCCTGGATAAACTGTCCGGTAGGTGGAACATCATTTTCACCTCACGTCGGTCAGTAGTAGTTATTTAACCTAAATATCTTGAGGATAAGAAGAAGAAAATACCAAATAATTTGGTCTGGTGCTTTGTTTAGTGTTTGTAATCACTCAAAATATATTTTAAATGTCAGGCTTTTACTTGTAGCTAGTAATTGTGAATCATAGGATTAATATTACTGCATTTTGCGTAACAAAGCTAACTGTATGCAGGGTTCGTACGGTCATGGAGAACCTGGAAAATTTTAAAATGGTCATTTCCAGGCCTGGAGAAGTCATGGAAAAAACTTAAATCATAAAAGTTTTGGAAAAGTCATGGAAATTTGTTAAAATCACATGTTCATTTACGCCGAGTTTGAAATAATTAATATATTTTTTAAAGAAAGACGCTCAAAATATAAGCCAGCGATAGCTCTCAATGCGCAACATTTTCTACAGTTTTCATGTTTATAACGATATTTCAGTTTGGTCATGGAAATTTGGTTTAAAGTCATGGAAAATTCAATGTAAAAGTCATGGAAATCCATCGGTCAAAATGTGTAAGAACCCTGTGTATGTGTGTACCACAAACCCATTTATTCTGATCTTCCCCTACTTTTAAGTTTGTGAAAGAAGTATTTTCAGTCTGCATATTTTCAATTGATTTTTAAAATTTCAATATTTGCAAATGTGTGAGATAAAAAACGTGTGTGTGTGTTTGTCAGTGCTGGAGGTCAGTGTGCTCAGCATGGTGTCCAAGGAAATCACACAATACACTTTGGGCTACATCTCCACCCTGGCCTGGAAGAATAAAACAATCATTCAAAGCTTTCATCACGGCACCCGTCTTGAGCAGAGATCCACTATTGCACGCTACCGAGACCTGGGTACGTGGCTTTGCATATTTAGCTGAATGCTTTATTTTGTATAGCTCCTCTCCTTCCCTTATATAGGGCAATATTTATAATAAACAACTTGTTGATCTGTGGCAGGCATTTTGCCAATAGCGTCTATCATGATTTAACATACACTTGAATGGCCACCATATGGCACTATGGACAAGTGAAGGGATAGTAAAGAACAACATCTGTAATTATTTAATTTGATATTGTGCTTTTGTGTTCAATGTCTTAGGTGTGTTGTTCAAGAGATGTACCCTGTTGCTTCCAACAAAGGAGAGGTTAAAGTTTATCTTTAGCAAGTTTTCACAGGTAAGAAAAGGAGAGGAAAGGACAAGCCAGAAAGATTAGATAATTTAATAATGATAATGTATTAACACCAGGCTAAACTTTATGATTTATCTAATGGATTAAACTATAAGAGTAGTCCTAAAAAGCTACATGGTTTACACAGTGTAATAGTGAATAGTAGCCAGTCGTAATATCTATTGATCATAACCCTTACTAATAATAAGGCAACATAAATAAACTTGTCCCACTGATCGGTTTCAGATTCCCTGCTTGCTGTTGGAGCAGTGTTTAGCACCAGACTGCATTGGCTTCACCAGCTACGGAGTCTTCCTCCAGGTGATGGCCTCTAAAAAGATGAACAATTGTGTAATATACTGAAGCTTGGATGTGATTAAAGGAGTGTTGAAACAAATATGTCAATGAGTGAATAATCACAGAATGTATGTATGGTTTAGAAATCTTAGGCTTCTCATGAATCACGTCTCACCTTTCTGTCACGTCCAAGGGCCTGAAAACAATTTGTCAAGGAAATGTTAATCTTTTCTGTTCTTTAAATTGTTACGGTGTGTTCCGTCGAATACTTCAGACACTGATCGCAGGGTGGGATGAGCTGGAGTGCCACAGAGTGTTCAACTTCCTGAGTGACCACACAAATCTGCTGCAGAAAATAGAGGCAGTCATCACTGGAAAACCAGGTGTGTGTTTGTGTGTCTCCAGGCCTGGAAGTGAACATATTGCTGAATATTGAAAAGGACAGAGAATAAATGTATTTTGAAGAGCAGTCCCATTAGAGAGGATCATTCTTTCTACTCCAGTTACTGTGTGAACATATCAGTTTCCTTGTGTCATATGGAGCAGTGGGTGTTGTAAAGTGGGAGTGACTCACCGGACACTTTTTGTTTACTGACTCTGGGCCTTTTCCTTTTGAGCCTTGTGACAATCTTAAAAGACATGATCCACAAAAACATGATGCTTTATTCATTTTTCTGTCCTCAGGGGTGAGGTGGTACCAAAAGATGCAGCTCCGTCTATTCTGCCGCCAGGTTCTGTTGGACCCGTGGCCCAACCAGCCAGAGTGTCAATTCTGGCTGACGCAACTCCTGAAGCCGTGGCCTCTGGTCAGCCAAGCACACTTGCTGTTCGTTCTCTATGGACCTCTGATGTCTGAGGGTAATGGCATGTGTTTGTACGAGAACACGTTTAGCGTGCTGATTTTAGTTTAGTGGAGAATTTAAGTTTATGGATTGGTTTACAGTGGCACTCTGAAAACACGATCAGACTGTAATCCTCGCCGACAGTGAGCGCTGTACAATACAGTTAATAATAAATAAATGCAACAAACACAACATAGCATAGTAGTGAATTTAGTGCGGAAATTATTTGCTTTCTGCACCAGACTTCTCACCAGTGGAAAACAATTGATCAAACAATTGTTTGATAATGTGTTATACTTTGAAATACAATGTTTGGTAATCAGTTTGCACAACCTAAAGTGCTCAGTAGTTCAAAGCAAAGTCAAGTAGTATAATGAGAGCCACATGAACCCCCTATTGCCCCATATAGATGTGGTAGAGCACGACACAGTTATTACGGTGTTCTCCTCCATGCAGGCACCTTCGGTTGGCAGGATCTGGTGGAGAGGGGGCTGCCTCACAGCGCTCTGTGGGACCTGGCCAGAGCCATCCTCCTGCTCTTCGGCAAACTAGAAGTCAAATGCCAGACCGCAAATTCCCCGCTTGCAATCTTGGAGGAGATCATTGGTACCTTCTTCAGTGGTCCTCAAATGTTTTCACATCACAGATAAACACACATTAGTCTTACAGATCCCCTACATGTGAGAAAGAAATATAACTGATCGTAGATATTGTCCTCCTTATCATCTCCAGTCATTCCTCAGCCATGGCATGTGGAGAATGTGGCTCGTCTGTTGGTGCTGTGCGGCAGCAATCTCTGCTACAACGTTCTAGCCAGCAAGGCCGTCAATGGACGACTTCTTGAAATCTCCAGACTGATGGTGTACATCATACTGGTGAGAATACAAGTGTTTTTGTTATTAGTACTATGTTGGACCATCAATGGCTTTTAATTGAGAAACAGGTGCAGCCCAGCATTGTCAGTTATCTCTGATTTGATACAATGCAGTTTGACTACACACTCAAAGTACAGTTGATTCATATCAGATGAAACATAGATTCAGAACAAGTGTGCATCTAGGAACAGCTTGAGGCCGACAGTAAAATGAGTCATCTTAAATTCATCACCTATTGCTTTGCCCTGGTGGGACGCATTTAGCCACGTCTGCATATTCCTGTTTAGGGTCAGGGTGCTGGAGCCTGACCCAGCATGCTCTAAGTAGAAGGCAGGGACCTACTCCGACAGATCTCTCTTCTATTGAAACGGTCTCCAGTCACCTCACTGTCATCTGGGCTTTTAGAGTCACTTGGGCTGTCCATGGTGCTTCATTTAATGAGATATTCTGTTCCCCCCTCAATGGGCCGCCATAACAGTTTCTTTAAACACGTCAGTATCAGCCTTCAGAAACAGTAAAGTGGTTGATATCATGGGTTGTTCTCGCTGTTAACTGTGTGAGCAAATGTTTCTCCAGACTATATTTTATTATATGCTTGATTTGCTTGAAATTACTTGACCAATTCTAATTGTTCATTTCGACTCTTGGCTGGAAACACAGTGCCAGGTAACCGTTGAACAATACCACATCCTTGGAACTGACACACCTTATTGAAATTATGATGAGCTTACTGTTGTTCATTTCATGAATTAAATCTGCGACATCATTTGTGCTGCAAAAAGTCATATCAGTTCTGTTGTGTATGGCCTCATCTCTAGGTGTGTGAGAAAGATGGCTATCACATGACGTGGGCGGTGAAGATGGTGCAGCAGATCTGCAAGGTCTTCAGCACGGCTCCTGAAAGGTTCTGCTTCATCCAACAACTGGAGAACATGTTTGCTGAGGTCACCAGGGAGTTTTTCGAGTTTTCTGTAACAGGTGAGGTGGAACAGCTTCCTGGAGTTTAAATTAGAATCAGATCTTTCAAAACGAATCTTGAAGAAACTGAAGTAAAGGGTTACTTTCATTGGGAAATGTAACACCACATACCATACTATGCTATTGTTATATTGCCATCATAAAAGTATGTAGAAAAATAACTACAGCGTTAAAATGATGGGGAAATCTTCCGCAGTAGAATATTGAAAAACAACAAAACATAAAGGGAATTGCATCATCAGAAGTGATCGTGCACACCATGTTGAGGAGCAGGCAGATTTTTTTAGTGACCAAGAACAAATTTACAGATTTCGAGATGTACAACCATAAATACAATGTATGTGTGTGTGTGTTTTTTTATTGAAAATATTTTTTGGGTCTCTTTTTGTTTACATTTTTGCCAAGAGCAAATCCTAATATTTTCCCTTTGATTACATCCCACCTTGTATTATTGCACCAATTATATCGGCACCCATGCCAATGGGCGATCATGCACCTAGTGTCGTGTAGGGTGACTGGGTCAGTGGTTAGCAGGTCTTTCAATCAGGGGGTTGGCAGTTCAATCCCCGCCCTAGTCGATGTGTCCTTCAGCAAGACACTTAAGTCGCTTAGAATAAAAGCGTCAACTAAAATGACATTTCATGTAGTGAGTACTGTATTCATGATATTGTGTAACTGCTAATGTGAACATATGGAAAAGGCAATCTTCCTCATCATATTTGTAATGGGTCTATTTGCACTTAACAGCTCACGGTGAGAGTGACGTTTCAGATTGTTTTTTATTTATTGGCTTTTAAACTGAGGTAGATTTGAAAAAAAACCTAGAAAATACAAACATCATTTAACGTAATATTTCTTGTTAATCCGATTGTGACCACCTCAATTTATCTGGCAACTCCTCTAGGTGGCGTTTGAATACCTCCACAGTGCCTCTGGTTCACATTAAAAGCAATATCAAAAGTAAGTCATGCCATTATGTGTTTTCAGGAAACCATCTTGAGGACAGGGAGACTTTCCAGACCCTGTGTTTCCTCCTGGACTCCAGTGCTCGCTTCCACACAAAATTTCTCCACATGTTCCTCAAATAGGAAAGATGCAGATAAAGTGACACGAGGAAAAAGAGTTGGGGAGGAAACAAATGTCAATAATGAAGGGGTTGACTAAAGATCTGAAAGAAAGAGAGGGAGGGACCTTAATAAAAATAGTACAGTATTGTTATTGTTCGTACAGTAAGACTTGTTATGTTATTTCTGAAAGTTTGAAGGGGTTTACAGTTCATTATATACTATAAACAAATATACATTTTTAGTGATGGCTGTTTTCAATAATTAACAAACAGCATGGTTATTTATGAAGATTTTATATTTATACAAACGTTTTTAAATCTTGGTCTTCCTAAACATCTTACATGTTAATGTTTATAAACAGTATTTAATATTTTTGTATTAACAGCAATATTTATTGATATTTATTCACATTGAACCTTTCTGTAAATAAAGTTAGGGTTAGGGTAACCCTCAAGGTAGAGCAAAATACAGCACTGACAACAATTAAAAAAACATTCAGTTGATGAAATTTGTGTCATGTATCATGGAATATATTTTTCTTTTATGTTGCTTTATACAGAAACAACATCAGTCAGAATTGATGTGCAACATAGGTAACTTTCTATTTGTGGCTGCTTTAAATATTCACATGAGAGAGTAGTCATACCAATTACAATATTAGAAGAATTGTGTTTAAAAAACTCATGGTGTCAGTCGTAGCATGTACAGTAAGGACTCGACTATTTGACATGTAAGGCCTATGACATCAAGTGTGACGAATACGTCCAGTTACCACATCCACATCGTGTCAACGCTCACAGGATCTTTAGTCATTCACATGTTCATTGTTTTGATGTGATCTGATAGAAAAAGAAGAAAAGAAATGACATCTGATTGTGCTTAGATGCTAACAGAAAACCATGGAACCGAAACGGACATTTACCTTTCAAGAAACTAAATCTGAACTTATTTGTGGCATTTCTTTGCAAAAATACGACACATTTGGAGTGTGTTTATTGTCTCGTAACTTCAGGAAATGTACACAGCACATATACGATTTACATTCAAACAAGGGGAGATCACAGACAACTGAACGAAGAAGGTTCGACAGTACAGACCATATAATCAGATGGGATTTATTTCTTGATGTCATTTCGGTTTACAGTCACAATACCTATTGTTTGGCCCACCATGAATTAAATCCCATCCAGAGAGATGCTGAGCTACAGTCTACCACCACAATGACTCCACATGATGATACTTACTGTGCAATTTGTTCTCTGGGTATGAAGAAAGACATGTCTTAATACAGACAGCACATCACCCATTGACATTAACATATTTGCATGATTTAAAACATTTTGTATTTCTTCTGGTCCAGTTTGACAGCTTCATTCACATCCCTGAACAGACATTACCTTGTAGCCAGACCAGCCCTTCCTGGAGGCCCTCTCCTTTGATAGCATCGCTGGCGCTGAAAATACACAAGGAGATGTCCAGAAGTGAATCTCCTCCTGGCACATGCTCACTTTCTTATGACTTTTCTCGGATTCCGGCTGTTGAAAGCTGTCCTTCTCTTAATCCATCTGCCTTCCATCTGTCTAATGAGTGAACAGGACGCTAAACACATGTATATAAACTAACCAGGCTTTTAAATAACTGCAGGTCACTGTGCCTCCTAATAATATTGACCCCGAGCCGCGGAAATGGAAAAAAACAAGCAGATATTGGGAACGGGCCCAGAGAGGAGGAATGCATGGACACTTTATTGTCTCTGTTTAAGACTTCAAGCTGCCACTCTGGAGGCAGATGGGGAAGGGGCGGGGCTTGGCTCAATCCAGCATATTTAATCCAAGTGCACTTCCCTCAAGACCAGCGAACACTATATGCGTGAAGCGAGGACCGTAAGTGAGAATCAGAAGAGATAATAAACTAAATATTGGTTTGGACTGACAGTGTGGGGCCTGTTTGGGGGGGGGGGGGGGGGTCAGATATTTTACCAGATGTGCCAGGGTTTTTCTTTGATGTTCTCTAAAGACAACATCTGTGACACCTTGACAGAAGACACAGCATCCCGCAGATCCATCTTGTTAGCAAAGAACAATACAGGCA
The DNA here is from genome assembly GCF_029220125.1 of Pseudoliparis swirei. Lineage (NCBI taxonomy): Eukaryota > Metazoa > Chordata > Actinopteri > Perciformes > Liparidae > Pseudoliparis > Pseudoliparis swirei. The sequence goes on along the minus strand of NC_079389.1, from coordinate 14,477,879 downwards.
TCTTTTTGCTGCGGATATCTGGATTAGAAATCAGACAAGAAGGCCAGTGAGTTATCGGAGAAGAGAACGCTACAAATGAAAATAGTTTTTCTACAACAATGAATTAAGGAGTATGACCTGCTCTTTGACCTTGTGCCACAATGGAAGAATAAAACAAGCAGATTTTCACTCAACCAAAAACAACCACCGGTGACTTCTCCATATGGTTGTTTTACTTTAAAGTATGCTGGACTGAAAACACAAGTGGTTTTAATATGCCAGATTTAGGCAACGCGGACACTACAAACTGACAGTAGTAATACTAATAGAAATAAAAATCTTCACTAAAACTTAATCTTTCTAATATTTTACAACATGAACCCTTGACTGCCTGATGACATAGTTTACAGAAGGCCGAACAAATGAGACGTATAGTATATGCCAACCACACTTTTAACAGGAAGTCGTATCCCTGATGTTATACAAGAGGAGTTCAAACCCTGCTGCAGGTGTTTCGTACCTTCGTGGTTGAGAAGAGTATCTAGTTCCTCTTTGGCAACAACCATTCTCAGTTTGTCACCGCTGTCAATGACAAATATGATGGCATGACTTTCTCTGAGGGGAACAGAAGAAAACGCTAGAATGGAGATGGAGTCTTGGGACTGCAACACGTTTTAATATCTGACAAGTGACGGGCCCGCTGTGTGTCTCATATTTGTAGTAATGCTCCCACAGGTTTCTGTATCTGCTCTGCCCAGTAATGCTCCTCCAGGTTTCTTCCCTTTTTTTCCCCCTGAAGGGTTATTTGGGAGTTTTTCCTGGTCCGATGTGAGGTTTTGGGGCAGGGATGTCTATGTGTACAGATTGTAAAGCACTCCGAGACAAATTTGTAATTTGTGAAATTGGGCTATACAAATAAACTGAATTGAATTGAATTGAATTAAAAGACAGGCTTCATTCAGAGAGCGAGAGAGAGAGAGAGAGAGAACAGGACAGCTTAGAATGATACTTCGTGGTGTTTTAGTTATTTCTTTCGATTCCACGTCTGTGAATTAGTCAAAAAATAATAAATATGCATAATTGTCGGTAAAATTATACCTTGAACTCTTGAACTTTTCAATGTTGAAGCCAATTGTTGGGACTATTTCTTGTGCCTGTGTCTGCATTCACACACAAACATGCAGACACACACACACACACACACACACAGACACACACACACACAAACAGACAAGTATCGGCAAAAGTATGTCAACGAAAAATAGTACAATGGAAGTATGATACAGGCTTTACCTGACTAACATGTTTCCAGTCGGGGGAAAAGGGGCCTAAATGATTCAAATGCTGAAAACAATCAGTCTGTGAATGATTCCAGTTCAATAAAGGACATTTTGACACAATAATGTGTCACAATAATGATCCCAATGATAATGCCAACATATCTTTCTTATTAAACTACATACATACAGGACACAACCGTCTGCTGCTTCATGTACTTACATTAGACGGTTTGAGTTGGTTGATGATGGTAGTTTTGCCGCTGTTGTCCAGCCCCAAACACAAAACGTTGACCTCCTTCTTCCTCAGGCCGAGCCAGCCCGTTAGTTTATCCAGCAGCCCCATTACACTTGACCGACGCGATATCACTTACTTGTTTAACGCATCACCACAGCGACAGCCTAATGACGACTAAGTTAAAGAGGCTGAATGAGAAAATTGCCATGGAATCAAAGAATAAAGACAAACAAGGCCGTGGATAGCGTGTTCCCAGTACTCGCTGTGAATAGTGTCCCAGGCTGAGACGCCGCCTGGGCTTCCCCGCTTGGGACAGGTAATCCTATTAAGGTGAATTAAGCTCTTTAACCCACCCGGTGAACTCATCGTGGAGTATGGAGCTTTCCAGGCCCGCCATCCTGATGCCTTTGATTTACTAGTCTAACACCTAACCTTACATTATCTTAACTGGAGCCACTATCTGACGTGTCAGACTGTTTGCTTCACACTAATTCAAACAATCTGGGATGAAGTGCTGATTTAAATCGACAAGGAGTTAGAAATAACAGACGGCACAGTGAGATAGAAGGTCGTACATATCTTACAATGTGGTCACTGTAAGTGTAAACTATATGTAGGACACATTAAAGCATATGCAGCCACAATAGGGAGAGGTTTTTTTTCAAGAAAGGATGAGATAAACTCTCAGCGGAAAATGTGGGCATCTCACATGTCAGCTAGTCAGCGGTCCAACAGCTCCATCTTTTGGTTATCATCCGTGCACGACTTCAGGGAAGAAACCAGGTTCAAATTTATTCATTAACCTGATATATAACTTTGATATATTTGAGAATAAATGACACAACAGCTGTATACATAGACGGGGCTAGCTCTGAGATTTTACGTCCACAACCTCGGATTGCATCTCTTCTGGTGAACAAAAGCTGTTTACATCTTCAGTGAAAGAAGGGCAACACAATTAAATGAGCAGTCAACCACCAGAACTGTTCATCTTTATTTGCAAATAAATATCCGCTGTAACAGCGTGCAAGATCTACAACATCTGTTTGGAAATTATAAAAAAATAAAATACAAGAATTATAAGTATACTTGTACTTTGTACAAAAGAACGTTCTAACATTGCTCAGCAGTAGAACATGCTAAACTAACAGCATCTGATATTCTCCTTATTCTGTCGAGGGGTGGTGGAGGTGAGCGTGTGTGTGCTAATCTGTGTGTGTTTGGATGTGTGCGGAGAGACCTTTCCGATTCCTGCCGGCCTGCATGCACAACGACTGCGGCCGCAAGGCACCGACCTCTGGACCCCGCGAGCCTTTGATCAACTCAAACTCATGGCGAGGTCCTGTAACGGCACTGAAACGTACGAACCACTCTTAAGTGTTTCTGTCCTGCATGGTTAACAGACTGTAAGGCATTCTGTGTGTGTACGTGTGTGCGTGTGTGTGCATGTGTTTGTGTCTATGTGTGTTTGTTACTGCTGATGCTAGAATGACACATGATGAGTTATGATGCTGCTGTTCATGTTCATCGTCTCCCGTCCTGCCTCGGCTGGACAGCTCTGTCCTGATCACACGGACCGAACACTACCGCCTGTTCTCACCGGGTTTCCATCCACCGGCTTCGAGCTACTTCTGCTCTCCGTGTCTCTACTAGCTACTTATATTCTGCAGCACGGCCTATTCACCACTGACGAAGCAAAATGAAGAAAAATGTTGACTTTAATGGCAAACGTCTCACAACTTGACATCACCTACTGCAGATCCAACAGCTCTCCCCTCGGATTACGTCTACGTATACACCGGTTCGCCAAACCGCCACAAATGCCACAACCTTTACAACAATGTAAGAACCGACTGGAGGAGAATACCTTTGTGAAATCCATCAAGTAGCTTTGCCACCTTCAACAAATGATTCTGCTCTGACATCTCTGACCCAGAAGTGCAATGCATTAGTGTGTGTGTGTGTGCAGGAAAAAAGAAACATGAATGTATATAGCATTTTGGCTCATTCTGAAGAACCATATAAGTCCATGTTACGTTTTGAGGTCATTTCAAACATCTCCTATCTAAGCTGTGTGAACATTCATATGTTAAGACGGTGGAGATTGTGTACTTTCAGGCAACGTATAACAGTCACAATCCAAAATGATTCAGGCTTATCACACAACTGTGAACACGATGGTTGCTAAAAAAACGACGGAATGGACTTGTATGGTTGTTCATCTGAAGGCAACAGATCGGGACCTGCAAGTTCAGCATGTGACAACAAAAACAGGTGGATGGGGTGTAGGAGCTTCATGTTTACATGTCAACAAGAATTCTCTCATTGCACAATTCTTCATTTATCTCTGAGATGCTGAGGTGGCTGCATAATACTGTATTGCTGATTTGGATAAAAATCTTAGATAAATATAACATCTTGAATAAGATCCAGATTTACGAGGGCTTTCACATACAGGACTGCACATATATAGATATTAGGTTATGATAATAATTATTGATTAATTGTCTATACACTTTTAAACATTCACGAAATCTCCGTCCCTTGCTTCTCTCTTCTTTCTTCAAGTATTCGCATACCAGATTATCTCTGGAGAGAGGTTAACCTAAAGCAATGCTAATCATACCAGTGTGATATATAAATGATCAAACTCCAAAATAAAAGATACTGAGGACACTTTTTCCAAATACTTGTCGATTGCACACCCAATAGCAGCTAAATGAGCACTTAACTCAGAGCAGAGTAAGAATAACAACCAGAAAAGAAAAAGAGAGTCAAAAGCTTCAGTAGATTACGTTTTCAAATCTACATCTCTAGATATTGTTGCTCCACACACAAATTACTGCTGCGGCAACAAGGCAATACATTCCCCTAAGAGAGGGCCTGGGCCAGTCTTTAAAGTCTATCAGGCGGCATGAGTCTGGCAGAGCCAGGTATACTGGGTACGGGGTGGATAGTTAGTTACTTAAAGTCTGTTACGACTGGACGTGAGGGAGACCAGGGGGCAGTCTGCTGTGGCCGTCTGTCCGGTGACCTCCTGCATGAGGGATTAGACTCAGGCACAGGCTGTAGACTGTCTGTCCAAAGGTCTAGACTTCACTTCCCTCTGATGCATCGGTCTGTCCATCCCAGGCTGCGTGACAGGCTGTCCTCAGACATGGAAACCCTTCTCCTGTTCGTGCAGCAGCTGCAGGCCGAGGGTCTGTACGCTGCTGGAGATCCGCCTCTGGTGGCCGATCAGCTCCACCCCTATACGCCTGACATCTCTAGGCCGAGAGGGGAAACACACACGCACACAAACACACACACACACACACACACACACACAGCTTAAAGTCTTACTTGCGGCGTAAACTTTACACTAACTGGTGTGCTATGAGCTTCATTGAGTCATCATCGGGCTGGGTGAGGTACGAAGATAATTATTATTTTATTTTGTATTCATTAAAATATAATAGAATGAAGCTTCACACAAGATTGGGCATTGAATTATTGGGCATTGATTGGTTGAATGCACATTGATTAACAAAATGACATGCTATGAATGGTAAAAAAAGAAATGATTTGACCTTTGATTGACCATTGGATTGATTGACGATTGATCCCAAAATCAAAAAAAATGGTCCCCAGATAATAACATACCAACCAAATTTATGACCAAGAACATTTGACCTGTTCATGACCTTTGACCTTTGACCCGATCAATCCCAAAATCTCATCAACTGGTCCCTGATAATAAAAAAAATCATCCACCAAATTTGTTGCGATTCGGTTCAATTTACTTTTTTTTTTTAAATAATAACAATACAAATAATAAATAAATAAATAAAATAATAATCAAAAAAAAACCTTCCGGCATTTTTTCAACGAAGTAGTATTCAAGTAATCAAAGCGGTATACTTGTAATATCTTCACACACCCAGTTTGAACCAAAATCATTCTGGTAAAGGTTTAATACTCAAACTGAGATTGAGATAACCCTGCCAATGTCTCTATGACATCATCAGGGTTATTTGTATCAGACTTTGAAAAGCTCTCTCCCAGAACCACAAAAGTTTGAATAGTAATCCTCGTAAAAAGTGAACTGCACTTCATGACTAAAATGTATCCCTTTGAATCCCTACATATACAAAGATAGTCCTATTTGGTTTCAGGCAATTTAATAGTGATATTGTGGCTCTGCTACTCACTCAATACTCATCCTCGCAACAGAATCCAATGTGTTGTAGCCAGCTGCTATAAAATTGCTCTTGTACTGACTCATCTTAATGACGTCCAGCCAGTCGCCGATGGAGATGAACATTGGGTAGTCCATATCCTCCCCTGGAGATTCTGGAAGGCTGATAAAAAATGATAATGTTAGATCCTGCAGTATTTCAAAAGCATCTCAGAGGTGGACAAGTGACCATACTGGTTTACAGTTCTCAGAATGACACACACTTTGTTTTTTTAGACGTAGGAGATTCACTGTCTTTACCAGGAAGGTCACCCGACCTTTGCCTGGATTTAGAAGAGATGTTCGATCACAGCTCACTCAAATAACTCGCTTTGTTCTGAGTCCAGAGATGCTTGAACAATGTGGTTTCCTGTCTGTCACCTCAGCTCACATGCATTCTCACTGAAAGGAAGTCGTCAATGCTGTACCTCTGAATGTCCTCTACCAGTGGCAGCAGGCTGCTGGGGTTACGGATCAATTTATCCAGGAAGGAAACAACATCGGTGAATTTGGGCCGATGACTCCTCTCCTTCTGCCAGCAGTGCAGCATCAGCTGGTGCAGGGCCACGGGGCAGCCCATTGGTGCAGGCAGCCGGTAGCCCTCCTCAATCGAGAGAATCACCTGGAGAGACAGTCGCAAGCGATGAAGGATGCAATCTAATCGTGGAAGGAGGCTGCTGTATCACAATTTAATGAACTTGAAGATTGATCAATTCGGTTGGAAGGTTTTGCTTAGAGACTTCAAATTGAAATTGGAATTTATATTTGAGCTACCAGACTGTAGCAGACCAGACAAAGACAATACACCCACTGAACTATACGTAGCATTGTGTGGCATTAAATAGATTTGTCAAAGGATGAGGGGTTTCATTTACAAAGCTTTAAAGTGCTACAAAGTTAACCGTCTCAAATTATCTGACAATTCTTATTTAAATATTTAATTTATCAGCATCAAGATATTGTAAATGGTGAACTTGAATATAGTGTTTCGCAAAATTAAAATGTAGAATATATGCCTTTATTTCCCATTTTTTCTCTTGTCGATTCTATGTTTGTCGGACATTTCTTTCCTTTTCACACATTATTTTCACATTGGCTAGTTGCAGATGTAACACTGAGGAATAATGTAACAACGCATCTACATCCAGGCTGTACAAATGCGATACAATGGTAATGCTAACACATGGATCACTAAAGATTCATCCTCTGGGGGCGATGCGTGTTTGTAAATGTTCTGATGCATGCACAATCTTTTCTGGCCACTTGGGGGCAGATAAACTACTTGATCCTTGAGGTCAAAGCAGCAAGCATCTTTGTATTTCATGTTTTGTGTAAGCTTCTATTATTTCCCATACCATCCTCCTCTTTAATTTCCAAACAAATAAGTTTGAACTTTTTATCCATGTGCGCCCACACCTAATCCGTCCTGACAATCAATTCCACCCTGTATCTCATAGCGGAAATCCCTTCTTTATCTGATCTGATAGTGTGTGTTACTGTCGCCTCCATAGATCTCCATGTCATATCTGTGAGTCTATGGGGAAGTAGAGATACATGCATCTTTGCAGGTAGCAGTGGTAAGTGGTGACCAGGAAGAGATAGTGTTTGGCCGGTTTTTCGGCTTGGCGGGCCTTTTGCTTTGGAAAGCACTTCTAAGCGATTCCCAAACAGCAAAAATCTTGCCCAAGAATGAGTGTGTCTTTGTGCGTGTGTGTGTGTGTGCGTAGATGTGTACGAGTCTGTGTGTAAGGAGTTGAAGGGATTACGGTGGAGCTTTCACACTCCGCGGCGAGAGGGATGAATATGCTTCCTCCCTGGCCCCTCCAATCCCTGACCACATCCCAGGGATCAGCGGGTTGCTCCGCCACGCTGAATCCACAGCTTTAAACTCCCCCTCTATCGGCCTGAAGTCCTCTGAACCTCTGACCTTCAATACTCTTCTCCTTTCCCTCTCACTCATCTTTTTTTATCCTTTTCATCCAGCATATCTGTTCCTCCCCTCCTCTCCCTCAGAGGTAGGCTTTTCATGTGAGAAAACAGTCAGGGAGCAGGTTAAGGGGAAGACATTTTAAAATATAATGGAAAATAAACTTTACTTTAGGGCTTGAATTGAGAAGTCAATATTGAGGTTCGCTGTAGTGCTTGAGGTTAGAGTCAGACTTGTGAGGCGAATATTTGGAGAAAGAGCATGAACTAGTCTATTCTATTTACATGAATGAATACTCAGAGGCCTCAATTTTTTTAAAGAAAAAGTCAATAAACAAGAAATCAGGAGAGCTCGAACACTTCACACCTCTTTGTGCCAGGGTCTGTTTCTGTCAAATCGGACTCAAAGTGTCTTGAAGATGCAGAACACTGTCTTTAGGACATAAACACTTGGTGTCAGAACCTTTTTGGATTAAGTCACTGAGACTTAAGAGATTTTTGATTGAGGAGAGATAATGAGGTTTTCCACACAATTGTTACTTTTGCGTTCTATTCGTAACACTAAAGAGCATTTTCCACTTTCCCATGGGACACAAATACATGTAAACAAATGACTAGAGTACTCACATCCTGATTGGACATTTCCCAGTAAGGCCGCTCCCCATATGACATCACTTCCCACATGACGATGCCATAACTCCAGGCGTCGCTGGCCGAGGAGAACTTCCTGTATGAGATGGCCTCAGGAGACGTCCATCGGATGGGGATCTTACCACCCTGTTCACACACAAATAAAGTAAACACCCATGGATAGACTCAGAGTGGAAACATGTTTATTGAGTACAACATCTAGTAAATCATTCAAATTACCGCAACCTGCAAACATTACTTTCCAGCAGAGCTGTGACTGAAGAAATTAGTTGTTAAAGCGTGCAGAGCCATTTAGAAACACACTTTGAATATTATAGTTTTCTCCTAATCTCCTAAATCCTGACACTTTATCGTTATTTGTTTTTTTTATCACTGCCAGAATCCACGTCACCTCACCTTTCTTCACATTCCCTCCCCTCTTCTTACCTCCCCTCCCCTCTTCTTACCTCGCCTCCCTCTTCTTACCTCCCCTCTTCTTACCTCCCTTCCCCTCTTCTTACCTCACCTCCCCTCTTCTTACCTCCCTTCCCCTCTTCTTACCTCCCTTCCCCTCATCTTACCTCCTCTCCCCTCTTCTTACCTCGCCTCCCCTCTTCTTACCTCCCCTCTTCTTACCTCACCTCCCCTCTTCTTACCTCCCCTCCCCTCTTCTTACCTCCCTTCCCCTCTTCTTACCTCACCTCCCCTCTTCTTACCTCACCTCCCCTCTTCTTACCTCCCCTCTTCTTACCTCACCTCGCCTCTTCTTACCTCACCTCCCCTCTTCTTACCTCCCCTCTTCTTACATCACCTCCCCTCTTCTTACCTCCCCTCCCCTCTTCTTACCTCACCTCCCCTCTTACCTCCCGTCCCCTCTTCTCACCTCACCTCCCCTCTTCTTACCTCACCTCCCTCTTCTTACCTCACCTCCCTCTTCTCACCTCCCCTTCTTACCTCACCTCCCTCTTCTCCTCCCTCTTCTTACCTCACCTCCCCTTCTTACCTCCCTCCCTCTTCTTACCTCCCTCCCTCTTCTTACCTCCCTCCTCTTCTTCTTACCTCCCTCCCTCTTCTTACCTCACCTCCCTCTTCTCACCTCCCTCTTCTTACCTCCCTCCCTCTTCTTACCTCACCTCCCCTCTTCTTACCTCCCTCCCTCTTCTTACCTCCCTCCCTCTTCTTACCTCCCTCCCTCTTCTTACCTCCCCTCCCTCCTCTCTTACCTCACCTCCCTCTTCTTACCTCACCTCCCTCTTCTTACCTCACCTCACCTCTTCTCACCTCCCTCTTCTTACCTCCCTCCCTCTTCTTACCTCCCTCTTCTTACCTCCTCCTCTTCTTACCTCCCTCTTCTTACCTCCCTCCCTCTTCTTACCTCCCTCCCTCTTCTTACCTCCCTCCCTCTTCTCACCTCCCTCTTCTTACCTCCCTCTTCTTACCTCACCTCCCTCTTCTTACCTCCCTCCCTCTTCTTACCTCCCTCCCTCTTCTTACCTCCCTCCCTCTTCTTACCTCCCTCCCTCTTCTTACCTCCCTTCCCCTCTTCTTACCTCCCCTCCCCTCTTCTTACCTCACCTCCCCTCTTCTTACGTCACCTCCCCTCTTCTCACCTCCCCTCTTCTTACCTCACCTCTTCTTACCTCACCTCACCTCTTCTTACCTCACCTCACCTCTTCTTACCTCCCCTCCCCTCTTCTTACCTCACCTCCCCTCTTCTTACGTCACCTCCCCTCTTCTCACCTCACCTCTTCTTACCTCACCTCCCCTCTTCTTAAGTCACCTCGCCCACAGTGTGCAGCAGAAAGTTAACGGTGAACCAGAAACACAGCATTTCCTTCCCACAATAACCTCAATAAGAACCAGGGAATGGTGGTTACCCAGGGCTCAGACAGATTTACAGTACAGCGTCATTTCAGTTTTAGAAGTTTAGCTTTTTGCTATCCAAGGCAACTCCATCCGTCGCTGGTCTCAGGGGAGAAGTAGAAGTAGAGAAGTAGAGCGCAGAGCGTCAGAGTATCAGCTTACTGATGTCTCCAGCTGACATAGACAGTCTGTAAACTCAATCTTTAAATGTATTAATTCCAACTAAGTTAAATCTACACTAACAAGACTTATATTTGGAGGAAAAGGTGAACATACGTTTGAGAATAACAGTGATAAGATACAACAGCAGGGGACAATGCATTGGTACAGAGAGGGCCGGCCACAGAACAGCAGGTACGGAGCGTCTAATAACTCTCATACATCCCTATACATTGATTTGTTGTTTGTTATGTCTCTTCTCCTGTGACTTTCATAGTTCAAGACTTGCAACTCTTAATTTATACATATGTATATATTAGTTTGTATAGTGGAGTAGGAGGAGATGATCTAACAGTTATTTAGGCCACACCATTATGTTTTCTTTTAACTTTTATTATTCTTACAAAAACTTAACCAAGCTATTTAGTTCCGTACACCTAATAAAGTAGTTTTGTTTCTTTTTATTTCAATTTCCAACGTGGTTTCAAACGGTTTCAAACCACTGAAAACTGTAACCGTTATCCGGGAGAAAACTTGTTTCCCTCAAAAAATAATTGAGTGCAATTTAGCTGTTTAGTTGTATGGAAACGTAATGAAGGAGTCAGAGCTGCTATTCCTTGTGCATCTCCAACAGTATAGCGAATATGAGCGTTGTGTCTGTATATTTGTAGAGCTACAAACATGCAACACTCGCTACTGAGAAAAAGAGGACAACAGTTATTTTTGGTAGACTACAGATATATATATATATTTTTGTAATTTTCTTTTTTCTTTTTTAATATCTTAGGCTTTTTAATACAAATACTAAACACATTTGAGCAAATATTGTATTTAGGATTTGGGATCAGAAACATATCTGCCTTACACCCCCATGAATCCCCAATCAATTGCTTCAGAAAAGATTTAGGCAACAAAATTGGACTTGAGCCAAAATGTCATGTTGTGTGAACTGCAGATGTAAAATCCCACGTAATATCTGACCATTTCATGACCTACAACACAACATGCCAACTCAGAGCGATGTAATGAAAATCAAATGTCTCCATCTATCCAGGTCGATGGCATCCTATTGAGGTAATGTATGATAAAGAACTAATGTTATTATTACATCTGACTTAAAATGTCACTAAATTTACACCAAATTATTGAATCTGTGCTATAGGTTATATTTCCTGGAACAGAATTACCTCAGCGTTGTTAAAACATGTTATGAATTAGTAGCCGCTGCTTGGCTGGAGAGGGTTGTGTCAGGTGTGTACCGTTGTGGTGTAAGCCGCCTCCGGGTCGTCCTCCAGGACTCGGGACAGGCCGAAGTCGGACACTTTACACACCAGGTTGCTGTTGACCAGGATGTTCCGAGCTGCCAGGTCTCGGTGAACGTAGCCCATGTCCGACAGGTTCTTCATGCCCGAGGCGATGCCACGCAGCATGCCCACCAGCTGGATGACGGTGAAGTGACCGTCATGTTGCTGAGATACGAAGAACAACGAGGAGCCATTGTAAAAAAAAACATAGTCAGCACAGACAATGAGAAAGAAAAGGAGGGCAGGACATCAACAAAAAACATAATGATACGTATGGAGAAACAGCATTTTCTGTATTTAAATACTTCAGTGATGCTCGAAAGGAGAACACATATTTTCTTCAGAATTATGCTAGCACTTAATTGGTAGGGATGGGTATCGTTTGTTTTTCTTCCGATACTGGTGCAAAACTGGTACTTTTAAAACGATACTGGTTGTGCCATATTGGCACTGGTTTTCGGTGACCAACCCAATTTATTGTCAGGACAATATTCTCTCATTCAGATACAAAACAGAGAGAACATGAAACTGCCTGTTTTTCTTTACAATTCTCAAAAATATTGTACTATGCTTGGACCGCAGATGTGATCAGTATCCTTAACCTAAGAAGGGTCATCTTGCTATCCCGCCAGCAGCAAAGACACACAAGGTAGTTTTGCTTAAATTGACTGAGACAAAGGCCTTCAGTAGATATGTAATGGCTTTGTCTTTTTTTTAAAGCTTTTTGTTGTCGTTGTCATGTGTGTCTTTCCTACAGAAAACTCCACCTGAGGCTGAAAGCAGACATTATCAGTCCCAACACTCACCCTCAGAAACGAGTCCAGCGATCCGTTCTCCATGTACTCCACCACGATCATCACAGGCCTGCCTGCAAACACACAAACACAACAAACTGCTTATTTCTCCAACAGTGTTCTATTTGTTACTTTGGATTTAATTTGCTAAGAAAAGTGGAGGGTGGAGAGCGGAAGACAAGACAGAAGGAAGGTGACAGAGGAATGTAATGACACCGGAGCCACTTTGAATGGCTAAATATATGTTAATGAGTGACTCTTTATATTTTAGGCTGTACTTTAGGCTTTCTGACAGATTTTTAAAAGTAAATATGAAGGTAAATAAATAATATTTGATCAAAGATGATTTTATGCTGTGTTAAAAATCTATTTGACCGTGACAAATAACTGCAATTATATCCATCACATCAGCTGTGCATGATGCTGATGGGGTTTTCAACGAAGTGAAACATTGTTGGCAACTGATAGTAGCTGTGTGTGTGTGTGTGTGTGTGTGTTCGTAACTGTCAGTCTGAGAGAGGGTTGGGGAAACACACAGGCCATCAGCAGTGGATTGATGCATTGAGTCAAGATGCTCGATTCACAACACTCTTCCAACCCTTTAAATGGGACCCGTTCAGTATTCAGTTCCTGCATGACATGAAACATTAGTTGAGAAACAGGTGTAAGTGCAGTTTCTCTTTCCAAATGTTATTGTTCCCCCACAGAGCATCCCTCCGGTGTTAAAGATTGACTGGTTTACAGCTGGGAGGCAGTTGTCCAGGCCTGTGTGCCGCCAGTGAGCTGTAAAACATTCTGAACCGCTCCGAAGAGAAATAAAAGTGGCGCTGTCGTGAAGTAACACCATAGATTCAAGACAGCTTTTTTCCTCACATTGGAATGTGAAAAGTCACACGGTGGAAGGTATCACTCAAATCTATGCAAAGATGTGTAAAAGGATTACTTGAATACATGTGAATGGCTTTTAGGATACAGGGAATTTTCTGTTCCATGAAGAGCACAAAGCACACGATAGCAGAGCAAGTATAGTTTCACTTTAAAGATCAGAAATTCAGACACAAAGGATTTTACACAGCCTGTGATATGTTACAACTGGTCTAAATGACATCTGTCACCACCACTTCACCCCGTCAGAACCACGTTTGGTAATTGCTCTGACAGACAGGCAATAACAACCACAATGTTAGTGCTGTTAGAGGCAAAACAACTTCATTATTGCAATACTTCCTTTGATCAACTCCTCAAATTCTCAAACTAGCTTAAAATATGGATGTACTCCCCATTTCATTTTCTGATAAAAACTAGGAATGTTTGAACATTAAGATTAATTTGATGTGAATATTTGCACTCAAGATTTATGATGTTACAAAATGCACCAGAGCGAAATTCTAAAGGTGTCATACTTTTGGTAAAACAGTAACTTTTCCCCTCAAAATCAGGACGAATGGGACGCGTCCAAACTTTGATGCGCATGGACCGGCATAAGAACACAAGAGGAGGTGTTACAAGACAGCAATGCAGCTCATCTGCTTGCAGGCTATTGATTGACACCGAGATCCACCAATCGGTTCACGTTCAACCCTCACTTCAATAGTGGACGGAACTTCTTTGGGACTGATCGGGTCCGGGGACTCAACAACTCATCGGTGAGACAGCAGACAGCAGGTGAGTCTGCCGGCAGCATCCAGACCATTCTGCTCGCTCTCGTAAACAAACAACATCCCACACAAAGTCAGATTTACGGCGTATTTTAACAAGAGGGAGGCTTTGAGGATGAGCGGTGGTGGCTTGGCAAACAGAAGACATGTTGGCTTTGTACGTTTTTTCTGCGAACCATAGATATATTATTTCTTAGTAGACTAGAATTAGATTTACTCTGTAACCTGATCACCCCGAATGTAAAAAAGTCCACATTCAACGTATCAACGGTTTGCAGGAGCAAAATGTTAAAAAATTGTTCCGGCAATTGGCCACCTGTTCAACGGGAAGCATGTGGGACTGTCCAACTCCAACATAACTATACAAGAAGATAGGAAAGCCATTGTCATGCCCATAGACTGCTCTCCTACTGCACTTTCCACTGACGTTTAATCAGATGGTGAGAAGAATTGTTCCTTGAGAAAATGTACATGCTTTGGGTTGTGCATCTTCAAACATGTTGGTTGCATGTCACATCATTATTGTTATCAATGTTATTGAGCGTTTTAACATTTAAAAGCTAATTTAAGCAACACATTAACAAGGGAACGTTGATCCTAACCCCACACTGCTGTCACCAGAGACAATAGGGCCTGGTGGGAATATGGAGGGATGGATGAGAAGACTTACTTCAGACCAAATAGGCACATGATGTTGCTTTATTGGAATCTACAAAATGGTATCATCATCCACGTAAAGTTGTGGATACTCCCCCCCCACACAACAATCCAGGAGGGACAGGCAGGAAATGATTTGATCAAGCTTGGCTTTCCTGAGCCAATTAGCAAGGCCTGATAACAATCCAAACTTCTGCAAAACAAACACACCTGTTTAACAGAGTCAAATGTGTCACCTGTTATTTCGGAGAAGGTATAGCAGTCAGTCACAGCACAATACACTCCATAATTAGTCTCCAATGAACAACAACAGATGTGGGGAGTGAAAGATGGAGAAAGTGAGGGAAAGACAAAGAGAGATGCAGACGGACTAATGTGTCTCTATATGATACCACAATGCGAAGCACAAATGGCGTCTGATTGCATGATTTGGTGTGTATTGTATTGTGCACATTGTGCACATTGTGCCATTGAAAATTGTTTGCTCTGATAAGTTCCTCCCTTATACATGCAGACGACTTGCAATCCGTTGAACCGATTTTACTTAATATATTTCAAGCTTAGAATATAATATGATTTTTACTTAACAACAATAGAGTAGCACTGCATTTTCTGCCACTTCACATTGATATGGTGTAAATAACTTCTTCATCTAGAGTCACGTTTAAGTGTAATTGGAACAAACTCACAAAAAACTTGACAAGAATGGTCACATCTGAATGTCCAGGGCTTTTATGTCTTTTTCATGTTAAAGTATTGTTTACATAAAACAAAAACAAAATACTTAGAAGAAATGTTCTACATGGGTGAAACTGAAAGTGGACATTCTTTTACTTTAAAAGCTTCTCAAGGAAAAGCCGATGATTCTACGGGTTTTCAATGATGTTAAAAAGCCCCACAACATATAAAGAGACAGCCAGATACAATATTTGACTCTGAGGTTATATCAACAGCTCTGGAAATGCTGTTATTGAGAAATAAAAGACCTTCAGAAGTCTATTCCGTGCGGCCGGTCGGTGATGTTGACCTCTGACCTCTGATGCGATGAAAACTCCCTCCCGAGCACAGCGACTCAAATTGGTTTTATTCTTTTATCGTCAGATGTCTAACCAGAGAAACCATCTCACTGTTGTGTGGGAGGATTTTTTTTTCACTCAACAGCTTCGGTGACCACAGTTAAATCTATCCGTGCAAAACATCAGTAATCAGCAGCTTTAATGTGGTAATGGCATAATCGGCCTTTCAAGACCCTTATCAGCTGCATCCTTGTCAGCAGGGTCAGAGCTGAGATGTGTCCTCTATCTACATGGTGGGGTGGGGGGGGCAGCACATTGATATTCACAGCAATGTCTCAGTTTATACAACCCCTATAAAAACAACCATATGTTGCGCAGGGTGAGGCCCGTAAAACAGAGCTCGTTAACAAGTCCACACTCAAGACACAACCTCCTTTTGTGGGTAAAGCATATTCCTGCACCAAAATATATGAACACACATGCACTCACACACAATGAAACGCACACACGCACGAGCTCTATGAGCATGTCGAGGATAATGCATACTCCACACAACAACACAACACCATACTGTGCATATAGACAACACAACAGCTCACTTATGGTGTAAATCCCAAGGAAATCACTGAGCGACTTGTTATTCTAGACCAAAAAATGCCACCTAGAAAAATGTTTTCCTGCAATTTACGATTCAGATGACCAAAGATATGAATTTGTCCATCAAACTGTTGTTAACACTGTGACGGATGAAGAGATAGCAATTTAAAATGCTCTTGTTTTCTGCTTTTAAAGCAAAGCGCTCAGTGCGACTGCAGCATCTGGGTCATCCCCAGACATCAACACTGGAGGGAGTGGTTTTTGTGGAAAGTGCAACTATTTATACGACAAATTCTTCATAACTTGGTCTCTGTGAATCTACACGGCAACATGCACCACACAGATGCAGGAGTAGAGGTGCTTTGGATGGGCACCAGCGGAGTCAAACTAATTCATGCGTACGTTTCGCTGCGACTAGATGAACATGTGAGTGGTTGTTTTTCATGTTTTGAACCACATTGCGACTGATCATATTAGACTCTGGGAGGAGTTGCTAACTTTCAGTACATCAGTGGTTATAAGTGCCAAATATATCTGAACTTAGTCAAATGACATCTCTGGGAATCCTACTTACTTTTGGTGACGACGCCCTCGAGCCTGATGATGTTGGGGTGGTCAAACTGGCCCATGATTGACGCCTCGCGCAGGAAGTCCCGCCTCTGACGCTCTACATAGCCGCCCTTCAGTGTCTTTATTGCCACGGCGATCTCCTTCTTCCCCGGCGTTCTCAGGCGGCCGCTGCACACCTCGCCAAACTCACCTGAAGGATACACACATCGCATCACTCTCACATATCAGTGGCAGCGCGGTCCGCCACCTGAGGGCACTGTTGCAGTTCCCATCTAAACTCCAGCATCATTGCCTCTTCTCTGATTACTTCAACTTGATGAAATTCTCTCTTTCACCTTCTAAAAAATGCTTTGAATCTATTGTTACATTTACTTTCATTCTTTAAACCGGTTCAGCTGTAATATCCCGACAGGCTGTGCTGAAAAAATGACAGTGAGACACTTGGAAATGGGAAAAGGTATCACGATGTACAATGGAGCAGGTTTCACCATAAGTATATGTGTGTGGAATGAAAATAGATCTTCTCCTTTGGCATATTTACAGCCATTGTTATTCTCATCAACACGAAACAATCCTCACCTGTCCACATGGTGCCCGGTAGAGACACTAGTGTAGAGCTGTGTGTGCGCATACCTGCTCCAATCACCCTCTCGATGCGGATCCTGGAGGGGTCGATCTCCTTGGTGAACTCGTGGACAGCTTGCGTCGGGTCTTCATAAGTATCAGGGTCCACATAGGTCTTTATTCCAGGGAAAGGGACTGTGGGGACAGAGAGACAGATACAATGAGTGAGAGTGTGTGAAGGAAGGCTTTTTAATATCTTCCACCAGGCTGAAAAGTAACACTTTCGCGAGTACATCTGCAGTTGTCATCTGTGCGTGGAAAGATTGAAAATAAATTATGATTTGAATACAAAATATATAATTATATATATATATATATATATATATTAATATAATTATATATTTTGGGGAGAATAACCACACAATTTAGAGAAATGTATTTGAGACCTTGAGTAATATTTCCTTACTATTTTTGGATTAGGATGTTAAATATCTGCTCTCCGGGAAAGCCAGAGAACAAAGGTGTTACCTCACTACTCCCCCCCCCCCCCCCCCACACCCCTCTGTTCCTCTCAAAGGTTTCCTCAACACCACAGCCTGAGCTGAAACAAGTACAGGCACACTCAAGTATAAGGTGTGTGTTTTAATCTGGCAGCTTGTTAGCCACCTTCAGGAAACAAAACGTATGGATATTTTTTCTCTTGCCTTTGGCTATCTTTTTCTGCCTTATAGCCCTCAGGAAAAGTGTCCTCTTAAAACGGCTTCATTTATCTTTGTCCTCTTCTGTCTTCCTCTACCTTTCAACCTATTCTCCAATTTGTGTTTCTCTCACCTCTCGGTTGCTCCTCTAGCAATCTTCCCATGTCTCGCCCCAATCGTTGTCTGTCTGCTCACTTTCAAACATCTTTTTTTTCACTCAACAGCTTTCATTACAATCTTTGATTTTCACGTCGGAAATGAAAAGTTAGGTATTAAAAGACAAAAGAGAGGCAACACAGGCAGAAAGGTGCAGGAGTGCCGAAGCAGACGGACAGCTCAGGGATGCAGCTGCGTAACCAGATGAGTCAAAATAAAATAAAATAAATGTCTAATGTAGAAAATCCAATATTAGGTGATAGAGAGGAAACAGACAGATGAAGGAGCCTGGTGGTTGAACTCGTTTTACTATTATATAAAAGCCACATTTCATACTATTTTTCTTAGTTGTTAAAAAAAAATAGCAAGTCAATATTTTTGCATCATGTTAAAATCAAATAAAAATCTACATAAAATCTACAATTATCCATACAGTGGCAAAATGGGCATGTTGAATGCAAAGAGAAGAGCATCTGGATAGCCTGCTAGCTGTGACTCTCAGACCATTTCTTCTCTGTTTATTGGCAACAACACAACACAGAATTAAACTCTTTCTCACTGGCAAAAGTCCTTTTGTAACATAATGTAGTGTGCCAAACACATTTTACATTACGTTTTTAAATATTACATTTATCATCCAGACTTCCTCCAACAGTCATTACCAGACATAAACAAATGCATTATCGACTCAATCTTTTCGCGATGAGAAATTGGTGAAAGATTTGAGTGAGAGAAAAAAGAGAGTTGTTAACATTGATTTACCATTTCCATTCTGATAATCGGTCCTCCTTTTCTCCTCTGGAGACATCTTGGCCTTAAAGTACCACCGACACCTGGAAAACACATTGATGGACAGAGTTAAAGTCACAATGTGGAAAATGTGTTTTGTTCTCTTTGGCTGCAGCAATGGTGATAAGTGGTAATGGCAAGTGGGTTTTTAGGATTTCTCTTCCCCGAGATTTGAACACATTTCATCGAATGTTGGCGTTTTCTTTGTTTGTTCAGCCATAATAATACACAGAGGCCAAAACAAACAAGGTTCTAGGAGTTTAAGTGAATTAAGAAAAGTAAAATTTGTTAGATACTGTAGATAACTTGAGTAACAGTAAATGAGTAGTCATTAGTATTACAACTGTTATTACATGTTTACATTTACACATTTCTTGAAATCCTGGAATCCCCACTGGAAACCAATTTGCTGCAGAAAGAGACTCTCGTCAGGTCATGAGTTATCAAGACAACAGCGATCCATTTATGGAGCACGCTTGCTGGCCCAAATTTCAGCATCTTGTGCAAACAGGTCACAAAGTTCTGTGTGCAAAGTTCCGACAGGAGAGGCAGATTTGAACCCTCTTGGTCAACCGATATAGATTTTTCAATAAAAAATGCTGATATTTAGAGGGAAGGGCAGCTGAAAGCCGGTATGTATCGCAGATATCATGTTGAGCGCTCATTTGTAAAAGTTAGTGAGCTGAAATTGGGTTCATTCATAATCAAAACTTCCTTTATTGTATTTGATTTATCGAACGATTTCACAAAAATCTTCAAGGCATATTATTGCTAGCTTCATAAGAAATGTTACAATCAGGATGAAAAGGATTGATTTAAAAATAAACCAGATTATATCTGAGTTCACTGCTGTTTCTTATTGTTTTACGTTCAGTTAATGTAAAGCACATTGTAATCCTGTCACATGTTCTACAGCTATAGACATTGAAACTGTGGTGAAAAGAGGAATGTTGCTGGTGTGATGTCAATATGTGTACATGTGTGTTTTAGCTTCTGCAGTCAACACAAACATGTGATTATTTAGGAGAACATTTAGCAGCACTTTTCACGCTTTTGTGTCATCTACAGATAAACAGGAACTGCTGGACGTGACAACAAATAAAGAGTTTATATGGGAGGATGCTATGAACTGTTAGATGGATAAATGCCTCGATAAAACATGTGAGGGGTAGACAGATCAAACCAGTAAGTAAAGAGAACAAGGTAGCCTATCTCAGAGGCTAATTATTCCAGTACAGTAACAACACATTACTTCTTCATTGGAACACAGATGAATATAATCAACTCATGAAAGCTTCTGAAACCTTTCAGGCAATAATCCAACACTCAACAGGATCACACAGCAGAGGAATGGCTCAAAGCGACAGTGAGAATGACCCAGAATGAAACAGAATTCAATGAGACAACATTGCAAGGTTGTTTTATGAGAGCTCATCATTTGAGGAAGATAATGTAATGCCAATGGTAGAGGAAATATACACATCAACACACACATGCAAAAGTCTTGAGAAAATAAAGCAAATGGAACTTAAAGGAACAGAAACGCTTTCACAGAGAGAACTAAATGCATCCACAACAACTATGTTGTCCTCCTGTGTGTGTGTGTGTGTGTGTGTTTATCTGGGCACTGAGACAACAAGAAACAGTCAATGGCTGATAAGAAGCTGCTGCCGAAAAATTCTGAAAAGCTGAAAGATTAGATGACAGCATCTGCAAAATACCAGAGGAAAATTCTTATTTTTTAAATCAAAAGAGAAGAAAACACGACGTACCCCGTCAGAATCACACATGGAACCAAAAAGAGCGCACATAGCAAAGTACATTGGGGCAGACAGGAATGTGTCTCCCAGCTCACATTAACACAAAATATTCAGAAAGAACGGCAACTGTTGAGTGTTGAATACATAAATAATAACTAGCACAAATAAAAAAAAGATGAAACCCGGAAAGCAAGGCACATTAATTTAAGGTTAGGTTTAGTTTATATGCGTGAATTGTATGGCCATGTTTACAGTGAGGAACTCCTCTTTTAATTCACACACACTGTATTGAGGAAGTTACATCTTTAGCGTGACATTTTGTTTGTGATTAATAGACAATTATATAGTTATTGTCATTTTCAAAAAGTCAGACTAACATTCTGTTTCACTCCACAGTAATGTAAGTGGGTCGCCCTGTGATCTGTTACCATAATTGCTATAAACATAACACTGACTATCATCAACCTGCGAGCCTCCATGTCATGTTTGTATCCACATGATGACGTTGGTCCAGTATTCACTCTCCTTTCAGCTCTATACTTTGGCCTCCACCAACTCCTCAATGTCTCTTTGTAATTGTTTTGTATTGATCCACATTAATTGTGCAGATTTCCTATTTTCCTAAAGGATACATTTCCTCCGTTTAGCATAGGAAGCAAGGGCAACCCCCCCCCCCCACAAAACAACAGTCGAGAATATTAATGTATTGCCTCATAAAGTGGCAAAGTTGCTCGATAATGCACGGTGATATTGAATAAAGCAGGAGTCGAAATGCCCACAATGCACACGGGGCGAAAGTGTGTGTAAGCGCTCGCTTGTATGAATGTGTAGTTGTGGGTTCATGTGATCATATTTGAGCCTCCTTCTCTTTGAAGACTTAACATAATCCGGGTCGCCACATTAGAGCAGGTGTCAGGGGGCGACGAGCTGCAGGTTGCCAGATTGGGCTTCGGCTAAGTGAAGTCTGTGGGATCCTGGACACTGATAGACAGAGCAGATAACATGGTGGCTAACACTGGCTGGGGGGAAAAGAAGGGGATTTGAAAAGCTACTGTTGACCTCTGGTGATGGGGTCAAGCTGTTCATTAATGAAATGGTGGCATGTGCCTTTATCAGTCTTTTCCAGTCCTATCCTCTGATCCCCTTTATCCGCCTGTCCCTCTGTCTTACTGGCTTTCACGCTGAAAAGAGGCCGCACATCCAGACACAGACACACACAAAGACAGTGATCACACACAAAGACCTTGGCTTCTGTCACCGCTCTCTGGGCTGGTGAGCATGGTTACATTACATATTCACAAGCACTTTACACGCCCACACATACACAGGCACCTCCGTAAAACAACCTTGCCAAGAGCCCTAATCAAAGCATCAGTGTAATTCAAACCACTCCTCTCTTGCCCCAACATCCCTCACAGTCACCTCACCATGGCACAACCCTCTGCTGCCACAGAGGGCACAGGGAGGGAGGATGAAAGAAAATATGAAGAACACGATGCAAAAATAAAAAGTAGCAGTAGACTGACAGGCAGCTCGAGGATGAAGAGCACACATTCAGCGAAACCCTTCAGCTCGGTGTGCAGTCGTGACAGCTCGGCTCGAGTAGAAGTGTTCACTCTTCAAATTGTCCACGAGCAGATGCAAACATAGATGGAAATCAAGGATGCTTTTAGGGCAACCAGGTGTGAAAACTCCACGTACAACGGGCCCTCTTATATCCTCACTTATGTTGTCGGACCGTACATCTATGAGAGCTGTGTGACTGAACGTTGTCATCTTTCCCTGGCAGCTCAAATGGATTTGGAGTTGTTTTTTTTATTGGAAGAGAGTGAAAGTCCCTCCCACTCAGGGCAAAAGGACCACAGATATGACGGATTGGGATGAAGTCAGAAAACACTCCGACTGTTGCAGCGACTGCTTTTAGTTGGATTGAAGTAAAAAAGGTCCTTCTTGTTTTAGCACCTGGTGTGTGTGTGTGTGTGTGTGTGTGCGTGAGAGCTTTTCATAAACAAACCAGGAAAAAAAGACACTCATTGTGATCACATCATACAAATAAGTAGAACATTTTAAAATCTTTTTCATGAATATTTTGTTTTCAGTCGAGGGGATGGCCTTAAACGCCTTTCCACATTCACCTCATGCCGACGCTTAAGGACTTTCCTGTGAGGCAGTGCACCTTGTTTGATGAAAATATTGATCTCATATCTGTTAAGTCTACTGCTGACTTGTGGACATTCTCTGGCAGCCAGCACAGTTCAACCCTAAAACGAATATGTGAGTTTTTTACGGATGACCGACGAATGTACAAAACGTTTTGCAGGGTTCTCAAAATGTATACCTTATGCCATCAGCACCTGGGATAGGATTCTATTCCTGGAATATTGACAACAATATAAATATATATAGAGAACAAAAAAATATAGGTATATAAAACAATAACAAGCATAAGCATCTCTCTCTCTCTCTCTCTCTGCAGATGTCTAATCAACCAGAATAAGTGAAAGCACCTAAATCAACTTTAATTTAACTACAAAGTTATTTAAAGTCAAAACTAAATTGTTATTTAAGTTATTTGTTGTGTAAGGTGTTGCCATTTTCTGGAGGAAATACTGAACAACTAAGGAAAGTAATCTGAGGCAAAAAATCATAAAATCACTCTTAAATATATTGAAAAACAAATGTATACCATTTGTAACGATATATCCGGGGCAGACAGCAGTGACTGGTTGGTTTTAAAAAGTAAAAATGCAGGTAAAATACATCAAGGTAGTGAAGTGCTCTTACCTTCCAGTGATCAGGAGGAAAAGGGTGAGGATGACGAGGAGAGTGAAGCCACCCACCGCTGCTGTGATGATGACCAACACCTGGCCCTGGTCAGAGGCAATGTCTGATGCTGGAGGTGGCAGAGAAGGGAGGATGGTTCGGAAGAAGGGAACAGATGTAACGTTGGGCAGAGACGATGTGAAGAAGAAGAAGAAGAAGAAGAAGAAGGATGGTGGGGGAAAGGAGAACAGATAAACAATGTGGAGCATTTATGAAAAGTTGGATATAAAGAGAAGGTTCGGATGATAAAAGCAGTGAGGAGAGAAAAGAAGGAAATTAGATGGGCGGCAGTATAACATGAGGAGAACGAGCACATTTTCATTCACCTCATCTTCAATATTCCTCTTCACCAATGCACCGAACATAGATGATGTACGCTCTCTCGATAGGCAAATATTGCGGAGAGATGTTTGATCAGCTCTTTGTGATGCAAAAACCCTCCGTCCGCTTCCGTACTGGAGTGATTCATATGCCTGCTGCTCTTTAATTAATATTATTCATTCATGAAATTGTGATTTAGTCCATGATCATTTGGTTAAATTGGTCCCATTTGATATTCATAATTTTCCCTTTTCTATGTCTTGTCACAAAGCTAACGAATCCGAGATAATTGAAAGATGATTGCTATTACTAAACTTATTTCTATAATAATTCACGCGTAATGAATATGAATTGGAGATCGTGGTGTGTCGTAGCTGGCCAAAAGAGTGAAGCTTGTGTTGGTTTATACAGTATGTGGGTTTAGTCAAGAGCATGTATGTGTGCACAGGCAGGGTGTCAGCAATGTGTGTGTGTGTGTGTGTGTGTTGGATAAAGGTAATTACAGACCACTCGGAGGGAGGAAGAATACAATAGGCGGTGGCTAGATCACACAAGGCCATTCACCCAGACGTCAACTTCACACACTCTTCACATCACTAACTAAGCAGATGAGTTAGACTGATGCTGCTATAATGAGGTGTGTGTGTGTGTCTGTGTGTATATCGAGAGAGAGAGAGAGAGAGAGATAAGGGTCGCAGAGGACAGGATGAAGAATGGACGATTCTGAGCGATGACGAAAAAACGGATAACAGAAGAGAAGGGAAGACAAACGCCAGAGGAAGAGACAGACGAACACGAAGACGGACGGAAAAAAGAACGCATGAGACGACAGTGACTGACGTGTGCACAGACAGACTGACAGGGAGGAAGAGAGCGACCGGCCAACTCTGCTTTCTCTTTCAGATAAAAAGCTTTTGCAGCCTTGGAAGGGAGAGGAGAGGGCCTCTGAGCCAAATCACCCCTCAACAATACCTGACCCAACATGAAAGGGCAGCTGGACCTTTTGTATTTGGCAAGTAGACTTGCAATAAAGCCACACCAAAAATGTATTGATTCAAGATACACCGAACATCAAGGCTGTGTTGTCGGAGTCCCTTGATTGCATTACATTCTTCAATTGCCATAGCAACTGATATTTGGACCTTTCAGGGGTTTGGGTTTTGTGGATGCATAGGACATTATACGAAGGACCTATAGGCTGCAATCAGCGTTCAATAACACCAAACAAACATTATTATTCAATGAAATCAGTTGTTTCAAAATGTTGTCGTCTTCATTAACTTCTAAAATTCAGCATTGTTTACACTTTAACCCGTTGCATTAGAATAACTGAAATATGTGTCTAATATTTACACAAATGTAATTATTTTCTTTTCACTTTCACAACAGTTTCCAATCATAGCGTCATTTTTTATTTTATTTTCTGACTGAATGTCTTTACACACCTGGGGCGTTGTTTGTTTCGTCCACTTAATTTACACATTAATATATGTTCTAAAACTTGATTTTGGTCATCACAATCCAAAGCTTTTAACTACTCTAACACCTTATACCATTTTAACATTTTGCATGATTTTACAATACAAACTAAATCTTCCCTTCATGTAGGGTTCAACTTCTCTATGGTCCAACACTAACATCGACATAAAATACATTTATAAGTTGATACATATTGTTGAATTTACTTATATCCGCAGAAATAAACATGCTTTTGTAGAAAGCATGCTACAATAGGCACTCACATTTCCTGTGTGTGGTATTTATACCGAATAGGGTAATGTGGGAGTTCTGTTCACTTTAAGCCTTTAAGGAATGTAAATATGTTGCTAGGATTTGGAGATACCCGTGTAATGTTATTGTGTTTGTGACTCCACAGCTTTATTTCATTCCTGTGTACATTTTCCAGGATCCTGTGTTGAAGTTGCTCCAATAGTCTGAACCCGACACTGGCTGCTCTTGTTGGGGGGCTCACATCCAGGCTTATTATCTGCTCTTGTGGTGCAGGCTGCCCTGAGCGCCGCTTCAGGCTACAGGACATGAACTTCACCTGACCATGAACTGCTGCTTGCAGCCTCCTCCTGCAGAAATTCAGCCTACGTTGGCATTTGTTTGCACAATCAAAGGTCTCGACTGGTCTTAATCGAGCCAATAAATACGTGGATTTTGAGACGGCTATTGTTTGTTCATACAGCCACTGCTATTGTCTGTCCTTGTGGACTATGTGGACTAATAACGGATGGCCGGCCCTCCTCAGAAGCTTCCTCTTACACTAAGAGGGAGATGTTTTGTTTGCAGCTATTCTTTCAGAATGCTTTACTTTGTACAGTTTACTGCAGTAAATAACGTCACACACACCTAATGCTAATGATGATCTACCCCCAGACTCTCCCTAATGTACACGTTGTTTTCAGGGAGGAGGTGCAGCCACAGGCTTTGGAGTACTTTCTATATCTTGTCATTTTGCACACGTTCATAAAAAGAAAGGTGTCTGGGATTTATCCCTCCCCAGTAACAAGTGATGTAGATGGTCCCAGGTACTCACAGTCTCCTGTTGTTTTGTATTCATATTTAGGGGTGTAGGGGCTGTATCCTGCTGTCGTGCGGCTCCGTACACAGAAGACGTACCAGGTGGCTGGTTTTAAACCTGAGATAATCACACTGGGAGCCTTGGTGCGCGTCGACGAGTAGCTCAACTGCTCATGTTCCTGCAGGAGAGAGTGGAAGATGTTTATAATAATCTTCGCAATTTAGGACACTATCACAAGCCAACGCCTGCTTGGCTCCTCCAAATCAGAGTGAAATTGATTCTTATATTTAGTTTTCAATTTAGTCTGGTTTGGTTCACAGTGCTCTAATTAAAGCGGACCCACAAAAATAGTGCAAAAACAAGCATGTTTACATTTGTCTTTTTTTACCATATTCTTTCTGTATGTCTCTTTGGCTCAGATGTCAAACAAAAAACATGCATCTGTAGGAGTGCTTGTCACGCCTCTCCCACTTGTTTACCTCTCAATCAAACAACAAATTAGTGTTGTTGTACTGATATCATTGTCTTTTAAAATAAAGTTGTGCACACAATCATGCAGAGAGAGTATAATGTTTATTAAAAAGTGTTACTATTCATCCTTGGAAGCATATTTGGATTGCTTTATAATGAAAATGATAGACTGTATTTGTCCCTTGAGACCCTTAAATTGCAGTAAAGAAACTTACTGTACTCCTATTCCTAACTATAAAAATAACTAACTACCAGATATCGCTGTGAGGCAGCACTGTGCTTACATCTCAACATTGGAAAATACTTTTCTGCTCTAATAAAAATGGAGCCTCTGGCATTTCAGGAAAAAAACAATTAAACTAAAGATGCCACTTTTTAATTGACGATCGGTATTGAAACCATATATCTACAACTGAATACATCTGTCCAACAAGACCTCCACAACTTGATCTCTTATTGAGCTTCTTTGGATTCATGGACAGTCTTCGCTGATGCTGTGTTGCAGAGCTTAACTTTTCACGCACTACTTCCCTTTATTTGGACAACATCACGGATAAGCCATTTTCGAGCGAAAAAATCCTGGTCAACTGTGTTTTATGTGACACTTTAATCAATGGACTACATTGCTGTGCGAGGATGCTTAGAGAGTAAGCGCCATAATATATCTGTTGATTGTTTAATAAATAACCAAACAATTGTACACACTTCATGGCCCTTATTTTTCCTTTTTAGAAAATCCTCAGAAATATGTCTGAATAAATTGTTACAAATAAGTCTGTGGACATAAGCAGAGGTCTCTGTACCTTCTCATAATATTTGATCTCGTAGTCGAGGATGAGCAGTGTTGTTTGTTCAGGTTGCTGCCAGGAGAGAGCGATGCTGTTCGGAGAAGCCCAGTCCTTCTTCAGAGTCCCAACCTGAGACGGACCTGATGAGAACACAGAGCACACAGCTTCAGCTACATTGTCTTCACTATAGTCTCATGAATTCAATAAGCCTGGTTAAATTTGCTGAGTATCTTGAAGAATAAAGTGAATATGGTTATTGTTGGTTGGCTCAATACATACTTATTTTTTTACACACTTGGCCTTTTGTGCAAATAACCTCAGCACTGAGCTGCACAATAGATTTGAATTGAAGCTGATTCGAATACATCAAGCTGAATAGATCTAATCGCTTTCCCACAAAGACTAAGGAAGAAACTATAACTACGAAAATACTACACACCAAATATGTTTCGGCATGCTGCTCATTTCTATGTGAGAAATTCTAAAGACCTCCATACAGCTTGATACAATTAGATTGATTAAGTGTGTGGTGGATGCAGCTCTGCAGTTTCAAGGTGACGTTGCAGTTATGTGGCATCATGCGCTCTAACCATTCGGCTGCCGAGGCGCCCCGATTGATCCAATTCGAAAGAGAAGTTGAAACAATTGAGGGTTAAAATCATGTTGTTTATTCACTTTGACTTGAGGTCTGAAGACCTGTTGTGCTCTGTGTTGTTTATTATGTCGCAGGTCACTGGCATGGTCCATGGATGATGGATTACATTGTGCATTAAGTTAATGTGCGCTAATGAAGCGTGTTGCTCCTTTCTTGTCTGAAACTTTGGTTTAGGACAAAATACCTGTAAAATTAATTACATTGTAGTTTGTGCAAATTAGGAGGGATTAGCCTGCTCTCATGCTACAATACAGTAAAGGCATGCCATTGTTTATCATTAGCAATTAAATATCAGCGTGCTATTGTTATTGTACGCATGTTCACCATACAGCCTCACAGAGCTGCAGACTCTTAGTCTTGTTGATCTAAGGAGAACCACTTGACCTCAGCAAGCTGTCAGTTTGATAAGAATGTGCATTGAATACAGAGTGAGGTGTTTTCTGTGATGCAGCCAGTTTACAACGAGACTCGAAAACACAACAACAAATCCAGTGGTTGACAACGTGTGGGTGCGTGTGCACACACACACACACACGCACACCTACACACACACACACACACACACACACACACACACACACACACACACAGTACATTAACACCTGTCCACCTCGTCAGCTATAATTATCACACATCCATGCTGACACTTCATTATTGTATTTCAAAATAGAGTACTTTCAAGTCACAGGGCAAATATAAACATCTCCACAGCTATTCCCTTCTCCCATAAGATCATCTTGTTCTAATTGAAAATAAGTTGAGGAAGTTGACATCTTCTTTTCTTAAACAGAATTGCATTAGCTTTTCTCATTGCATTAGTTGGGGGAATAATTGCACTGACTCCCAAGAGAGGTCAGGTGATGTAACTGCCTTGAGGGCCATTATTGTATATCATCTAATGTTACAGAGCTGACTCGCTATGTGGGTATAAAATATAGGCCTGTTTTTCTCGGGTGTATTTGAAATAAAACTATGTCACAGATGCTATTTAAAAAAAGACTCCAGTAGTATGCCTGAGCAATGCAGTCCTCCCTTTGTCCGATGCTGGGTATTAGAGAAAACATAGGGGATCAGAGATGGGCGGAGAGGGTTTGGAGTTTGTGGGGGAGAATCTTGGGGATAGGGGTCGGGGCGAGATGACATGAGAGCTGTGGGCTGGAAGGGTTTAAGCTTGTTAGCCAGAGACCTACTGCTACCAATCTGAGAGAAAGTGAACATTTACTCTTGGTATAATGGAAAGCAGGAACTCAAAAAGGTGAAGTGTGTGAACTCGGTCGGTAGGATGAAGAGCAGAAATGCTCAAATTCTGTGGATACAAGTTTAGCTGTATGAGCATACAGGCATGAAAGACACATTAAAAATGATTCCAATTTGATAAGATTTTTTTTTAATTATCTTAACTGGCATTGTGATTGTATAGTATTGCATTCTAAAATGTGACAATGTGTGTGTAAGCAACACAAAAAAAGTGTGTTTTTCCAAAGACGGACAAAACAAATAATTTACAAACATTTAGAAAAATTTTCACACACTATGCTCATGATGACTGTGATAACACAAGACTCAATGATGAAGGTAATCAAGCCACCAACAACTCTACATACCAGTACATTGAACTGGCTCATAATGGATCAATAGGGCTTGAGGGGTCAGGTGTACAGGACTGTGAGCATCCAGCACGTGAATTGAAAGCATTTTAATGCTTGGCTTCTCGTTAATAACCACCAACTTAATAGCTATTTTACATTTGGTAGGTTGTCTGAAATGTTTGCAAAACTAGAAGAACATAATATCATGCGTGAGTGAAAACTGATAATAATATTTGCTTAATCAGCAAGCTAGGAGAGTGTGTATGTGTGTGTGTTTGTGTGTGTGCTGTATGTTGCGGTTTACTTTATGGTAGTTTTTATTTAGTATGGAGCAGCCGCAGTAGAAAATAAACCATATTTCTTACAAGCAACGCAATAAGAAAACCTTTCTGACATCTTATTATGTGTTATTATTACATAAACTTCTCATATGCCCATTTCACTCAGAGCGTGCTCGTATCCTCGGCTCCGTCCCTCCTCAGTGGCAGAGGAAATTCATCTCAGGGGATTTTTATCTGACCTAACTCGATCTAATGAAGCACTCTGTTGAAGCTGCGGCTTTGTGAGGGTTTCCTGTGCAACAGTGGTCGCAGGGTGGTGTGGTTTGAGGCTAAAGTCATCCAGTGGACGCATCAAACAAACACCCAGCACGATGGTCGGCACCTGCTGTTAGCATATTGGCTCCTGATAGGGAACAATAAATAAATAAATAGAATCTCCCCCTGACTCACAGATTCAAATCAGCCTCCTACCGCAAATTGCAGGAAGTAAATGCCCATGAGACGTGTGAACACACACCAACAGTCCAGAGATGTCGAGTGTAAAAACCACATGTTTGTTGGAGAAGCAGGAACACTGTCGGGCTGGCAGAAAATAATAGCCAGCTGAAATGTGGCAACTGTGCATGTATGCCAAGAGATAACTCACAATGACCCAGCGCTAGAACAATACAATCACTCACAAGCCACAGTTACTCTAATTGTTTTTTTAATTGTTTTTTCACAAACCTTAAGAGAAAATACATGTAATCTATGATTACTTACCTCCCAAGCTTACATTGTGGATGAAATCTTATGTGATCTTGATGCATTCATGCCTAATTTAGACAATGAAATGGAGTATTCAATTGGCTTTTGGACGACGATTAGTGTAAAATACATTGTACATTAAAGCTACTACAACAAACTTTCATTTTTTTGTTGATGTTGGTTGTCCCTGTGGATATAATTGACGTTGCTTTCTGGAACCGAACTCTCCACCTCCCGCCTCGAGCTTCGACTACAGGTTGAGGGCAGAAGCAAAGCAGGACCGGGGTCTGACCAGGTGGGCTGGTCGCTGCCTGAGGCCCCGCTGGACTCTAAACTGAATGAGTTTCTGGTGAACTTGCATGATTTTGTCTCATTTTACCAGAATAGGACCTCCTGGGCACCAATCAAAGCATTAGGACTAACTAGATACATAGTTATTTTCTTGCTGATGGTATCATGCACTTATATACACTACCGTTCAAAAGTTTGGGGTCATCCAGACAATTTCGTGTCTTCCATGAAAACTCACTTTTATTTATCAAATGAATTGAAAATTGAATAGAAAATATAGTCAAGACATTGACAAGGTTAGAAATAATGATTAATATGTGAAGTATTAATTTTGTTCTTCAAACTTCAAGCTCAAAGGAAGGCCAGTTGTATAGCTTATATCACCAGCATAACTGTTTTCAGCTGTGCTAACATGATTGCACAAGGGTTTTCTAATCAGATATTAGTCTTCTAAGGCGATTAGCAAACACAATGTACCATTAGAACACTGGAGCGATAGTTGATGGAAATGGGCCTCTATACACCTTTGGAGATATTTCATTAGAAACCAGACGTTTCCACCTAGAATAGTCATTTACCACATTAACAATGTATAGAGTGTACTTTTGATTAATGTTATCTTTATTGAAAAAACAGTGCTTTTCTTTGAAAAATAAAGACATTTCTAAGTGACCCCAAACTTTTGAACGGTAGTGTATATATATATATATATATATTACTGTATTAAATTAAGACAGTTTTAGAAACAGTAACAACTTCCTAATAGCAACATTACTCGTATTGCTCTTTGTAAAATGTGTGAGTTAGTAATTGTCTAGATGTCTAACAGAAATGTATGTAATAGAGTTGTACAAATACATCAGTACAGTGGAAACTCATCCACATGCATGAGTGGATACTCCACTTTCTATTGTGGACATATTTATCCAAAACATTCTGTGGGCAGTGTGGTCACATTGTTCCAAAGGCTGGGGTGAGAAGCACATCACTGTCTCCAGGCATCAGCAAGATACTTTGAGGATACAGGGCACACAGCAAACGTCTTTAACGATTCTGTATGTGGATTATTAGAGATGCAGCATGAAATCTGCCAGAGGAACTCAGGAGCATTGGAAAGACATTGGAAACACCAGTCAATTACGATGCCCAATGGATGGATTTTTCAGTCAAGCGTGGTTAAGCTAAACATAAACTAATGGGGAGTCTTTAAATGAGCTTGACCTGCATATGATTTTAATTAGCTTTCCTGCCCTAAAGGCTTCCATTAACTGTTTGAAAAAATCAATAGAGCCAGTATTGATGCTGTGCGAGAGCTTAAACGATGTCCTAACACTCCACTGATTCACTGCTGATAGCGAGAGAGAGCGTGAGAGAGAGAGATACACATCCGCAGTAAAGGTGCTATTGTTTACAACCGTCATATTCATATGTCTGTCTCTTTTCTGGCTGTCTGCTGGTGTTTGGCTTGCGGCAGCCTCAAATTGTTCTCTCAGCATTGCATTGTCATGGGTGAATAGAATAAAAAATGTTTACTGGAACAAACTCATGCATGCGCATCTTTGCTGTACAATTATTCAATTTACCTGAATTGGATTCAAAGAAATTAAATTCAATACACTTCAAATTGAAGTATTTGGCGTGTTTTAGAAGAACTTCTTAGTTGCCTCAGGGAACTAAGGGAATTAATTAATTAATTGAAGTTGTCGCCAATGTGACCACTCGGACCGTAAGAAGTTGGAACGTCATATTTGTAATTTTTCCGTGACTGAACGTCTGTGTGTGTGTGTGTGTGTGTGTGTGTGTGTGTGTGTGTGTCTAACCGTAGTCATGAGTGTGCTGCTTTTACAAACCACAAGATAAAACTGAAATGACATAGGGTCTGCTTTGGGGACTATCGTCGTTACCCTTCATTAATGCTGCAGGTCCTTCCCATTGCGCTGTGGGTCATCTGTCATGAACTCTAGGCATAAACGCAGAGACCATACCACAGAGACCTGGCTGTCAAACACACTGTTGGGTCTAAGTCTAATAATATATATACTTGACTGATCTGCTCAACTCAATCGGGCGCAGTTTAATTGGAATTGTTGCCTCATCAGCACTGACCTCTGTGGTATCCAGCTGAAAATCAGTTCTCCCTCCATGTGCGTGTTAGTTGGGCTACCAAAAAATGTATTTTGAAATGGTCAGCTTTCTGGCTGAGAGTTAGATGAGAAAATTTATACCTATCTATATCTGATGTGGTATTTTGTGTGTTTAATCCAAACACAAGGTGTGGAAATGACTGTTCCTGGTTTTAAAAATAAAGAGTATTTTGGACAAGATT